>NC_081824.1:194442729-194750192 GCF_030867095.1 Alligator mississippiensis | reverse complement strand
AGTGTCATCTGTGAACTTGAACAAGGTGCTTTTCACCCGCTTGTCCAAATCACCGATGAAGATAATGAACAGTGCAGGCCTGAGAACTGAGCCCTGGGGAACCCCACTGCCCACATCTCTCCAGGTCAAAAATGACCCATCCACCACCACTCTCTGGGTGTGGCCCTCCAGCCAATTTGCGACCCATCTGACTGTGTAGGCATCAATACCACAGATGCCTCATTTTTTAATGAGGATGGGGTGAGAGACAGTGTCGAAGGCCTTCCTAAAGTCCAGGAAGACTATGTCCACTGCGACACCTGCATCCAAGGCTTTTGTGACCTGGTCGTAGAAGGCCACCAGGTTGGTCTGACAGGACCTGCCTCTAATGAACCTGTGTTTATTGCCCTTAAGCATAAACTCCCCTGCTGGCCCCTCACAGATGTGCTACTGGATAATTTTCTCAAAGAGCTTCCCCAGGACCGAGGTAAGACTAACGGGCCTATAGTTTCCTGGGTCCTCTTTCCTCCCTTTTTTGAAAATGGGAACCACATTGGCCCTTTTCCAGTTGTCAAACACCTCACCAGAACACCACAAGTGCTCGTAAAGTACTAGAAAGCAGCTGACAGGCTATTTGAGAATTTCAGTTATTATCTGTTAGACATAAGCACATAAATTATCAATTGGATGACTAACTCCTTTTGTGGAATTAATGACACACACTTGCATCTAAATTAACTCAGTAAAATTGTTGAAGTAAATGGCTTTACTCCTATGAGAAGCTAAGTGGGAAACAGATAAATAACATTAGTAATTTAGAATCCGTTAACCTATACCTTTGTATGAATAGTATCTATGAAATAACACATTGAGTGCAAAAGACTCAGGTATAATATAAATTACCATCAAATTATAAGCCACATTTATTTATATGATTTCCACCCTGCATTATATAAAAGTGTCATTTATTTATTAAATAAAATGCATTATGCATATTGTATCATTAATAGCTACTCTTGAATATGCCTCTCATATTAGCATTGTGGTTGCTACATACCACATGGAATAATAGAATCATAGGGTATCTATACATGTGACGAAACTCTGCTCTGATGCCTGCTAATTAGCACGCATCAGAACTGACTCGATTAATCAAGACTGCTGTGAGTCTGCTGAAGTATGTTAATTAGTGTGTTCCATCAGCCTCCGCGTCAGTTGTATTCAGCATCCCCAATTTTCAAAATGGTGAACAAACTTTAGTTAAGGTATCCCCGTCATCATTTTGAAGCGCAGGACCCTAAATACATGCGACGCTGCAGGCACTTTAATTAAAATGGCTCTCAAAGCCTCTCTAATTAATGCACCTCCCACCCCAAAGCACATGGATAGACACTCATAGAGAAGTAGAGCTGGAAGTGACCTCCAGAGGTCATGTAGTACAACCCCCTGCCTGAGGCAGGATCATCCCTATCCAAACTATCCTATAGACTCCATAATCTAAACTCTACATACGACTACCAGCAACCCTGACACAATACCCTAACCTGGCACAGGTAAAGCCAGGGAATCGTGGCACTCAATGTCCTGGTTCTATGAAATGTTGTTAATATATGCTCAAGAGATCACGGGTAGAGGGCCACAGCCTCCAGTACAAACGAGGAGAAAACCCCCCACAGTATGTACCAATCTGACCATGGGGTAAAATTCCTTCCTGATCCCAAATAGGGGGGGTAAGATGCTCTAACCAGGAACCTCTGGCTTTAGGCCCAGCAGGAGCATTGGCACACTCCAGTCAAAATCCCCCGCTTTGGCTGCAACCAATAGGGCTGTCTGAAATGAGTGTTTCAATTCAGTTGCAGATTTGGCCGTTTTAGAGGACAGTGATTCATTTTGATGTTTCAGATCACTGTCATTTCAGCCAAATCTGTTGCAAACAGGTTGCAAGGGAAGCTTTGCACAGCACTACCCAGCCGAGCGGGGCTACAGGGCCGGGGGCTGCAGGGCCCCAGAGAGGAACAGGATGAGGCCGTGGGTGGCTCATCCGGGGGAGGGGGAGGCCTGCTGCCCTCTGTGCAGGTGAGGAGATCCCTGCACGGATCTCTGATCCCTATCATGCTGGGTCATGGGGCAGGGAAGCAGTGCAGAGAGGCAAGCAAGCCTGCTGGTCCCTGCCGTGTGACTCGGCTCTTCAGAAAGGGCACAAATGGAATCTGAACCCTGAATTCAAGTTCGCACCTGCTGCCATGCAGGTGTGGCATGGCACCTTTGAATGAACATGTGCCAGGGGTCTTACTTGTATATTCAAGAAATTAGATCCTGATAAGCAAATTCTAATGGCTGGTGGTAGATTATGGTAACAAAAGAGAGTTGCCTATAATTAATACAGTACTTTGAGGATAAAAGCACAACAACAAAATCAAACGAATACATTTTGATCCATTCCCAAGTTTTAAGTTGCAGAGACATTATCTCTTGCTGATTATCAAAATTCAAGTGACACATTCTAAATTGTTTACAATGGGTAAAAACTTGTGGGTACTTTAGTTACATACTTCAAACTCATTGTTTTCAAAGTGATTTGAACTGCTATTGGCAGACTGCAAGTAATTGTGCAAAAAGATCTGAGTAAATAAGGTATTACCCTCCTTCTTTCCTGCTCCCCCTGCTCCCCCACCACACACACAAAAAGCATTGGTTTCTCTCTGGACTTGCATTTTAAATGAGATTAACTGAAATCTGCCTATTGGAGAAACCCAGTTGAGACCTGTATTACACATGCTTAAATTTAACACATTCCCATGGCAGTAATGAACAAAGCAGTCCTTCCTTTCAGGAAAATCCTGGACTCACATTCCCTAGGTCCCTGAGCAGTATAGAACTGAGAAGAAAAACAGGAAACACATGTGGAAACCAGATAGAACTGACCAAGCCTAGCTATTTAGGTAGCTCAGCCAGTAGCTTTTAAATGAATAATCACATCTATCTATATTATGTCTGAACAAACCTCCCCGCCACCCCAGCTATTCATACTGAAACATTTAAGCCAGGTACGTGTATTACAGTATTTTTAGAGATACACAGAGGAAAGAAATGGTATTTACTTAAGTCTGTACTTTTGCTCCTGAGTTGCTGCACAGTCAGCTACATGAGAGTTTATCATCAGTGTGATTTTCTTTAAAGAAGCCAATAGAGTCTAGGCAAAATAAAAGTACGCTGGTACTTTGAAACATTGCAAATGAAGTTTTTTGTCACTGTGCTATGATGCAAGATGCTATATTTTTAAACATCCTCTAAACATAATTATTTTGGCAATATTACCTTCAACAATTGCTAATAAATTAAATATAGTCATAATCATTGGATCTTTTGGACTCTATGGGTGATTACAGATGTTAAAAAACAAAAACAAAAACACACTTTACTGGAAGACGCAGCACGTTAGTTTTACCTAGCTCCATATCATCCGTATAGATCGGGTGCTTCAGCAGAGCTTTTTGGCACTTTTATCTAATGGCTGATACAATCAGCCATTAGATAAAAGCATTACCAAAGCCTCACTAAAGCCTGATCTATACAGACATTGGGCGATCCGGGTTACCCCTGTCCCCTCCTTCTGGGCATGTGCTGAGCTTGGCATGGGAGCATGCCCAGTTTAAATTAAAGCAGCATTTTTTAAAAATGTCTGTAAACAGCCTAAATTACTCAACCTTAAATTAAGATGATCATAGGCATTAAAGAAATAACTAGACAAATAACTTTAAAAATATTTCATTTGTGTTCTCTTTCATCTTGAGAAACAAAATGTACCACTTTTCTTACCTTTTATAGGTAATGAAGATGATTTAAGGGTTGGATATTTGAAAAGAATTTGAAAAAAATCTGGACCACATGACGTGATGATGATGACAAAAAATAGTTGCAAGTGATGTTGAGGCATGAGCTATAATCATAACCAGGAAGCAGGTCCCTTCTCCATATGAAATGCTCCTTTGTTTGTTTGCTTCTATTTAGAAATATATTTTGTAAAACACTATTGGACAAAATACTCATTTGATTTTAAGTCATGACATTTAAAAAGGCTGGAAACTCTCATGTAAAGTTAAGGTACCCATGTAGTAAGCAATAGTTACTTCCAGGAGCCCATTCTGCAATGAACTTCAGCCAGAGAGCCTGTGCACCCATGAGGAATTTTATTGAAATTAGTGACTCTCCACATGGATACAGGGTCCTATCAGCATGAACTTCATTACTGTATCTGGGCCTAAATGACTAACAGAGGACATTCAGAACAAGTTAATGGAATTGTACCTAGGTTGAGTTTGGCTCTGAGTGCTTCCTTTATTGTCTCAGGTAGGTTAATGACTCTGAAGTCACTTATGATTAGCTTCCCAAATGGTCAAAACTGACGTGACATGCAAGAAATACCCAGTCCTTATACTAATATTTAATCTATGAATTCTGAATGCCTACATACAGGCAGGCTAAGGAGGATAGTTATTATGTTGTTAGTTTTCTTCTTTCCATGTGTGAACAGTCAGAATCCATCAGCTTCTGCTCTATGTGGTCTTTACTCTGATAAGTATGCCTATTAGAGCATTCCTCTGAAACACATAACTAGTAATATGATGGCTAGGAAGAAGGCAGCAGGTAAGCATCCATCTGCTTCATTTCACAACAGAGTAAGAAACACTAACTGTGGGTAGAGATCAACATTGTGGGGCCTAAAAGAAAAAAAAACACATTTTTTTTCTTGTGACAGGTATGTCAAACGATGGTGTCATAGTGGGTCAAGTGGCACAGGGGTTTAGGATATACACTTCCAAACAACGGTATGTTGCTGACCATTATTTCTGAGCCACTGTAAGTTGTGTTTCCCTTCCGGAATCTTTTGGTTACTGTTGAACTTAGCAGGTAATAAGAGATAGTTCAAGGCATCAGCAATGCCTGCACAGTGTACAAGACCCAGGAGCAATATAAACCAGTAGACAGAGGTGCTTTGCCCTGTGTTCAGGAACAGAGAAGGGTGAGATCTAACAGGCAGGTCAAGTAGCAAATGCCAAAACAAGGGAGCCAGAGTTGAGTAGTCACCAAGGTAGGACATTAGCACTCAGTTCCAAGATTATGAACATGTCGTGTTAACAGATACAGACTGACTTTGTCCCAGGCAACCTGGATCTTCAGTGATTCACTGGCAAAGCAGCTGGGATTTTCAGATGTCCATTAGTAGAAAATTTGCGTTATAACTTCTGTGTTTACATTCTGCCCCACAGAGTGAATAAGAGCTTTCTTCTTCCTCCAATTTTATCTAAAGGGATCATTTTGCTGATTATCTTGTTTTACTTGGAAGCTATTAATTCAGTTCTGGTGTCATGCTTTTAGAGAAGGTGCAAGAATGACCCTGGGTTGAAAGGAGAGAACAAGGGAAAATATTCTTTGGTCCCCTTATTTAACCCAAGCAGGGGAATTATCGTCCTTCGAGTCTCTTGTGCTAACCATACGTTCCCCAGAAGACTCTCAGGATTTTCACTCTTTCTTTTTAAAGAAAACAGAAAAGTAGTTTGTTGTCCTGGCTCTCTGCCCCAGGGGTTTGGTTGCTGAGGGCAATGCCATGGTAAAAGGGCGTGTAACTACAAGGATCACATTTTAGCACCATAGCAACTCATTTATTATTGTTAATATATATTATTGTTCGTAATAGGTCTTTCAGCTGTATATTATACTGCAAATATATTTTTCCTCATACATAGATTGAAATAGTCTGGGTTAAACAGCTGGAAGTAGACATGTTTCCATTAAAAAAAGAGGCTTGGTTTAAAAAAAGAAACATTGTGGCATTGTGAGCTTTGACTTAATGTGAACTTTCCTATATTCCAGTCATGAGATCTAACCAAAAACAGCTTTGGGGATATCATGATGGGAAAAGCAAAGTGTGGTGATTGCTCTGGGAATATATTAGCTGGAACGCTGTCTCAGCAGCTGGCCAGCAGCCTTTTGAAACCAGGGTTATTCCAAGAACTATATAAATAAACAGAGACCTTGGGAATTTTTATCCATCCAAAAAAATCTCTTTGCCAAGCCAACCATTACCCAAAGTTTCTTTATATGTGTGCCTCACAGCTCTTCACATGTAGGGTCCTTTACACAGAGTAATTACATGTGCCAAATGCTTTAAGTTAAGATTGGGCAAATGCTGATTTGCAAGGGGGCAATGACTTTTGCAGAGGTCTAACCTAAAGTAATTACTCAGCTAATTATATGTGAGCTTTCTTTTTATTGTTAGTGCTGTCCATCAAACTCTCTAAATCTGTCTGATGGTCACAGGGCCTCAGCTTGCTCTGATATAATTCCCCCTGACATTATAATGGGATTAGTCCACTAAAGTTCTGCACTTTGCTTGCCATTAGTATACACACACTAGTATCACTGCTTGATCAGGGAAAAATACTGGAGTTCTGAATATATTTGTTTCTACTGAAATGCACCCATGAGCACAAACACAAACATTAAAAACTGAGCCATAGTGGGAGCTTGGTCTGCAACTGGGTCCTTGGGATGCTGGACAAGTATTGAATCTATTATGAGAAAATGTCAGGAGGTATGTATCTTCATTCAGAAATAAAAGGATCCATAATAGGATCTCAGTCAAACTGATCTGTGCTTGTGAAGCAACCACACGTCTATAGGTAAAAGAATCAGTCTCACAGCTTTATTCTAAAAAGTTAAGCCTTTCCTACCATGTCTGTAACTGTATATACTCTTTACAGATTGTATGCAAAAGAGTTCTGGTAACAAATGTTGAACTGTGAGAAATACTGGTCCAAGGAAGAAGTAAGCTGTACCGGCTTACTTCAGGCCAGCTCCACTGGCCAGCAAGCTGAAAGCAAAGAGGGAAGTGCCAAGCACCCCTGTGATAGGGGGTCATCTTTGGCTGCATTTTTTTTTTAATATGCCAGTAAGTGTGCCCCTATCAAGACTTGCTGGATTTTTCTTTTCTGGGGATGAGCTTCCCTCCCTCTTTACTCACCTGCCATGACTTGATGTTACTTGGCTCTAAAGAAAGAGGGAGACTGACCCACAGGTTCCCAGACAGGCTTCAGGCTCACCACCTGTAGGATAATGAAGTATTGCCTTAAGGGCAAAACTACATGCTCCTACCTCCTCTGTGATGTGTCCCGTACCTCACAGATGGTTTAATAAATTTCTTTTTATATTGGGGTCTCAGCTGCTGTGGGCTTACCCCCTCTCTCTCTAGCTAGGCCTGTCAGTCAAAACCCACTAATCGGGGCTTGACTCTGAGACTCTAGCTCTCTAACTCACTTGGGCTCAAGGCCCTCCGTTCCATGCTGTCTGGGACAACAGACCTACTGGCCCTTCTACATTGTGCACCCCTGTGGCGTCAGACTGTTAGGGCCTCACCCCCCTTTCTTTCTGTAGTTAAGGCCTTTTGCCTAAGTCCACCCACTAAGACCTGGCTTCAAGGCTCCTATCTCCCCTTCAAGCAACTTTGGGCTCGTGGCCCTAGTGTGGCACCCCTAGTGCAGTAGGGCTTCTTGAGCCCTCTATCACAGCACCCCTTGGTGCTAATGAGGTCTCCTCCACCCCTACAGCCTCAGCCACAAACCACTGGCATTCTTAACATCAAATGTATACTATAGGCTCCTATGGCCATATGATGAAAATAATAATAAAGAAATAAGAGAGGCACGGTGCCCACTTACTAAATGTGATCATGCTTCTGTCTCACAGAGTGATGTATTCTTCCCAAAGAGGCTGCTGCAGCTGCACCATAATCATTGGGAGTCCCCCTCTCTGGCCTTCTCCACTTGCTGTTTATATGGTTCTGGCCTTCCCCTTCCTGTCACCTGACCAGCTGACAGGGCTTGATCCTTAACCACTACTTGACTGGCCAGCCATGCCCAGAAGGTTCTAGATTTAAAGAGACTGCCCTGTTTCTTGGTAACAGGGCTAGGGTTCCCTGTTACACCCCCCTAGCCACATAGGAAGAGAAACAACATAACTGGAAACTTCTCTCTCCCCACTTCCAATATGGCGTAATTGAGTGATGTGGGTGGCCCACAGAAGGGAGTCATATCTACCTAGATATATTACTTTCAGTTTAATCTCATCATGGACATAACAAATCTTCCTCATATTTTCTCCCAAACCCTTTCCACACCCTAAATTCTCATTCCCCTACACTTCATCAACATGCCTGTCACTCAGAAATGTAACCTGCAGATTATTTTGCACTCCTTTCTCTCTTGCTCACACATCCAGACTGAATTCAAATCTTGCTGCTTCTTGCTTCGTTAGTACTTCTAAAGCCTCTCCTCCACTTAGGGCCCCTCTACACATGCAGGTAAAGGCACAATCAGATCTAAAGCACGATCCACACAATCATGCCTCTTGCCATGCCACATGTACATGGCAGGAGGCACGATTATGGGATCATGCATTAAATCCCATTGCACCTTATCATCAGTACAGGGGGAGCCTGGGATCAGGATCCTGGGCTCCCCTGCATCAACTCTCACTGATAGCCTGTTAGCCTGCATCTGACAGGGCTCACAACTGGGGCAGTGGTCCATGCAGTGCCCCCACTGTGAGCCCTACAGACAATGTCGGTGGCAGGACTTGCAACAGGAAGAACATGGTCACCTCTGTGAGCCTTGTCAGGTGTGGAGCTCACAGCAGGGACAGCACCAGAAATGCTGCTGCCACTGTGAACCTCATGGACTGTGGGGCTCACAGGAGGGAAAAAACACTGCACCCACAATAAGCCAGCAGCCACCATGGCTGCCCACACCGCAAGCCCAGCAGGTGGCAAGGCTTGCAGCAGTGGCGGCATCCCCACCTCTGCCCCCACTCTGAGCCCTGAACCTTATGTGGCTTGCAGGGGTGGTGGCATTCTCCCCACTGCCAGCTTCACAGTTGATGAGGCTCACTGCAGGGTCAGCACTGGGAACGCTGCTGCCACTGCACACCTTATCAGCTGCAGGGCTGGAAGTAGGTGGTGCACCCCTGGGACTGGGAAGCCCTCAGTTGATGAGGCTCCTGGCCACAGGTGAGCACCTGGCCACCCATTCAATTAATAGATTAATTAGACATTTTTTGTAGAATAACTTTGTAGTTTATTGCTTGTTTTATCACACCATTAAATGGTTAAATGTGTAGCTGGGACACAACTTGTGGTATGATTAACTGGTTAATCATGCCTTAAGTGTGATAGGTAGAGGGGGCTCATACAGCCCAACCTCTCCTCTGGGTCATGATCAAGTCTTCTCTTCTTTTGTTATAATTAGGGACCTACTTAATTTGCAGTTCCATGGAAACCATGAAATCTGGAATTGTCCATGAAATCTGAGAAATCAACAAAAATAAAAACTCAATGAAAATAAAATGCTTGCTCCCCTTATCAGCTGCTGGGCTCACAGTGAGGGAAACCTCATAGGCATCCAGGCTCGCAGCAAGGAGGGGAAGGTGCCAGCTGGTGGAGCAGCATGAAGGGCAGCAGACAAGATAGAGACTTTCCTCTCATCCATCCCCCCCCACCAGGGCCTCTCTGCCTATCAGCACTGAGGGGTGGGGTCACACAATGGGCAGCCAGCATTCAAAATGGCAGCCACTCCCTCACTGTTTCTCCCCCACAGGGCATCTCCACTAATCAGTGCCAAGGGACAGGGCTGCCATGAAATAACCACAGAATTAGAACTTTACTCCACGATCAACCTGCAAAAACTGTTAAGTCCCCTTGCAGTTTAGGTAGATTCCTAACTAACTCCAGTCCCCCTACCACTGACATCACACCAACTTGAATCTGTTCAAAATGATCTATATGGAGCCCTGTGGTGCAACAGACAGTGCCCTGGACTTCTAGCAAAGGCCTGGGAGCCACTCAAAGGTTGTAGGGTTAAATCCCATGAAAGTTGGCTTGGGACTTCAATCACACTGACATCTGGGAGGGTAATTTGGTCAGCAGAAGCCATGAGATGACTGAATTCAGGATCCTGAGGACAGGAAGGAAGGAGAGCAGCAGAGTAAGGACCCTGGACTTCAGAAAAGCAGACTATGACTGAGCCAGGGAACTGATGGGTAGGATCCCTGGGAGGCCTGTCAGAGGGGGAAAAGACTCCAGGAAAGCTGAATGTCCTTTAAAGTAAGTGTACTGAGGGTATAGGAACAAATCACAATGTGCAGGAAGACTAGCAAGCGTGGCAGAAGTCCAGCTTGGCTTAGCAAGGAACTCTTCAGTGACCTAAAACACAAAAAGGAAGCTTACAACAAAAGGAAACTTGGATGAATGACTAGTATTGAAATATTTCTTGGGTATGCAGGGATGAAATCAGGAAGGCCAAAGTGCAGTTGGAATTCCAACTAGCAAGGGACATGAAAAGCAACAAGAAGGGTTTCTACAAGTACGTCACCAACAAGAGGAAAATCAGGGGAAGTGTGGGTCCCTTACTGAATGGACAAGGCAACCCAGTGTCACATGATGAGGAAAAGGCTGATGTATTCATTCCCTTTTTTATGTCAGTCTTCACAGGCAAAGTCAGCTCCTAGACTGCTGCACCTGGCAGTACAGTTTGAGGAGGAGGTGAACAGCCAACTGTAGCAAAAGAACATGTTAGTGACTATTTAGAAAAATTGGACATGTATAAGTCCATGGGGCCGGATGAAATGCTCCCCAGAGTGCTGAGGGAATTTGCTGATGTGATTGCAGAGCTATTGGCCATTATCTTTGAAAACTTGTGGTGATTGAAATAAGTCCTGGATGGTTGGAAAAGGGAAAATGCAGTGCACATTTTTAAGAAAGGGAAGAAGGAGGATCCAGAGAAATACAGATTAGTCAGCCTTACCTCAGTCCCTGGAAAAATCATGGAGAAGGTCCTCAAAAATTTTATTTTGAAGCACTGGGAGGAGAACGTGATTAGGAAGAGTTAGCATGGATTCACCAAGGGCAAGTCATGCCTGACCAACCTGATTGCCTTCTATGATGAGATGACTGGCTGTGTGAATGGGGGGAAGCAGTGGATGTGATCTACCCTGACTTTAGCAAAGCTTTTGATATGGGCGCCAATAACATTCTCACAAGCAAACTAAGAAAATACAGATTGAATGAGTGGGCTGTAAGGTGAATAGAAAATTGGCTGGATCATTGGGCTCAAGAGGTAGTAAGCAATGGCTCAGTGTTTTGTTGGAAGCTGGTATCAAGTGGAGTGCCACAGGGGTTGTTCCTGGGGCTGGTTTTGTTCAGTATCTCCATTAATGATCTGGAAGATGGGATGGAGTGCACCCTCAGAAACTTTGTGAATAACACCATGCTGGGGGGAGTAGTAGATATGCTGGAGGGTAGACCTAGAATTCAGAGAGACCTAGACAAATTCACAGATTGGACCAAAATAAACCTCATGAAGTTCAAGGAGGAGAAGTGCAAAGTCCTGCATTTAGGTATAGACTGGATACTGACTGGCTAAGCAGCAGCTCTGCAGAAAAAGACCTGTGGGTTTCAGTGGACAATAAGCTAACTATGAGCCAACAGTGTGTCCCTGTTACAGAGAAGGTCAACAGCATCCTGGGCTGCATTACTTGGGGTGTTGTCAGCAGATTGAGGGAAGTGATTATTCCTTTCTAGTTAGCACTGGTGATGCCACATCTGGAGTACTGTGTCCAGTTTTCGGCCCCTAACTACAGGAAGGATATGGACAAATTGGAGAGAGTCCAACAGAGGGCAATTAAAATGATTAGAGGGCTGGGACACATAATTTATGAGGAAAGGCTGAGGGAATTGGGTTTATTTAATCTGCAGAAAAGAAGACTGAGGGGAGATTTGATAACAGTCTTCAATGATCTGAAGTTGGTTCCAAAGAGGATGGAGCTAGACTGTTCTCAGTGGTGGCAGATGACAGAACAAGGAGCAATGGTCTCAAGTTTCAGCAAGGGAAGTTTAGGTTAGCTGTCAGAAAGAACTCCCTCACTAGGAGGGGCTTGGACTAGAGGACCACCTGAGGTCCCTTCCAACCCTAATTTTCTATGATTCTATACCTTTATATACCATTCCAACCAAGTGATTGTCCTGCTTGCAATTAAAAACTAGAGAGTCTACAACCTCTCTAGACAATTTGTTCTAGTATTTAACCACAATCATAGTTAGAAAGTTCTCTCTAATATCTAACCTAAATCCCCTTTGTGACAATTTGAGATGATTGTTTCTTGTCCTTTCCTTTATAGATATAGTGAGATACAGATATAAGGATATATGATTTCTCCTTCTAACATTTTATGTATTTGAAGAATGTTATCGTATCCCCTCTCAATTTCTTATTTCTAGACCAAATAATCCCAGCTCCTTCAACTTTCCCTCATGTCACAATTTCTTGACGTCTATTTTTTGATGCTTTCCTCTAAACTCTCTCCAATTTGCCCATGTATTCCTTGAAGTGCAATTCCCAAAACTGAGTTGGTTTAATAAAATGTATCAGATTTACCCAAAGAACCCTGTTCCCAAAACTGGGTACAATCTCTCCCGATAAGGCCTCATCAGTGCTGAAAGTGGAAGAATTATTTTCCATGACTTGCATGTGACACTTCTAGTAATACATCCTAGTATGCTTTTAGATTTTTTTGCAACATTACTACATGGTAGACTCATGCAATTCACATTCCACTTTCATCCCCAGGTCCTTTTCTAGCCAGTCATTCCCCATTTTGTATTTGTGTATATGTGTAGTACATATATTTATTGAATTTAATGAATCATATATATTTCAGAAAAACTTTTCAATTTTTCAAGGTCACTATGAAACCTAATTCTGTCCTTCAAAGCATCTGCTGTATCTCATTTCATTTGCAAATTTATTGAGTATGCATGCAATTCCATCTTCTCAGTAACTAATCAAGATATTAAACAGACCCAGACCTAGGGTAGACCCCTGAGCAAGCACGCTTGACACATTTGCTCAGTTAGACATTGAGCCATTGATAACTACTCTTTGAGCATAATTATCCAACAGGTCTAGTTTAATCTACGTGGACGTTCCTTAACTTAATTATGACAATGTCACTCTTGACATTCTTATAAATCTGGCTAAAGTCAAAACATACCACATCTGCTGCTCTTCATCTATCCACCAAGCCTGTCACCTTGCCATAGAAGGGAATCAGGTAGATTAAAGTTGATCTATTCTTGGCAAATCAATGCTGACTGTTCTTTATTACTTTGTTACCCTCTAGGTGCTTAAAAACAGATTCCTTGATTATATGTTTCTGGGTATCTAAGTTAGACAGCCCAGTCTGTAATCCTTTGGTTTTCTTTGTCAGTTTGTTTTTTTGTTTGTTTGTTTTGTTTTGTTTTTTTTGGGGGGGGGGGGTTAATGGACAATCTATTTGCCATTTTCCAGTTTTCTAGGACCTAACCTGACCTATATGAGCTCTCAAAAATAATAGCCAAAGGCTCTGAAATTACCCAAATTCATGAGTATTTTAGGGTGAATCTCATCTGGTCCTGCTGATTTGAAAACATCCAGCTTGTTTAACTCATCTCTAATATGTTCTTTCTGTACTCTGTTGATTATCTATATTCCCTTATCCTTGCCAATAATTGTGCCTGCCATCTAGTAATTGATCTTTTTTATTTAAATATCTCCAGAAGAACACCTTTAACTGCAATATCTATGGATAATAAATCAATTAATAATGGCCTAAGAAGATAATAGATAACAGTAGATAAAATGATAAAATGCTAATGTATTTATATTACAGTTGTGCATATTTAATCATATTTAACCCCTCTTGTGTACAATAATTCTATTAAATAGATTAAAATAATTCCTTGTATAATTTGTGCTATGGTCATCAATAGATGTAACTCTTACTGAGAGCCACATTACAGAATATAATACCATTTTACCTAGACTGCATTGACTACCTCATCAGTAATTTTGGATATGGGCAATTAAATCTGGGAAAATTTTGCCATGATATCTGCCTGAGGAGAAAACATTTGAGACAATCTGGCTAAGTACAAATTGGAAAAATTGCTTCTGGTTCCCAGTTTTACTGGGAATCCAAACATTATCATGGCTCTAGATGCAATTCTTGATCAAAGGCCAGACCAAAAGCTAATAATAGAACGATTCTGTACTTTCCAAGCTATACACAGACTTAAAAAAAGAAAAGGTAACAAAAGTCTCACAACAGCATCAAGATAAATTTACCATGATCAAAGTTTTCATGTGCCTTGCAAAGGAGGCAAGATAAAGACAGGGCAATGGCTAGTATATGATAAATAAGTTTTAGCTCTAGTTGGGAAAGTTACATTAATGATCATATGACCAGAGGCTCCACAGTATTTATCTTTGTAATATGCATGCTAGCACTTTTCCACTTCTCTAACTCAAAGGCCTATAAATAATGCAAGGCTGCAAAAGATACAACCATTTTAAGCCTGTTCTTTCTAATATTTTTTTCAAATGAAAGGGTTATAAAATCCGAGTACCTCATTATAATATATTATGGTGGGATCAGTTAACATGGGTGGGAGGGGTGGTGGTTTGGTTTTGTTCCTTTGTTTGTTGTTGTTTTTCTCAAGCATATAAACATTTGTAAACTAATTTGCACAGACACCATGAAAAATAACTATTATTATTCTTACTTTACAGGTGTGGAAAGATGCACAGAGAATTTAGGTGACTTGTCCAAATCAGTGAATCTATGAATTGCTCAAATTCTTACACAGAACTGATGCCACTTTTGTGCAGAAAACTCCACCTAGCCTTAATTTTTTTTGTGCTGTGTTCCTTTATTACAGTCTAAGAGCAAAAACTCCAAGGAAAATATAGAAAACATTATAAGGCTGGAGCAAAAAAGAGAAAATACAAAGCTCTGCAAAGTAAGTTAATGAAACTATGGAAAAAAGAGATCTGAACTAAGCAACAATTTTTTCTGTCATATTGATAACTTATGGCAGTTAAACGTATAATAAAAGCTCCCAGTGTATGTGCATATGGTAATAATAACAAAAGTGTATCACACCAAACCAATATCCAAAATCTCTCTCATATGCCTAAAGCATCATCTATACATCTTCATAGAATGAATCCTAAATATTTGCTGTAATTTAATCATACACAGGCTAAGTTCAAACAGATCAATACTTCTCTGTTTCTAAATATTTGATGCATTTATTATAATCACATTGGACAGACAGAAAAAATTGCTATTGGTAAGCCTGAAATCACTAGAGGCTTGGAAAAAACGGTTTGTTTAGACTAGTGCAGGTGTTGTGATTCAGCACAATGACACACAGGCTGTGCAAAAGCTCCGTTCCAAAGAGTCCGTGGCTCCATTCCCACTACCTCAGGCCAGATTAAGAAGCTATAAAAATGAACTGAGCTATAAATCTCTACCCATTACAAAAAAAATGATTTAGCAGGAATTTTTGTGATGAAACATTCTGGTATCCAAGAACGATGCTTACCTTTAAAATTTTACATGGACAGGCTTAAACTGCACAGCCAAGTGTTATATAACACAAGAAATTAGGGCAGAAGGGGAGAAAAAAGGCAGACAGGCCTTCACTAAGGCACCCTAAATTTGCCTGATGGATCACTGCCACTGTTACTAAGAAAAGGGTGACAGCTAAGCTGATTAGAAATTGACTTCTTCTAGTGCTGATTCTCCAGTATTATTAGGAGCCATTGGAAAAATTTAGGTTTTCACACAAGCAGATTTCTATTCTGTTTTTCACTACAGCCAGGACTAAAAAGGAGGGAATGGTTTACAGATTAATTTGTGGCATCAAAATGGAAATTTCACAAGGACAGGTTTTTCTAATTTCTGGTTTCATTCAGGTGAAAATAAACCCATCAAGAGGTTCCCATGGTAATTTCATTTCCTTTCTGCACTAGCAAATGCAGTGGCATTTGGTAAGACATGCTGGAAAAATATTAAAAATATACTTAAATGCTTGAAATGCAAAATACTTTGGTCTAAAAAACGAAGCCAGATTTAAGTCAGTGTTAATTTTACACTGCAGATAACAACAGGCATCTCAAAATGGCACAGTGAATTTTAGACCAAGCTTTTAGATAGTGCCTTCTGCTTTTCTTTTTACAAACATAGACTATATTGCCAGTTTTGATTATCTCAAAGCAACATTTCACAGGCCCTGTAGCCCATAGCCAGATTCATAGGTACTCAAACCCCAAGATCTGTGTGCATTCTTCCTCTTGCTGCTTGTGTGAAGGGGAGAGTGTCATCCCCTTTCCTATTCTGGACTCTACAGAGAACTTCTGTAGGCCCAGGACTTCTCACATGGTAAAAGGGAAGCCACAGGATAAAAATTCCTCCCTGACCCAGTTTACGGGAATAAAATTTCCATTAAGGGACAGGAAGCTGAAAGGCATCTACCAGAGAGTCACCTGGGCAGCCTTAACCCATTGTGGCCATGCTATCAGGGGGTAGGGCAGAGCTATCTTGTGGATTTTAGGAGAACTGCAGGGATGGTGAGCATAAATCCAGCTACAAAATGCTCAGTTAATATGATGAAGTTTTTAAAGGCCTTGGTTCCCTTCCTAAATAATCCTTTGAAAATCAACCATAAAGTGAAACCATCAAAGATTCCAAAAAACAGATCAACAGCCTTGTGATGATAGGCATCTTAAAGAAAGCTAAATAACTGATTCTGGATTAACAATATGGAAGCTATTAATACACTAGGAAATATCGGCTTAGGTATTGACACGTCAACACCTCAGTGTATTTTTAAAGTACACCCCTTTGCTCTCTATCCACAACTGAAGACATCCTGCCAAGACTCTCACAAATTTAAAAAAGCTTCCTGAAAGATAAAACACTGATAAAGAAAATGGACAGTTGCTGGCCTTTACTGGCACATACACACACAGCTGTGAATATCCTTGGACATTTGTCTAGATCCAACAGATTGCCAAAGATGTTGACATGAAGAGCTCAGGGGAGACTTCCAGAGGCCAATATACATGCCAAAGACACTTTATTGCTCGGTGGTGAAGATTATCTTGAAAAGGTCAATACTGACCATGACCTCAACCTGTTAGCACAGCTCAGTAAAATAGGCTCTCCAACTGAATAAAATGATTATGAAATTGCACTTATTAACTGTACTACCCACTGACACCCTCCAAGAAATTAAATGTGGATCATGAAAAGATTTTATTGATTTAGACATGAGTTGTCCACAAAATGTGCAAAACACACAGAGCTGTGGAAGATTTCTTACTTAGATGTTGACAATCTCGCTACACTTCTCCACCATGATATTGAACAATAGAGATGCCAGAGAGTGCTGGAAAAACCAGCAATGAGATATGGCTCTAAAACAGCAGGATGGAAAGGTGTCTGATTATTCAGTGAACAAAGATTAGAACCAGTATTATTACAACTTGGTCAGTGTGTAACATTTGCTTCTAGAACACTATTTCCAACAGAGCAAAACCATACTCAGGCAAAGAAGAAATGTCTATTGCTTGTTTTTGCATGCACCAAGTTAACCAGTCTCTCCTGGGACATAGTATCCACACGGACATAGACTTTGAAATCTATCTTCAAAAAGCCTTTGTTATCAGTTCCAAAACGTCTTCAAAGAGTGTTAATGAAAATGAAAAAAAAAATATCACTTGGATGTATAATACAAAAGAGGGCCTCTGAAGTTCATTACAGATTTTTTTTTTGCCTAGAAAAGCAGTATCACAAAAGTAAGTGACTGATGAGCCCCTTGATCTATGAATCTTCAACAGATGCCAAAAGGAGCGTCTTTTCTGCTTTTTAGGTTTTTTTTCCCCAAGAACTTGATCATACCATCCTGTAGATGCAGGGAGTATCTAATGCTCTGGACAATCATCATCATCATACCAGGTTGGACAGACATAATGGATGATGTGACACTAAGTATTTGTGAATAGTGGACACCTTAAGAAAAAACAGTATAAAATTGTAGTCACTATAAAGTCAATTAAGTAACAGTAACTGAAGACAGGTGGCCTGCAGTAGATAGTCAACATACACTTGAGCAATATGGATTCTACAGGATGTGTATTTGCTATCCAACATGTATTGTACAGGTCAAACAGAAAAGTAAAGACAAAAACTTTGTAAGTCAATGAAGCATCTGTAACTATTTCCTAGTGAGTCAGCAAAAAGAAGCATGAAATACCTGAGCAACCAAGAAACTAACTATGAATGGATGAATGCCCATTGAGAAATTAAGTACATAATGTTATAGTTGGCTATTATTTAGGTTATGCAGAGCCCCTCTGCATGTGCCGGTAAATGCGTGTTGAGATCCAACGTATAATCTTCATAATTGCACCTCCTACCATTACACATGTGCATGGCAGGAGGCGTGACCGTGGGATCACACATTGGATCCCATTGCGCCTTATTGCCTGTGCAGGGGGAGCCCAATCCTAGCCTCACCCTGCATCAGCAATAAGGCACAATCAACTGAGAGGGCTCCCAGCCATGGGGGTACATTATGCATCCCCAGGGCTGGTGGCTCATGGCTGCTGCAATCTCCCAGCCCCAGGGGTTTCACACACCCCTGGAGCAGCCATGCCCCACAGCTTCTGGGACCCATGTGGGTCCCAGCACCCAGTCCACAGCTCTGCATCCCCATGCTGCCAGAACCTAGAATCAGCAGTTGCTGGGGCTGAGTCCTCTATGTTGCAGGACTCCAAGCCCTGGCTGGGCATGGTGCACCTTGCAGCTAGGAGACCCTGCTACACGTGCAAACTAAAACCTGATAGTAACCAGCTATCAAGTTAGTACACATGTTTGAGGTTTAACTTTAAAGCAGGTTGGAGCTTTTTATGGCATGTAGCTGGTCTTAAGGTACTTGCACAATTAACCAGTTAATTGTTCAATACCTGTAACGTGTAGTGGGGGCCTCAGAAACAGATCCCTGAACTTATGATGAAATATACCGAGCCTCCAAAAAACCCATAAAAATGTGAAAAATTCTTAAGTCTGCTGCTATGTTTTCTATGAACTAATTATGTTCATATGTACAGACAAATACTCCTGTAACAGTGCAGTACAGAATTTGTGTTCCCAATAGAATAATTCGGGGAAATAGTTATGGAGAGAGCTTTTTGCAGTCTTCTTTTTCCAGATCCTCTTCCCAGAGTTTTTCAGAGAAATGATATGGCTGACAAACTATTGGCAAGAATAATAGTTTGAGGAAAAAACGGTACTTACAACGGGTCAAATTCTGGCCTAATATGGATAACTCCGTTGACTCTGATGGTACTGATTCAGGAGCAGGGATTACTGAAGCCATGCCAGGAATGGATTTTTCCCCTTACTAATACTACCTCCCTGTGGAGTTGCATAAATGCAAGTGATCACAGAATTTAGCTTGCATTGCTCTTAATTTGATCTCCCTTATCAATAGGGAGGAAGACATTCTCAGTCCTTAAATTAGTTTTAGGACTTCACCATTCATTGCCTTTCATCCTGTGCAGTTATTTCTGCCAAAGCTCTTTACCCCCATTTAATGCCCATTTTGCTCTGGTGTAAATGTCTACATAAGGTACATGGCAGTAGAGAATAAGGACTCTAAATTTCCCATTTCTAGATTTCAGTTAGCATGAAGTTCTCATTTGAGCAACACAGCTCTTTAACTGTACAAAAAAGTCCTGTAACTTCCTCTTCCTTGAGTTGCAATAAGAGAAGCCTGCTAAGAACTTGAGTCTGGACATCTTTCAGAAGCATTGCAAGATCTTTCTATTTGAGCAGGAATTTAGTAGTAACCAAAGGAAGGCCAAACTGTTGTTTGGTGGATCACAGCTGTATTTCATTTTGCTTTGTTATTTTGTTTTATTTATGCTATTTTTAAAGTGTTCTGTTTCTCCTACTGTAAATTGCCCTGAGACTGCTGTGAAAGGCTGAACATAAATTGCACAAATAAATAAATACATATGAAAAACTTTAAAGCTTATAAGATACCATAAAATAAAGATGAGGAATATCTCTTTACCGAGAACTTGTAGTGTACCTATGCTAAAGTGTACATCAGGATTCTTTAAAGCTAGTAACAGAGTTTGAATTATTATTTGTGAAGAGATGTGGACACTTTCTGAACAGTAATTATTCCACTGGCAGGGGTGGATCCGGGGGGGGGTGCAGTTTCACCCCCATGCCCCTGGATTCCTGTTCCACCCAAATTTTAAAGCCAATTGCTCAGTGGGGCAGCAGTCTTTCTATTCAGATCAAGTGGACAATTGCTCAGGGTGCCACGGTGAGGGGGGTGCCACGCACACAAACACATTTGCATGAGCAGCCTGTGCTCGCAGCAGTGTTCTCCCCCCTTGCCCTGCTCTGCCCTGGCGGATCTGGAAGAGGAGGAGCAGTGCCCAGCCCAGCCCACTCCCCACTTCCAGCTGCTGCTCTGGTGAAGCTGGGCCAGGCAGTGCAGGCAGCAGCAGTAGTGCCTGCCTGGCACACCATGCCACTCCACTTCCCCACCAGACTGCACTGTGCACCCCTGCCCACCAGCCTCTGCCTGAAGCAGACCTGCTGACTTGGGAAGGGGAGGGGAGAGGGGAGCCAAAATACAAGTACACATAGGGTGCCATTTTTCCTAAGGCTGACTCGGTCTCCCTGATTCTCATCTCTCCACTCCACGGATGTTAATGATCGTCTATCTTTTTTAATGGTCTTGATGTTCCACTATTCAAACTATCTTTTCTTCTGCAATTCTGAGGTCTGTTATCCACTCATAGTTATCTTTCTCTTCTATCTTACAGCTCTGCACACTGCTGTTTATCTCTAGCTAAAAACCTTAACTTAGAGTATGATAATATTAACTTACATATAGAAATCACTGACAGTGAAGTATCAGAAACGTTGTCCAAGACACTCGAAAAGGCTAGATTTTGTTTTATGAATATGAATGACAGATGCACATTTAACTATAGTGACTGCAGGACTGGTGATATAATTCTTTTAACTTTTTTTTTAAAGCTTTATATATATACCCTAGTAAATTAGTGCACATTTTTTTAACTGGAGAAAAATATGTGTTGTGTTATCTGATGTGCCACACCATCTGCACCCTCCATTTCAAAATCCTAGATCCACCCAGGTCCACTGTTATTTATTATTCCCCTAGAAACAGAAATATAAAATTGGCACTGTGCTGATGCACTAGCAGGAAATTTAAAAATATATATAACGGGATAGGAAACAAAACATCAAAATATTTAGGGCACTGTATTTTTCCTTGCCCAAGAAACAGTTTTCATCTGCATTTCACCTGAATATAGTGAAATGCAACCACAGAATTGACTTAGAAATACATTAATATTTATTAAATTAACTTTATTTTGTGCGCAATTACTGGAACAGATGGTGTAAAAGTAGAATAGTTTCCCTCAGTCAGTCATTGCAGGTGGTACAGCTCTGTTAACCTCAGTGGAGTTATGTTAATTTACAATAGTTGAGAACATGGGACCCTGTTACCATTAAGCAAAACCCAATGGGAGGCATTTGGCAATTTTACAGATACAAGTTATAAGTTTTCATGAGGCATATTGTAACACAACAGAGTATTTCACTGGATGCAATTCTGCTTGGTCACAGTCGGTGACAAAACTCAAAGCCAATATATCAATAATGGGTATTTCAGTTGGCCTGTCTGCAGAATAAGCTACTATTCAACATGAAGAAAGACAGCAGAAATGGGTCCCAGGAAAATGCTTCAAAGTACAGGAAAAATCTCAAGGCCAATTTCTACCCTTAGTTACTGCTTACTAGAATTGGTCAAATTTGAATAATATTCATTATTGAGCATTTTAATAGGATGCTTTGTAAATGGATGCTTATTTCCACTGGATGCTTATTTCCACTGGATGTCTTTCCTTTTCAGATGTATTTATAGACTTATTTGGATTAATAATTCCCAGGTGGCAGGTTGGGTTGCTGTTGGTTTGTTTGGGGTTTTTTTTGATTGTTCACATTTCCATTTACAAAATTTGTTATACAATGCAGTCCTAACCCTTAGGCCACTCTGGCCAAATAGAACTAGTTTCAGGACTAGTGACCCTATGAGACTGCCGTTCCCCACATCCTCCCTATCTCCTTTCCCCAAATCATTTTAACCAGGGGAACAAGGATTACATTCTTCCTGATATCAGTTTTCAAAGAAATGATGATCTGAGTTAATAACTGAAGGCATTAACACACGTGCACTAGTTAAACACTGGATCAGATTACCTGAAGAGGTTGTGAAATCTCTGTCATTGGCAGTTTCAAAGTGTAGATCAGACAGTTGTCTGTGATGGTTTAGACAGGAATGATCTTGCCCTGAGCAGGGAACTGGACTAGATGACTTCCTGAGGTCCTTTCCACTCCTATTTTTCTAATTCTAGGCATATATCATAGTTACACTGTAATCTCTTTAGTGCAAAGAACATCTGTTTTGTCCTGGTCTTATAGAGTATCTAGTGAAGTGGTGTTGTGGTCCATGGTTTTGGCCCATGGGTGCTGGTACACTACAATGCAAATAATAAGGAACAGCAGGTTTTTATTCATGCCTGATCATTATAAATAACGGATGAATTTTAAAAAAATTATACAGCTACAGGTACTTACAAAAGTATCTGTATATTAAGTTTTTGTTTTGATGTTTGGGTCTTAATTCTTTGAACAGGATACATGAATATCTGTATATAATTTCAGTTTTTAATTTCATTCACATTTCATAGGACTGCACAAACAGAACATTTTTCAAGCTGTAACCAAGGGGCGTGAGAGTAAGTTGTCTACCAAATCAACATCTATGATTATGAGTGTTGTGTGGCTAAGAGAGCAATTGTCAGGTTTGCCGCAGTTAGAAACTGTTGCGTGAGACTGACTGCAAGGGTTCCTGTAATCACAAATGTTTGGTTTAATCATGGAAACAAACAGGAGGAAGTGAATTTACTGTTCAACTTATTTCAAGCACATGATACCTCATGTAAAAACAAAACAAAACAAAACCTCAAGCACTTGCACAAAATGAGCAGCTGTAATTCACTGTCTAAAAAAAGAAATTACACACATTTGCTAGCTGTATTATTCCAAAACTGTTGTAGATTTGGAATGGTAACTGACCTTTATTTTGTATTTATTTACATGAAACTATTTTAAATCAGCCTGCTTTCCGTATCTCTTGGGGCTGATTTGTACACCTAATTTACAGTGAACATGTTTTTCATTGTCCCATTACTGACTTCTGCAGAGCATAGCTTTTAAGAAACTTGCCTGGTGAAGAAGAATTTGAGGTGGTCAAAAAACAAAACAAAAAACCCCCCAAAACCCTCTCAGGGTTTACTGAGCATGAGGGTCAGGGAACGTTTTGTTTGAGGAGAAAGGTCAAGCCAGTGGTTTTGGGGGGCTATCACACATGCAGTGAGATAGGGGCTTGGAAAATATGCTCAGGTTGACCATGGATGACACTTAACACAAAAATAAAGATAAATTCTGTAAAGAAAAAACAACCCCAAAAAACAATCCTCCCCCCATAACTCCAATCTTTAAACCATGACATATGTTCCTCCCAAATGACTGAAGCATTAGAAACCTTGGGAAGGTGTGGGCAAGAAAGGCAGAAAATTAAGAACCGAAAAATAATAAGAGCCCAGAGCACTCGGGCACCAGCATATTTCCACTTCATGCAGTAAGGGAGAAAGGACTACAACCTCTTTTAGGTCTACGACCCCTATGAGGTCTACAACCCCTACCATCACAGAGTTGCTTTTCATAGCTTGTCTCTATCTTCACTCTTATAGAGAAAGGCAGACAAGGCCCATGTCACTTGGACACTATATACAAAACTGCGCCTCATGTGATGCTGGACTAGGGTAAAGTTGTCTTCTTGTAGAAAATAAGATGACTAAATCTGTAGACTCAGCACTGTCCGACAGCCTGTGTCACATAAATTTAAGGAATTACTTCTGAGGCCAGTTTTTATTGCATTTTTTCAATGAAATATTTGGTTATTCAAGCCCATTCCCACAGTTCTTGAAGATAAACAGCTCCTGATGTCATTGTGGAGTTCTATTTTCAGACAGCCTTATTTATTTCTAAGCGGTTTAATGTACATCTGTTTACATAAATATTTAGATATTTGAGAGCACATCCTGCTCATGCTGGTCTGATAAACAGAACTCAGCTGTTACTCCTTTTCCACGACCGACTGTGTTTGGAACGCTGCCTGTTTCTGGTTTATAATGCAGCCATTGTACTTAGGACCAGGAGGAGTTTATAAACACAGGTCTGAAAAAATGTAGTTTGTGGTTTCAGCAAAATAGCCAAATGGCTCTTTTATAATTTAAACTGTGCTACAATTGGTATGGCTCAATGAACCAAAAGCTTACTTATGTTCCTCAAGCCTACCAGGTTATACATTTCTACTGAATTAGCAAGTTGGAGAGGTGACTAAACGCATTGTTTGAGGAAAAAGAACCCTTTACTTGTGGTAAGTAGTATCTCATTCTACAACTAGAGTGGAGTTCAAAAGAATTAGATTCAGCTTTTGCTGTGCCACAGACTTCTTGCATGACCTTGGGAAAAGGTCGCTGAGACCCCAATCCAGTGCTGTATTTAGCATGACCTTGATTGTAAGCATGCAAGTCATCCCACTGTATGTAGCTGGGCATTGAACCTACACCTCCAGAGACAAGCTTAGTGCTTCACCAAGAAACTATCGTTTCTCCATACTATGGTTCACTAAGAATTAAAAAAAGACAAATCAAAAACCTAGCACCAGAATGATAGGCCGTAAAGGCCAAACGTATCCTTCACCATTGCACCCACCAGAGTCTGTGTACTTCTGCTAAAATGCCAAGTGACACCACCCGAAGCATCCTGCATGTATTATTCATCAGCACTGTGAGTCAAATTTCCAAGTCACATCCACATTAATGTGTACACATCTTGGCATAAGTATTTTTCACCACCTATGTTTCTGGAAACACAAAACCTCCAAAGTAAGTGTTTAAACTGTGTTTTTAAGATTAATTATCAGAATATAAAGTAGTTGAAGCTGCTCTTTACTTTTCACCATTCAGTGAAACTTACACCCTAAAGTGTCTAAACCACTTGATTCACAGTTTCTTAGGGTGCCTGTACATGAGTGTGGAGGCTGCTCTGATGCACTGTAATTACAGCATGACAGAACAGACTCAATTAATTGAGTCTGCTGGAGCATGATAATTACTGTGCCTTTGCATCTTGTGCATCTGTCTCCCTGCACTTTGAAATAGTGATGGGAGCACTTTAACTAAAGGTCATGCAATAAACTTTAGATAAAGTGCCCCTGCTGCCATTTTGAAGCACGGGGACACTGATTCGTGAGATGGTCCAGGTGCTTTAATTATAGTGGCTCCGAGAGCTGCTCTTATTAAAGCACCCCCATCCCTGGAAAACCTGTAAAAAGGTCCTTAAAGGCTTTCCTATTCCACTGCAGCAATATGTCCTGACACCTGTGTGAATGAGCACTCCCTACCTACTAAGGTATGCAGATATGCTTCAGATCCAGAAGTTCCCCAGTAAAGCTTTTCTTGCCTTCTCCAACACCCATTCTCAAGCCAGTTGGACACTGAAATTTCAAAAATTGCCACGGGGGAAAGAAAACGAGAGCAGGCTCACTGGGGAACTTCTAAGGCTGGAACACAAAGATAAATCCTTATGTGTTTCTGAAAACTGCACCTGTAATTCACATGGAAAAAAAAATCTATGTGATTTAGCTATCTCTGGGGTTGTCAGGCTAAATTATCATCACAAATGGGGGGTTTCAAAAGCAATCTGTTGGCCTATTTCAGCTTCTGTTTAATGATGAGACTCTTAGGCCTAGATTTATGAGTGTATTTAAGCATCTAATTTATCACTGAAATCAATGACTGAAATGCAAACTAGTAGTTAATAGACACCTAAATACCTCTGTGATTTAGTGACATCAATGTGAACAGAGTTACACATAACTGAGTTTGAGATCTGCTTATTTCACTTAGGTGACTAACTCCATGCGGTCAGTGATGATATATAGGAAGAAGGCATCTTTTTTCTGTCCCTCTTGCCTCTAGACTAGCTAATTTATACTTTTTCAGTTATTGCACAATTTCATCTCTAGATATACAAATTAACAACAAAATAATATCATTTAAAAATGTTAAACACTTGTTACTGCCTGTGCTGTGACGATTACACATGCAAATGGCGTGGACATTCCAAGAAAGAGAGCCTGAGCACTGTGCTGGGAAAGGTCCTCAGGACTTTTCTGGGCCGTCTACTCTGTTCACGTTGGGGCCTGCTGACACATGGAGTGGATAGGGTTTATTTGAAGGAATGCCTAGAGGCCTAAAAAGGTGTTTAAACATATCCAAAAAGGCAACTCTACACTGATGCATAATGAGTCAGAGTAAGAAATCTAGACACTGAGTCAAAGGCATGTGGACGTGTATAGACATCACAACAGTTTCATCATAAAACATTTCACACACACAAGTCATCTCTTTCATCTAATCAAAAACCAACTCTTTTTGAATGGGTGTGTATTCCCCCCCCCCCCCCCCCAAGCATCGCATAGTAAAGGAAAAGCAGCCATCCTATGGTTGATGCTCTGCAGGAGGTGTAGGGACATACGGTCATGCGGTCATGCATGCGGATCAGCAAAAATTAAGAGGTTACATTTAGGAAGGGGCATACTACAGAATCACTGAGATAATGCACATCAAGGTAAAGTGTGTGGGGAAGATGGGAATGTGAGAATAGCAGATGCAATTGTGGTTATCCTCTCTTCTCTTCCCTTGGTAGCATGGGGAATGGGAGAATGAACAGGCAAGTTCTTAACTAATTTAATACCTATTTAATTTTCATTGGATTCAAGAGAGAAACCCACTTTTCCATTTAGTTGCAACATTACATTTTGGATTTCAACACCAGTCTACTTATAAAAAGGCTGATTATCCAAATTGGGCTGAATATTATTTATAATAAATGAGTCTTTATTTTAAATGAATATTTAAAGTTAATTGTAAAAATATGTGCATATGTTTGGGTATTGTACATCTTTAATAAAGTCCCAGGTGGTAGCTAATTCCATCTGCACAGTCAATGACCCGCCCCCCTCTCCCCCACCCTTTTCAAGTTCTTAGAATCAACAAGAGAGAAAAGTGACTTTTAAAGGGAAGAATCTCAGTCAGTGATTGAAGAGACCTTTGGGAAGCTCAAAACGAGTTTCAGATGTTTGCCCAGTGGTGTACTTCAGCTTGCACCATGGAAAAAGCTTGCCAGGTGTTTGCAGTTTCATGCATTGCTGCAAAATAGGGACCACAAAAATATTTCCCTGATGGAAGAGCAGTCTTAACCAAAGCAATGTGAACAACAACTAAAGGCTCTACTGAACAGGGTAACTATAATCAATGTCAGAGGTAAGAGTGTAATACTATCTCAGTGCATTTATACAGTCCTGATTATGAAAATATCTCAAGACATTCTGTAAATACTAACTAATTCTCACAACTTTCCTATAAAGCAAGGAAGATGGGGAGATTATGGTTAACATGTTCAGTGGTGGGCTTTAATTGGAGATGCTAACTTGAGAGCCATCATCTTTGATTTTTTTTTTTTAGATGTGATATTTGAGATGCAGGTAATTCACAGCTCTTAAAACTGTGGCAGTCGGGTGGCAAGGCAGACCGAGGCTATGGGGTCAGTAGCCTAGAACGGCAGGCGGGTACTGGTGACACCGGAGAGGAACTAGGCACACGATGCGTAAGGGTTGAAAAAGATTTCTTTACTTACACTGACGGTGATGATTACAGTGTAGGTCGACGGAACTGGGCTTGAGTTACAGTTACAACGAAAAAAAAACCACAACGAGTTGCAAAGACAGTAAATGCGACAAGAGACGATGCAACAAGATACGAACGACAGTCGTAAATGGCTTTTTGATGCGGCCGTGGGGGGGGGGGAAGCACGTCAAATTGGATATCGGCGATGGGAGTACCCTCCGAGAAACACCCGGAATATTTCCTCTGAGAAAAACCGTGCGGAGTAGCTCTTTGAGAGAAAACTGCAGAGGAGCTCTTTCCTCAGAGAAAACCGCAGGGTACCTCCTCGTGGGCGGAAACTAACAACTTTTAAATGGCCGGGAAACCAATCACCACTTGTCAAATATGAATAATTTGGAAATGGCCAATAATGGTGTGCGCATCTGCATATGATTGGCGGGAACTTTTTCTAAGCTTGTAATTTTCCATGACCTAGCTTAGTCACTGGGCTCTGGTACAGCGGAATTTTCCCCCTGTGACCTACTTTAGCTGTGACCACTATATCACCCCAATGGAACTCTCCACTGTGGCACAGGCATACAGGCCAAATGGGATCTTTCACTGCACCAGGACTGTACTAAACTAGTGAGTGAGGAGATGGAATATACCAAACCCAACAGTTACCACAGTTGCTAGGCAGACTCTATTGTGTCAGGGACACTCACTTAATTTGGGTTATGACAAAAACCAAGCCAGGGGACCAAAATTTTTCAAAATCTTTTGAGTGTCCAACTTGATGTAACTCAAGTCTGATCCCCAGAGTTTCTCAGCACCCACAGATTCCACTGGCATTGCCTGCAATTGAGCGTGAAAGCACTTTCTGAAAAATCATACCCAAAATGTCTCAAGTTGGGCACATGAAAAATGAGGCAACCAAAGTTAGTTAGCCCATTTGATAGCTGTGGCTGAATTGAAGTGTCAAAGATTATTTAGCAAAGTATGCCTGAGATACAAAGAGAACTCCCTGACTTTTCTTCTAACCACTTAATAACTTTGAGTGCCTTTTTTGGTCTACATCTTTGAGGATAAGACCCTAAATTACACCTACAAATTAGACAATAGAAAAAATAAGAAAGTATTTTTAAATGAGTGTGTCTTAATATTTATAATAAAGGAGATTTTCATAAAGGAAGTATTTATTATTAAGCATAATGTTTAACATAAAACAACACCACTATGATGCGAAAAAGAGAAAGACATCTGCATTTGTTGCCCAACTGGCTAATGAATATCGTATCTTTAAGAACTATGGACCTGGAAGGCCTTAAACTTTCATATCTGTTTTGGTCTGTCATGTAACAGAAAAATATTCCCAGATTACCTAAAATTGTTAATTTTTTATCGTTAATCTTAAAAGCAATATGTCCATATGCATGAGTTTTTGCCAGAAAATTTAACTGTGACTGCAACAGAATCACCTAGTGAATATCATTCTAAGTTGGTAACTGATGAGTCCACATTTCACTATATCTTGAGTGAATGTCACATTATTGCCAAATGTGTCACATGATAAGCCAAACATCAGATCACCAAAATATATCTGTTCAATAGACCAAAAATATTCAGTTGTCCATGAATTTTTGCCTTTTTAAATGTTGTGATTTAATTTTAGAATCATTAGTTAATTTTAAACTATCATTCCATATACCCTTGTGACCACTGCCTGAAATGCATTAATTTAACTCACATTTCATTCTGTTTTGTGGACACTGAAATGCACATGTAAGATAAGATTAATGAACTAGTATTGCACAAGATTGTGATAAGACTGTGGGACGAGAGTCTAGCTATGATATTGAGAGAGCTATACATATTTACCTAGGCTCAGGTGCACTGTAGGCAAACAGGAAAACAAGCCAACTGAAATTACATCAAATATAGATAGTTCTTTGCTTCCCAAATTAAAACTATTTTTAAATGGTGCAAAGGCAACTAGTAAGATCCTTGAACAAGTTAATTCCTGAAACCATTCATATAAATAATCTGGCAATCATCTGCATATTCATAAACACCTACTGTAATAATATGATCTTATAGGGTGCATCCCCAAGAGCAGGAATATGCGTTTCCCCGGGAACAAATAGCAGCGGCATGTATTTGTGCCACTGTTAGTTATCCCCCAGGCAAGCCCCTGTACGTACATCAGATTGCCCCAGGTGAGGTAGGGGAGGCTGGATCAGCACCTAGGCTGGCCCCAGCAACCTTACTCGGGGTTTTGGGGGCCTCCTGGGGCTGCAGCAGCAGTGATCCAGGTGTATGGAGCCTGCCCAGCAGCTGGAATGTGACTCTGGCTGGCCAGGGTCCAGTTTCAGGTGGTGCATGTTGCAGCCACATGTGCTGTGCCAGGTTTTCTTGGTGGGTTTATTTTTTACACCAGAATCTCTGGTGTAAAATTAGCAGTGCGGTGAACATATGCATATGATGCATGTGGTCTGCAGTACCACAGACTACACATGTGCACTTGTGGGGAAGCACCCGTAGAGCACAATATGGTGAAGTTGAAGTAAAAATATTCACAAAGCATTTCTTTCCACAAATCATCATCTTCTTATTCAACCAACTCTAAACACAGAATAAGTAAGTTAGTGTGAAGACAATAGAAAACACCTAATGTCAGAGTAGATATTGTTTTGTTTCTGTGTGTGCTTCTCTGCTTTCCCCTGATACCTCTAGTACAACTTCTCCTTGTTTTAATCTATGGTTATTTGTATCTATTCAGCTCTTGCTTTTACATACACTTTTAGTCGCTCTTAACACAGTAGCTAGCAATATTTTTTGAAGGAAGTACATGTAAGTCGAAATGAAGGCATTAAGCTAATTAGCTGAAGAACACCAAAATAAAACACTCATGTTTTATATTAGGTTAGTATGAGCCTTAAAGATCATTAGCCTTTCTTAAAAGCAAAACAAAACATTAAATTATTGGCATGGTGAGATCTACAGGAAAACTGTTGGCTGGTTAGAAATTAATGCTATAGCCTTCCAAGGAGATTCAGTTGGGTGCCTAAGCCCATTAGGATCTTTTGAAAATACCAGCTCAAATTTTTAAAACAAGCTGTTTATCTCACTTCATATTAATCCATTAACTGACCAAAATCTACTTCCATGGAAATAAAAGAATCTCACAATGCAATGGGTGAAATACGATGCTACCTCCTACCCAACATTACCACTCATTTTAAATGGAAATAATAATACACTTTGTCAGAGAGGAAGGGTGGGAAAAACTACATGAGCAAACTGAAATTAAACAAAATGCTAATATATGTTTTGTTGAAGTATAACACTTGTTTTTGTGTGCAAAAACTGTGTTTTTTAAAAATGTACTTGTTTAATGTTACATTTTTATTGTTAAATTAGTTGTACTCAAAAGAAACATTAGGCTGTTTGCACTAAGTAGCAAGTTGAAATTTCTGGATTAATCTTGTGAATCATGTTTCACTCCTAACAGTTCTAACTTTGAGCGGCACCCCACAGCACCCCTGAAAGGCTCTCAAGGCATGTCAGAGTTGAGAACCACTGTGCTAGACAAAGCTGTGGCAGACCCATCAACTTTTCTATGACCTGATCACCAACAGAGAAAAGCATATCCCCACATTAGCTGGCATAAGTTAAATAAAATAAATAACTATGTTTTGAGCTAATACCTAGATCCATAGTCTGCCCTAGGGCAGACTATGGAAATGTAAAATATAAATACCCTAGTTATCTTTCTTTCGGTTTATAAAACATGCAAAATCCTTGGGAATGTGGATCCACAAATGCCTTTTTTGAGGGAGAGACGTAAAAACAAAAAAATCCCCAAAAGAAACAACAACTATATTTTCTTGCAACAAAAGATGAAAAACAAAGTTAGTGCCTTAGAAGTAGCATTAACATCACAAGTCCAATATGCAAATAGTTCAGCTTCTTGAGATGCAGTATGTTTAGTCACAAAGTGTAATACTTCCTTGCCTCCATGTTCACTCAGGGATCATGTTGGACTCAGCTGTAATTTGCATCTCTTCTCTTTATGGTAGTCCAAAAAAGTCCACCCCATTACATCCTACTCAATTGTGCAGCTGTTTTGCCAATACTGTGAGGCCCATTTAAGGGCACAGGAGCAAGCCTTCCCAAGGTGACAGAAGAATGGGAAGCACAACAGGAGGCTGGCCTGGCTAGACAGTAATCTTTTCAATGAGTTGATATTAAAAAATGAATCCTACAACAAGTTGAAACTTGTTCATAGTACTAGGGAAGACTTTTAGAGCATCCCTTGGGTCACAGGGAGCAGAATTAGAAGGCCAAGGCAAAATCTGAGATGCAAATAGCAAGTGACATAAAAGGCAAAAAAAAAAGGGGGGGGGGATTCTAAAAGTATGTCAAATGGGACCTATAGTTACTTTGATCTTGCTCTTATGTAATGCAAAAGGCAATCTAGTTACAGCTGATGCAGAGAAGGCTGAAGTATTGAATGCCTTTTTTACTTCAATCATCACAAATAGGTGTGGCTACCTGCAATTAGGAGCAAAGGCAGGAAAGGAAAGAAACAGCTTGGAGTAGTAGAAGAACAGGTTAGGGATTACTTAGAGAAGCTAGATCGGAGATGGGCAAAATATGGCCAAGGAGCCAGATCCAACCCACCAATTGATTGTATCCGGCCTGCGGGTGTCCTGATGGTGCTCTGAATGGGTTTGAGCTCCACCTACTGCTGCCCAAGGCAGACCATACTGTGCTCCCACCTGCACCCTCCCCATGCTCTCTACTGGCTGAGATAATTTCAGTGCCATTACTTATGCACTCTGACAATTTGTGGAGGTTAAGCGAAATCCTGGATGATTCAAAAAGGGCAAATATAGTGCCTCTTTTTTTTAAGAGAAGGAAGGAAGGGGATATGGGAAATTACAGTCCAGTCAGTCTGACCTCGATACCTGGAAAGGTCATGGAGCAAGTCCTCAAGGAATCCACTGTAAATTACCTAGAGGAAAATAAGGTGATCAGGAACAGCTAGTATGGATTGACCAAGACCAAGTCATACATGACCAACCTGATTTCCTTTGATGATAAGAGGACAAGCTCATGGCTGGGGAGAGAGCAGTGGATGAAGTAAACTTTGACTTTAACAAAGCTTTTGACACTGTCTCTCGCAATATTCTCATTAACAAGCTAAGAAAAAAATAGATTAAAGTACTATAGGGAACATATGTAACTGGATGGATCATTGTGCTCAACAAGTAGTTAACCTTTGTTAATGTCCAGTTCAGAGAAAATATCAAGTGCAGTTCCCCAGGGATCTGTTCTGGATCCAGTACTATTCAAGATCTTCTTTAATTATGTGGATGATGCTACTGAATACACCCTTAGCAAATTTGCAGATGCCATCAAATTGTGTGGAGTGGCAGATGCTCTGGAGGGCAGGGCTAGGGTGCAAAATGACCTTCACAGACTGGAAAAGTGGTCTGCAATCAACAAGATGCAATTCAACCGAGACAAGTGCAAAGTCCTACACTTGGAACAGAACAATTTCAGGTACAAATACTGACTGGGGAATGACTGGCTAAGCTGTAGTTCTGTGAAGAAGGGCCTGGGGTTATAGTGTGTCACAACCCAAAGTTGTGATTTTTTGTTTGTGTGTGTGCTTCGGCACTGCTAAATTATTTCCCGCCATTTTTGTCACTTTCTTTGCACGGTAGAGCTCTCTGCTGCTAGAGAGAGCTCTGGTGCAATGGGGGATTTCCCACCAAATTACAGCTTCCTTGCAGTGTGCATCTCTTTTGCATTGTAGTGATGCACACTGTAAAGAAGTTCCTGCCATTTGTATTAGGGTCCGCGCCATGTTATTGGCCGACTCCTAATTTAGGCACACGTGGCGGCTAGCGATTGGCTTGCTAGCCTTACAAAAGGCTTGGGTAGTTTCCGCCCAAGCCGGAGGAGGGAGGAGAGAGAGATATTCTGTGTGAAGATCTCCAAGCGCTGTGGACCCTTGCGGACCCAGCACGCCTCCCCTAAGCAGGCAGAGAGAGGCAATAGAACCGAGCCTATGGAGCTTTCGCTTCTCGCCTCTCCCCGTCGCCGAGCGCAATCCTAGATGTACCCCTTTCCTGTAATTTCGGACCCCGTGGAGCCTAGCAAACTCCGGGGAAAACGTATCGGACCCGCGGAGCCTGAATAACTCCAGGGAAACTTTTCGAACCCAACTTAACCGGACCCGCGGAGCCTAGCAAACTCCGTGGGAGCAATCGTTTTGTCAGAGTCCTCCAACGAGGGTTCAAGCGGGAGCTGTGCCTGGAAACTTATCCAGCCTACACCGATACCATCTTTGGGTGTAAGTAAACAATCTTTTCAATCAACCGTTACGCCTCCGTGACTAATTCTAACTCGTGTGCACAAAACCATCCCGCGGTTTCTCCCACCCCGCGTGTCCGGGCTGCCGGCCACAGCCTGCGTGCACCGGAGACGGGTCCAGTACGATCCCGGTTCACCCCCAGCTTGCCCATGGCGGCCAGAATGGGATCGGAATCACCGCCGCGCATGGCAACGAGAGCGGGCTCGGGGCCCGGCCTGCACATAGTGGACCGTAATTACTGGACCACCACAGCTACAGCATCACTCTGACACTTCCAAAATAAAGAGAGCTGCATTCAAAAGTGTGCCACAAAATATAGTGCGAGTACATAATTCTAGCACTGTTATCTTTCATTAGTTTTTAATCACAAGTCTCTCTATATGTAATACTTTTCTGAAAGGCACAGCTCTTGGGATCGTGCTAATATACGTGTAATCTCAGCTTTTATTTTTAAAAGGAAGTTGCTAACCTGCATGGTCTGGAGAAAAGCTTGAAAATGTGAAATCTAATACCTCAGGTATCAGAACAAAAATAAAAAGAATCAAATTTACTATTATTATAGAGTGGTTATTATTATTAATAATAATACCATCATTAATAATTCTCAGGATATTTAAGTCAAATCTCATTATTTGGATACTGAGGATTGGCAGTGCTGGTCTTTATTTCAAATTTCATGAAACCTCTTTGTCTTCAGACTAAAGAAGAAGTCTCTTTTTATAATTGTTTTTACTTGCATATTATAGAACATTTAAACCAAACAGTACATACAGAGTTCTTTCATGGGACAAGTGCTACTATCTATAGCACCCTCAAGCTATATGATATACCACTGAGTGTACGTGCTCTTTCCTGTTCAGTCTAGAATTGCCTACATAACACCTTAGATATGAGGTACCATCAGTAAAGCTGGGCAAACCTTTTCCAAGTAGGAAATTCACTAAAAGATGGAGTTTGGGGCAAATATAGCAAGTACTTTCAAACAAAAAAATGGGGATTAAAACAAAATAAAATCAGGATGTTATATTTTGATGTACTCAAAATAAAATGTTTCACTTCCAAAATGCTGAAACATTTTTTGACATTTTCAAATGAAACTCTCTTTTCAGTTCAAAGCATTTGTGTTTTAACAAGCGAGCTAGTTTAAAAGAGCCACGTTTAAAACACAAGAGTTGAATAATACACACAATATTTTATACCTAGTTAAATGGAGTATATTGGGTTGATCCAAAACAGAATTTGGGAGAGAGGGGGTTATGTTCCATTGATGAACCTAAAACATACTTCAGTTCAATCTGAACAGATTTTTCTTCAAATTTCTTGATTCCAACCATGCTATAAAATCCCCATTCTCCCAACTCTCATTCCCGACTATTGCCCCTGACTTTTGACAAAATGTGTTAGAATTATATTGCCTTAGAAACCCGTATAAATAATATTTTATGATAGCATAAATATTTCCTAAGAAGCTAGAATGAAAACTGATTACATGTAGTACCCAATGGGATACTCGGCAGATATATGTTTGAGATAAACTAATGCAAGAGGCTCCAAAACAACGGATCTAACACAAAACAGCAAGTCACACCAATTCACTAAAGAAAAGTTTATGTTTCAGACAACCAGAGTTTAGTCTACAGACAGCTATAAAATGCACTGCAAAATTTACACAGCAAGCAATCCATAAAAGGACTGAACTCCCCCATAATGCAGCAACAGTATTTTCATCAGCAAAAATCCGCCACTATATTATAGTTACAACTTTTTCTATAGGAAAACCCACAGAGTTTTTAAAAATAATTTAGCAGTCAGAGACCACATCTAGATAGTAGCCACAAAATGTAGAAGCTGTTTTGGTACAGTTATTTTGGACAGCTGATGCGTCCATTGCAGCATGTAAATAAGTGACATTAATTTGATTGCATGCATTAAAATACACTAATGACTAATATGCAGAAAAAATATGATTATTTTGTTCTGCATATTGAATCACAATTTTGATAGTTTTGTCTTTAAGAGCCTTTTGCCATTCCAAGATATTGAATTACTAGCTTCTTTTTCTCAGTCTCTCATGCCGAGTCTATGACCATTTGGCCTTTGTTAACTATTTTCCTTTGGTATATTTTAAAGGGCGATTTAAATATCAGATTTAAATACATATTTATGCCATGACACTTTTTGTAACTTTGAAGTAAATTCTCTTGCTGTTTTTGTTACTTATCAATGATATCTGCTTCCTCCCTCACACATGCTGTTCTCCTTCAGCTCAACATTGGAAGATCCCCAGGGAAGGCATAGTAGGAAGTGCCACTTTTGTCTTGAGTCAGCTACAGAGCAATTTTTTTTCCTGATGTCATAAGCAGATTATGAATATACCTTTAACCTCCACTGCTACTACCGCTTGCAGAGAAGTCACAGGGCCAAATTTTTCCTTTGCTCATGTTTCAGGCATCACCCTGGAGTGCAGTACAGTTGAGATACTATCTGATATGTGGGTCAGGGTAGAATTTCACCTACAGGCATTTGTGATAAAAAATAGTATAGTAATAACATGGAATTTGTTGAATCAAATTCTAACTTCAGTTAAACCAATGCAAATCTGCAATAATAAGGTTGCATGACTTCTATCTGAAGGCAGAACTTGTTGCACTATTAAAGCGCAAAAGAGCAGTTTGGGATATAGTAAGTAAAAATACACAAATCAAACCCAGTCATACACTAACACAAATATTTAATATCAAGAAGGCATGCAGAGAACTTGCCAAGCTGTGCCAACTGTTGTATATGGATACTCACGGTATGTTCCAGTACATTGAATAGAAAATGTGCTCTATTCTAGTCAACTACATCCCAGAATTGAAAATCTTGTATCTTCTACCATATTACAGCAACATCTCCTAACATCACAAAGGCTGAGGCTATGTCTGTGTTTGTATTATAAACTCAGTGCTTAACTCAGCTATAAGACTTTGCTTCAGGCTGAAAGCTGGTGTTGAAGGCGAGAGCAGAAAAGTAAGTTTATATGTTATTTTTTTTTTTTAAATAAAGCTGTTCAGCTAGTCTTAAGTAATAGAAAAGCAACACATAAGTGAATAAACAGGCCTGCTGTTCATGGATAGTGTTCTTTCCCAAGAAAAATTGGCCAGAGATTAATTCACAAAATGGATCAAGTGTTTTTTATATTTATTTTAAAATATATCTGGAATGGTAAAGAGGTGAAATCACACATGTGCAGCCCCCTTTTTTTAATGAGTTTTCCTAATACTTGAATCCTTATTAATCTCACTACATGGCTTGACTGACTCATTGCAGCGGTCGGTGGGAGGCTACCTCCAAAACTAATGGGCACATCTCCAGACTGCACTTATAGGATTGCTTGAGATCCATTCAGCGATACCTTTCCCCAACAGACACAGGTGATATATTGCAATATTTGTGTACAAACTTACATTTAAAACAGTCTTAGGATGCCCTTGCCAGAAACAAAAGTCCTCATTCTGATTCCACTGGCACTGTTGTGGATTGTGAACAATTTCAGTAAAGACATTAAATATAAAACCAGCATGACAGCAGAATGAGGCCTGTAATGTTTCTTCCCATGGAATTGGATTCTATATTTTATCATTAATTACTACGACTACTACTAATACTACATGACTGCTGCTGCTTTACAATCTCATTGACTGAAAATTCTGCCTTCCACTTGGGGCAGTCTTTCATCTTGATCTCAGTCAGATCCTTAGATGTCAAGTTATTGTCATGAGATGGGACATACCTTCAGAACAACAGCTTTTTGGATACTCCAGACACTGAAGGAAATGTCCACATTGTTGAAGTCTTGAGCAGAGTCCCCAGAGCACTTATGACAACCAATGCCACTTTGGCCTTTCTTTCCCTTCATTCTAATCCCAGCCTTAGAGGTAAAATATAAGTATGATATTTAGATGACTTTTCCTTTTCCTCCTCTGTGAGATGGTCATCCTATTAATACACAAATGTCTATTATGATTTTTAGGCCTTCAGAATCAATATGATGTCTGGTTTTCAGGGTTCCTTCAACCTATCTAGTGCCAAGCAAAGTCGCAAAGGGCCTTCCCTTTTTCATTTTCTGTTACTCATTTAGGTTTGTGCTGTAACAACTTCTGAAGCCTAGACAGTAATTGGTCATGCATCTTTGTCATTATTACTAATTTGTGTTGGGGTAGCAACTAGGAGGTTCAATCACTGCCAAAGATCTCGTTTTATTGGGTGCTACACAAACAGAACAATACGATGGTCCATCCTGCCAAGTAACTAAAATATAAGTAGGTTGATGACAACGCTCCTTACTTCTACTTGAGAACTGAATGTTAAGATTCTAGGTAATTTGCAGTCAGCATAAATTTATTATAGGGATAGGCATACATTCATATTTTCCTATTTACAGTAGGACCTACAATGTACTTCGACACTGATCGGAGCAAAGCATCAAATGACAAAATAATGACTCCATTGGCTATTTTGTTTTCAGCAGATTTCATACCTCAAATATCCAGCTATCCTAATTCAATCTTCAGCAGATTACTCTTCCATTATTCTGTGCATCACTTTTAGTGAAACCTGATGAGTAACAAGTATGAGAAAACTGCTGAAGTAGAAAGAATACAGGAAACAGCAGCCAGGAATCTAGGTTCAATTAGTATATGTAGCACTCTCCCAGCATCAATGCTTTTGATAGGAAAAAAATGCTTACAGCCTAAATTCATTCCCCTTCCAAGTCTGCAAGCTTAATGTGGTACAGATTTAAAATAGCCAAGGCATTCCACATCTGACAGTTCTTCACAGACTAAAATGTTCTTTTCCTCTCTTTTTATATTTGTCCATAGAGACAAAAGGATAATTTTGCAAATCTTTTCCCATTCAAGTAGGCCTTGCTCCCATTACTCAAACAACAAAGGGTTCAGGGAGGTATTAACTTCAGACTAACACAGCTAACCACCTTTGTATCTGAAAAAAAGGGGGAGGTGGTGGGGGGGGGCAGGGGGGTTGTGAGACGTGGCAAATAAAGAGATGATCTATGTTGCTTTACCTACAAAATCTGGCCTGTTTTAGAAACAAACTATTTATGTACCTAGCCTTTTTTTTCAAAATTCTAAATAATTTAATAATCTATTTAGTAAAAAAATATTGTATTACATTTATTAGTTACACTTTGCTAATATCAGCAAAGTTAAGCGAATGGAGAAAAACAATGGAGGCCTAACACTAGATGAAGGAGAGCTAGGATCTAAAGAGAACTATTCTACATAATGAGGAACATCTGAGAAGTATATAATGTAACCAGGATGTTGTATATTTTCCATAGTTCTGATTACAATGGTCCCTTTTCATAAAAAAAAAAATTAGTTCAGCCATTTCCTTGCAAATGTTAGGTCTTTGCATGAAAAAATGTGGAATGTGCTTTTTTAGCATAAAGAGCACTTTCCTGCTATTCATTAAGCTTCATTCCCTTTCTGTTCACAAGTAGAAAGCTCTTGCTGTCACGCATACGATGGCTGCATAAATTCTAAAGGGAAAGCATCAGAAAAAGGGGTGCAGCCTTGAGAACAGTTTTCCTTCAATATGTATAGATGTTATTATGAAATGGTGCCAAATAAAAAAGTGTGTTAGCTCCAAGTCACAGGAGCAGTAAGGTGCTCATAACTTTGTTGAAAACATGATTGCTCCCTTCAAACCCTAGTATTTGACTATGTCAGTAATCTTACACATATCTGCACACTCTGAAAAGTTTTTAATATAACTGCAGTGCAAAATATCCTTTTGATATTTTTGTTTCACAAGAATAGCCATCACTAAACCTTACACCAGGCATAGAAATGTATTTAGATTTGTCAACAAAATGTTGATATGGATGGACTTTTCATTAAAAAGTTAAGTTTGTCCTTAGTGAAGCCCCATTACAGTTAATAAAATAACTCTATGGCCCCTCTACATGTTACATGTATTATAGAATTAACTGGTCAAGTGCAAAATGAATTTATACCAACTACATCTGCAAGGTCATTATCATGCCATAAGAAGGTCCATCCAGCTATAAGGTTAGAGCTGGAAAATGTGTAATAACTTTATAGCTGGTTTCTATGCATCTTTAATTTGTACATTTATTGGGGTCTGCACCCCTGCAGCTGACAGGGCTCCCAACCACAGGGGTGTACCATATGCTGCCATGACTGAGAGTCCTGTAACTGACAGGAATCTCAGCCACAGCAATTCCCCATGCACTGCCAGGGCTGAGACGTACAGTTGACAGGACTGTTGACCCTGGCAACCATGGGTCACTGCCAGAGTAGAGAGTCCTGCAGCTGTGGAACTCTACTGCAGCAGTGGATGGGGTGCTGCCATGGCTGAAAGTCCCACAGCTGCAGGAGTAGCAACTGCAGGAGCTTCCTACTTGCTGAAGCCTGGGGCTCCCCCTGCACTAGCAATAAGGCATGATAGGTTCTGATGCTGAATCCCACAATTGCACCTCCTGCCGTGCATTCATGACATGGCAAAAGATGCAATTGTGTGGATCCAGCGTCAAAGCCTATCACACCTTTTATCTGAACATCTAAGCTAAGTACAGACAGTCAAAAAGCCCAAGCTCAATCTATTCATTCTTTGCAGGTTAGTTAAAGTTGTGTAGATTGAGCCAATAAGCAAGTGAACCGACATTCACTTTTGATTCAGAAATGCAGCCACATCCCTGCAGTGGCTTAGGCTAGAAGCCAGGGGAGGGAGGTGGGAGGGTGCTAGAGCATACCACTTTGCTCAGCTGGAGGAGACTGCTTGGGCCAAAGCTAACCAACCCACCATGGGGGGGGGGGGGAAATTGCGAGGGAGGTGCAAAGCATCCTGGGGGACTGTGAGTTAACTTGAATCTGGAGGGGATCTGGGACAAATCCAATAAACCGATTGAACCCAAATCATTGATGTCTGATAGTACATCTCTTCAGGTTTATCTTAAATCAGTTTTAGCCATTTTGAAAGTGGTTTGCATGCATTGAACTTCTGTTGTGTTACAGATTTGAACTGTTTTCTGATCACTTACACTTACAAGTTTATGCATTCTTGTTTCACTGATTTATCCCAACCTGGAGTACACATAAACACACTTCAGTATTGACACACTACCAATCACTTAGTCACCTTGCTCATATTCAAACCTGTCTGAAATTAGGGTTGCTGGGCACATCCTTCTTTGAGTTCTATTTCAACATCCCCCTGTGGCCAACTAATAAAATGTCATCTCTCTCTTTCTCCCTTCTTCCCCCCACCTGCTTCCCTTGTCTGTGCCACAACGTTTGAATTACAAAACAGTTCTTAAACTTCCTCCTACTAGAGTTAAGATCTAGCCTTTCTGTGCTTTGCCTAGCATATGTTTTGCTTCAAAGTTGATGGGAAATATACATAGGGGATTTCTAGAGTAAGTGCTAACAGGATTTGCCAGAGCTATAGTGTTTTGTGATGCTCTTGAAAGGAAACTCCTTCAGTTCTGTGCTGTCATTTTGTTGTGTTTGCCTTTTACTGCATTTCTCATTTTAACCTTGGTGTATAGGTTTTATGTGCAACTTTTATGAAGCTTGTATATGCAACTTCTGTGAGGGCTGAAAGTGCTCAATCTGAAAAGCACCTAAGCAGATGCTTAAGTGCCATCCTTGATGGGGATCATTTCTTGAATTTGGGCCTAAGATAGCCTGACCTCTCACAAGTGAAGAGCTGGTTTAGGTTATTATGAACCTTGGGTTGAAAAATGTAACTTATGCTTGGCAATAACTTCAGTTTGGAACTTGTTGCTCTTGGAACCTGATCCAAATCCCAGTGAGAGCAATAGGAAGAGATTCATATTTATTTCAGAGCTTGGATCAGGCTCTAAATTCCATGGTAGGCCAATGTGTCAAGTAAAACAACTCTACAAATCTCAATTCTAGTCATTCAACTCTGTTTGTGTGCATTATCATGTATATGCAGGTGTATATTTGTGCATATGCTGTTCAAAGTTTCTTTTACTGACTACAGAGATTTATATGTCTTTATTATTATGGACATTTAGCTCTTTATCTCAAGTTCTTGGCAGATGGTTTTATGACACATTCTGTTTATTTGCTTATTTTTGAGGAACTTCTATTTATGGTTCTGCCACTGTGCATTTTCCTGACCAGAATAGAGTGTGTGTGTGTGTGTGTGTGCGTGCGCGCACGGGGGGGAGGGGGGGACAAGCTACAGGCAACCTGAAATAAGATCAGAAATAACCAGAAATAAAAGAATAAGAGAAAAGAAGGAATGAACATTTTTCCATAACATCCAAATCCTTCCAAACTTAGGCTGTCATTTCATGATGTGATGACTAATCATAGGCCCAATTTGCCATTGCCCCATGCCTTCTGAAGTAATTTACAAGAGTGCAGAGTGGGGGTAATTTTCTATTCTTTGTACTGAATGAGGCTTTGAATGTAATTTGCACTGATGTGAATGCTTGGCTGCTCAAGTTCCAGGACAAAAGTGAACTGACTCTCAAACATTCAGTCCAACATACCAAGAAGGTATTCAGTGAATAAGCCCATCTAATAAATAACTTCTGGAAAATTCTAAAGTGCTTGCAGCTGATAGTATACGCATGCAGAAAAAGACTAAAAATCCTTTAAACAAATTATACAAAAGGTCCATATTAAAAGACAGTGTGCTACTATACTACACCAGTAGGGCTAAGCACAAACAGTCTATGACCATTTGTACATGCCACAAAATTGGCCTTTAAAGTGGCTTAATGCCTTTTTGCACCACTTAAGGGTGCAGCTATTTGCATGTGTTGGCAGTGTAATGTGCTTTAATGTCAGAATGTTTGCATGTGTAATGTGTGTTAAATGACTTTGGGATGCAGCAAAATAAAACATATCTGAGGTGGTTTAGTTTGCCATGGAGGAAAGCACCAGGCCCCATGCATGTCAGGGGCTGTGCAGTCAACTGGGTGTAACTCTGTGCAGGCAGGCTCCACTGAAGGGAAAATAAAGCAAAAAAGCAGCCAACCTGATCATTTTTTTTTTCTTCTCCCCAGAGCCTGCCTGCCTGCCTGCCAGAGCTGCGTGGGGGCCCAGTGCTTCCCAGCGCAGCTACAGTGCCCTCCGGGACTGCTCGGGCCGGGTGCTCACAGGTGGGCACTACCTGGGGGCTGCTGCCACTGCTGTGGAGGGAAGCACCAGCCACCCCACCCCCACAGCTCAGAGACCACTCAGCCCACTGGCAGTTCACCCTCCCCTCCCCACCACCGCTGGAGAGGCAGGCAAGGGTCAGGCCCGACCCTTTTGTACATGCCACAGGGGGTTATTTCACCCTAAATTGAAGCAGTGTTTTTAAAGACCCACCGCTTCAAAGTAGGGAGAATTTAACTGAAGTAAATCCCCATGGCCCAAATGTCCCAAACACTCCAAAAGTCCCGAAAGTCTGAGGCTGAATCGATTCAATCTTCACCAGTTAGTCTAAGATGCATAGATTGAACAAATAAGCAATTGAACACACATTCACTTTTTATTCTGGAAATACAGCTACATGCCTGCAGTGGCTGAGGCCAGAAGCTGGCTTTGGGGGGGGACACATTAGAGCACACTCCCCACCTCAGCTGGAGCAGACAACCTGGGCCAAGGTTAGGCCACCCACCCTGCAAGGGGAGATTTTCAGGGGAGATGCAAAACACCCTGGGATGCTGGGGGACTGAGTTAACTTGAATCTGGAGGGGATCTGGGCCGGAAGTTCAATAAAGCAATATAACCAATGTCAGTTAAGTCGGATACTACATCCATCCAAGTTTACCTGAAACCAGTTTTGGCCATCTTGAAAGCAGTTTATGTGCACTGAACTTCTGTTGTGTTACAGATTTAAACTGGTTTTGATCACTTTTTTTTTCTTTAATTTGTTTTTATTATTTATTTTTATTTCACTTTTGAATTTATTTTAACCTTACTAATTATCTCCATATTCAAGCTATGATCAACAATAATCCACATGGATTATGGCAATGTACATTCATTTTCTCCACTGTTCTGCTAGAAATCCAAAGTGCATAGATGTTCACGTTTTTTTCTCCCAGAGCAAAAATGGCTTCCGCAGGGGAAAAATAATCCAGGAACAACCAGAGTTAAATTACTCCCAAGGAGAGTTTCTTCCAGGTGGCTGAACATGTGCACACTTTCCCTTGGCTTAACTGCTCCCAGGGAGCAGCAGGAGCGGAGACAGGGGAAAAGATCACTGGTCTGGAGAAGGCATGGGGAGCAGCTTCTCTCCCATCCCACAGACTGGGAAAGAAAAGGGAAAAGTAGCTAGTAACTGCTCCTCCAGTGCAGGGTAAGGTGGCGGCATTTTGCCACAGCAGAAAAGCTTCCAAGCCTTACCACTATAGCACAGCAGCCTGCCTCAGCCTTCTCTGCCAGGTTAGCTGCATAGCATGAGTGACAAGGGAAAACCAGAGGAGCTCAAAGTTGGGAGTGCAAAGGCTTTCCCCAAGTCCTGCTCCCCAGCTGCTCTTGCTTTTCAATCACTGCCCCTGTGGCTCAGTTATGCTGTGGGGACAGGCAAGGGGAAGCAGGCAGGCAGCAGCACTCCTGGGCACTAGGAGCTGAGCACATGGAATGCTGCTTCCTGCCTGCTTCCTTTTGTCTCCCAGCTGCTCAGTTGGGAAGCAGGAGTGGTAGTTTAAAATCTGGAGGGGCCAGAAGTCTGGCTTAGGGAATACCTTCATGTGCCTAGCTCCCAATTCCTCTGGCTTCCCCTGGTATCCCACACTGCCCAGCTGACCCAGAGCACAGGGGGGTGAGACCAGTGGCTGTGCCACAGCCGTGAGATATGGAAGCCTTGTCACCATTGCAAAATGCCCCCAACCCTGCATCGCCTGGTACTGCTCTGAGTCAGCCCAGAGCACTGCAGAACAAGGCAATCTGTATGTGTCCTATGCCATGGCTCCCAAGGCCTTGCCATGAGGGCTGATTTTTCTCTTGCCTCTCCCTGCACAATTCTGGTCAGACTGGAGGAGTGCAAGGAGCAGGACTGTTCACCTGTGGGGGGAGAACCAGGAGGGTTCCCACCATATGAGAATGCCAGCCTCCTGCCAACCACTGGACAGCCTGTCCCCTTCCAGCCAGGGAGAGGGAAGGCTGTCAACTACTGGGCGCCCCTAAGGGCAGACTGGCCCAGGGAATAGCCTTCTAGTGCCCCTGGCTAGCAAGCTTGCCTGTGGAGCTCTGCCACCATGGGGCCAGATAATTGTCTCTACAGTCCAGCTCATGAGCTACTCTTCTACTGAAATAAATTTCTTCTGATAGAAATGAATGTCTGTATGCAGCCTATGTTCAACATATCCCACACCAAGGCTGAATAAATAACTTTCATACAGTTTAGTTTTCATGCAGGTAAAGTAGGGCTCTGGAAGGCTCACTGGGAGATCCACTCCACTGGCTTGTGTGGATTTGATTTAATCTCTGGAATGATTCTTTTATGGTTCTGAGATAAAAGTTGTTGTTAGTCTTACTTTTTATACATTTTTTTCATCATTTCAAGGGAACCTAGGAGCCACAACATAAAGGTAGCACTCCAACACCCTATAAAGGTGTCAGAGAGGTCTTGAGACACCACTTCTTCCTGTGCCTGGCTTAAGGGGGTTAGCATGTGGATGAGACATCTGTGTTTCCACAACCCTTGGTTACCAATAACCCTTCAAGAATCCTTGGTAGGTGGGACAAGTAAAAGCAGACTGATGAAAATGATTATGGATGGTATTTCTGTTGGGAACCCAGTCTAATCCAAAGAGGGCCCAGGATCAGGGGAGCACAAATATAGCTTAAAGAATTGATAACTTTTGGTTATAATGTGCTAAGCCTTATTATTAGTAAAGTAGTAGTTTTCAAATTTGAATAAGGGGCCTTTTAAACAAAAGGTCCATCCAATGTCAAAAAGAAGTCTGCCTTAAAGTATAGTGTAGGCGTAGATCAAAGTCTACAATACTAAGGAAATGAGAACTGTGTGGAGTGCAAAAGTTGAGCTCATTTTGTTGATTTAAAAACAGAATGCCAAGAGAACACATAATATTCCATTATATCGATGGCTTTAAACTTGAACTCGGCATAAATTATTTCAGGAATGTTTTGCATAGTCTCTTTTTATATCTTCAGTGCAAGAACTATTTTGATTGCATGGCCCTGGAACGAGCCTGTTATTTTTCACATTTTATCATTTTTGGAACCAGTCAGCTGTAATGCAGCTTTCTTATCTTTCAAAAAAAAATTAAAGCAAAAAACAAAACAAAACAAAACAGTGAACCACTTGTAAAAGCAGAGAAACAAGCTGGAGAGGAAATCTCCATTTACCTAGGGAAAAGTTTGTGTCTCTAAAGGAAATCAGAAAAAGCAGAAGATTTGGTATTAACTTACCAACACAGCATATGCCCCAACAGTTCTAAATGGCCAGGAGGTAAGTCCTGTGTGTTCTCTTCTTGAAAGAGAATGAGATTTGAAAAATATATATGATGCAAAAAAACCCAATTCCCTCCCCCCCATCCCCCCCCCAAAAAAGACTTGATCATCAAAAAACAAAAGTACTGGTGATATAGTACAGCCATGGAGAAGCATCATCCCTTGCATGCAAAGCTGATACTATTACTAGGAACAAGATAGTTGTAAACAGCTGACTGTCACACTGAAGACCTCTTGCCCTTTGGTAGCAGTATGGAGCCTACACTCAGCTCAGCTCAGTTCACATTGTGTTAAAGTTCTAGGAATCAACTTACAATACCAAAGTCTAAGCATATGCATTTCCAGCATGAAAGAAAGAGAGCATTTTTCTACTCCATGTCACTTGCGGGAAATGGAAAAAGGTGTGGAAATAAAAAATACTGCATATGAAGTGGAAGGAAATCTCAAAGATCTTGCTTTGCTCATGTCAGGGGATTGGAGAATCTCTATCCTAGAATTCTGAAAGAAACAGGACATGAAACAGATCCAGAAGCATAAAAAATTATCAAAGTTACGCAGGATACTTGTATGATCAGAGAATAGCAGTGTAGCCTAGAACCTATGTTTAAGATAAAAGTAGTTATTTGTGTTAATCCCAAGTCACACAGAAGGCAGGGTAGGGTGGCACCATAGGGCTCTGCTACACGTTACATTTATGTCACAATTAACATTCATTGCGACATAAATGGTAAGGGTGCTGGGCCTTACATACACGCTAGGTCTGTGCAAAGCGGCAAGTATTCAATTCAGATTTGGCGGGACAGTGATTAGATTCGGTGATTCAAATCATTGTCCCAACTCGATTCAGCCAATTCGGATCTGAAGATTCAGCACCGATTCAGAGATTCAGCCATAGACTAAACAGGCAGCAGTCCTCAAGGACACTAGACACAGCTGCCTCCAGCTGGTAAGTCTGTTGTGGGTGGAGCAGGGAGGGAAGGGGTGTGTGAGGGGGCAGATCAACACCCTCACAGCAAGAGAGGGATTGGGGCTGGGCTGGGACACTGCCCAGCCGCAGCAGGGGGGCACAAGACTTGGGGCAGGGGGCTCTTGCCACTGCACCCTGCTGCACGCCGCTGGTCTGGGAGGGCATGGGAGTGGGCATTGGGGCCGGGCTGTGCTCTAGAGGGGCGGCAAAAGGCACTGGGAGAGGGGGCTCTTCCCTCCCACTGCTTGCCCAGTCAGGGTGGGGGGGCACAGGATGCGGGTGCGACAGTGCTGGGAGTGGGGGCTATGCCCAGCTGCTGCTTGCCCAGCCAGGAAGGGGGAGGAGGGGATCCAATGCAGGTGAGCCTTGCTCTGGGTGGAAGACACTGGGAGGGGGGACTATGCCCTCCCACCGCTTGTCCAGCTAGGGTGGGGAGGTGCAGGATGGTGCCACTGCACTGCCTTGGGCAAGTGGTGCACAGCAGCAGAAGCCACTCCAGCCTCCCCATGCCTCCTAGACAAGCCGTAGCTTCACCCCGCCACACCCTGGCTGGACAAGCAGTGGCAGGGCATGGCAATAGGCGCATGCACCTGGATCGGGGAAGTGCCAGCGACAAGGGCAATGGGGAATTTTAGGGTGGCTGCAGCCCCCACATAGCCCGCACTCCACTGCAGTCTGTGGGGCAGATGAAGCCAGGGCTGTGCTCTGGGCTGCAGCTGGGGCTAGCTGCCCGGAGTGCAGCCCTGGCTCCACCCACCCTGCGAAGCGCAGTCTGGTGGTGGGTGCTAGCCTCCCAGTGTGCAGCCCAATCCAGCCTACTTCTAATAGGCCCAATCCAGCCTCCTAAATTGGCAGCATGTGGTGGCACACAGTGGTGGAAGCCCCCCTCTCCAAGTCCCACGCCCCTCTGCCCTGGATGGGCAGCTTGTCCCAGCCCTAGCCCCAATCCCTCTGTTGCTATGGGGGCATTAATCTGTCCCCCCATGCCCCTGCCCTCCCCCTTCTACCCACAACAGACTTACCAGCTAGAGGCAGCTGTGTCCAGCTTCCTCAAGGACTGCTGCCTGTTTAGTCTATGGCTGAATCTCTGAATCAGTGCAGAATCTCTCCAAATTGATTAAGAGGCTTTTGATTTGATTCAGAGTTTTTAATGGGTCTTCCAATTTGATTCAGATTTGGAGATTCGTCCACCGAATTGGGGTGTATCTCCTCCGAATTCAAGATTTCATAGATTTCATAGACATTAGGGCTGGAAGGGACCTCGGAAGATCATCGAGTCCAGCCCCCTGCCCAAAGGGCAGGAAGTCAGCTGGGGTCATAGGATCCCAGCAAGATAAGCATCCAGTTTCATCTTGAAGCTGTTCAATGAAGGCGCTTGAACGACCTCCGGTGGCAGGCTGTTCCAGACCTTGGGGGCTCAGACAGTAAAGAAATTCTTCCTTATGTCCAGTCTGATATGATCTTGAAGTAGTTTGTGACCATTGGACCTCGTCATCCCTTGGGGCGCTCTGGTGAACAAATGTTCCCCCAGATACTGGTGGTCACCCCTGATAAACTTATAGGTGGCCATCAGATCACCCCTGAGCCTGCGCTTTTCCAGGCTAAAGAGCCCCAGGGCTCTCAGCCTGTCATCGTAGGGTCTGCTTCCCTGACCTCTGATCATGCGCGTGGCTCTGCTCTGGACTCTCTCAAGCTTCTCCACATCCTTTTTGAATTGTGGAGCCCAAAACTGGACACAGTACTCCAGCTGCGGCCTCACTAAGGCCGAGTACAGGGGGAGAATGACGTCCCGGGATTTGCTTGAGAAGCATCTATGGATGCAAGCCAGCATTTTGGTCACTTTACTAGCCGCCGCATCGCATTGCAGGCTCATGTTCATCTTGTGGTCAATGATGACCCCCAAGTCTCTTTCTTCCATAGTGCTAGCCAACATAGCACTGCTGAGCCTATAAGGATGCTGCGGGTTTTTTTTCCCAAGGTGGAGAACCTTGCATTTATCAGCGTTGAACACCATCAGATTCTCATCCGCCCACGAATTCTCGTCCAAATTGAATCGGTTACTGAAGCTTTGCACACCCCTAATAGGCACCCAATTTAAGGCACCATAAAATGACAAACCAGCTAAAGAAATGTTACATATAATGTAGATTTTTTTTCTCACTGATTTGTATGGTGCCTTAAACTGAATGTGTGGTATTTCTGGGGCTGCCCTCAGCTGAATGTCAGCCCTGGCCCTGGGTCTCAACTGACCCGAGAGCTCCCAGCCCCAGGACACTCCAGGGTTTCAAGTTGGCCCTGGTGTGGTCCCAGGGTTGGGGTTGATAATGAGGGTCTTGGGCCCAGGGCCACATTGTATCACACCTGGCTGCGGGCACCCAGCTTTCAATTTGATCATGAACCCTTACACTCCCGCCGCCCTCCCCCCCCTCCCCCCCCAACTCACACTGTCAAATAGAAAGGGCATGATTTGGATCCAATTCCTAAATCCAAAATTATACCTCCTGCCATGCACATGTGGGGTGTGACTGTAAGGATCATGACTAAGATTCCATGGCACCTTCAAATGAAGGTGTGCCGGGGGTTTTGGAAACTAACTAGTTCGGAAGGGGAGTTGCAGGGGATGGGAACTGATTTGGGCTCCTTAATCTTACCTCAAAACTATCCAAGGCATCAGAACAGATTTTGGAAGGAAGAATATGTAGAAATAAATGAAAAATAGGTTTGCAGAATAGGTTTACCAGACTACCTGGATTACTTCCTTTCATAAAAATTGATTTTCCAGACAAAGAATGCATTTGATCTCATCTATTTGGACTTTAGTAAAACATTTGTTATCGTGCTACGTGAGACATCACTGGTTTATCTAGAGAAACCTGGTATCAGTACAGGTGACTAAAGGGGAGATGATAATGAAGGAAATTGAAAGAGAAATTGTAAGTCTGGAAGCAGATTTCTAGTAAAGTTCCTTAGGCCTTGCAACTAATCTTGTTTAATATTTTCATTAATGACCTTAGCACATAATACACTGATTTACAAGTCAGGAAATATTAAGGACATTTAAGATATCATTAAAGAGATGGATGACCTGGAATTGTAATGATGGAAGCAAGATGAAATTCAATAGCACAAAATGTATGGTCAGGCAGTTAGGGGCCAACAACAAGAATTTCTGCTATAAGCTGATAGCTCCTTATTTGAAAATGACTGAGAAGCAGAATGACCTGGGTAGCTGATCACAAGAAAAGTATGAACCATAAGGTGATACATCCATAAAAAAGACAAATTAATTTCTTGTATTTGGTAGCTAGATGAAGTGTTGCAAGTGTAGCATACAAGGCATTGACAAGAACCCTCCTGAAGTGTTGGGTACAATTCTGGTTACCTATTTTCAGTGAAAATTAATTAAAATTGAAACAGGTACAGAGAACAGTTACTAAGAAGAATCAGGAGAATGGAGAGTCTATTTTACCAAGGGAGAATAAGAAAAGCCTGATTTATTTAGTCTGGCAATATAAATGTTGATGGGAAACATTTCCCCGCTTTCTATAAATACGACAGAGAGATGAAACATCTAGGTGGGGAAAGAATGGTTTAGACCAGGGCTGTCCAACTGTTAGCCCCTGAAGTGTTAGCATGTGGCCCATGGACTCCCACCCAGTCACCACTCCCATTCCCCTGCCTCCTCCCCACCCCCAAGTTGCTCCTGATGGGTAGCTGGAGTGCTTGAGTTGCATGCAAGGCAATAAGGGGAACTGCGCTGCCTGTCCTGCAGGTAGGTGAGTGGTGCATATGGCTGGGAGTGGAAAGTCAGGCTGCCTGTGGGATGCGTGTGGGGCAGGAGGGATGCCTACACTGTATGCCTGGCAAGAAAGAGGGGCTAAGTAGCCTACAGAGTTGGGAGAATAAGGGAAGCAGGTGCCCAAAATGTGTCAGCAGCAAGGGGGTGGGCAGAGGGGAGAGTCCTGGTTGGCGCACACAGCTGACGGCAGAGAAAGGTGCCTGCACAAACAGTGTGTAACCCCCAGCTACCTGGAAGTTAGACAGCCCTGATTTAAACAAAAGGACAATGCTTGCATAAGATCAAGTGAGTATAAACTGAATAAACTTAGGCTGGAAACTGGAAGGTTTTCACAAGGGACAATCAGTTTTATTCAAGTGCTATTCTGTTCCTCTGTTCATACAACATAGGTTGGGCTGCTACTGTGTTTGTACAGAAGTCATATTAACAGCTTCCCACAACACTGTACCACTTAGTTTGAGCATAGGGATGTCATGACTGTGGTCACAGAAAGGTAGTTAGTCATGTTAGTCTGAAGTCAAGCAGAAGGCAAGGTAGATTTGCACCTTATAGGCTAAATCAGAGATAGTAATAACATAGGGAGCAGTTTTGAATTTTGTTCTTTGTTACAGCTACTTTTCCTAACCTCCTGATATGCTGATATATTTCTGTCTCATTCACCTTTCCCCTTTCCTTCAACTATTATTCATCATGCCTGAGAGTTAGACTCTAAATGCCATGTCATTCTCTGGGCCTACACAGGCAGGAAGAGGCTTTCTTTACAATAGGAGCCATGTAAAAGGTCTCAAAATAGCTCCCCTGCTCAGATTTCCTTGCAGCTTGGCAAATCAAACATCAGTTTGCAAAGACAACTAGAGGGCAAAGAAATCAGACACTCTGTGTAAGCAGGCCCATGTAAATGGAAGGAGACAAAAAGTCCACATTCTGTGGAAATTATATTCAAAATATTTGTCTCATCTATAACCAGGGCTGTAAACATTATAGATGTCTATAATTAAAAAAAATGCTATGTAATGCCAAGGCATTTTATTGATGTTCCCTGTTATAAATATTATACACACACGCACAAAAGATTCTGCTTATGTCAATGTGAAGTCATTACATGTGGGATCAGATTCAGGCCTTTTCTTGAATGATCGCTTCAGTGTCTTGATTTGCTGGCAACTTTTGAAGTTGGATTATTTATTGAAATTTAACCATGATTAATCATTTGAAAGAGTGAAATTAGTGTAGTCACTCAGAAAGCAGTATCTTGAAGCTTACTTGAGTAATATGAAAGAATATTGATCATTTAATTAGCTGTTAACATGCTATTGTTAGCACAATCATGGGCAATTCTGGAATCCTCATTACTCATGAAGTTATCTTCTTGAAATCACACCCTATCAATGTGTTATGGAAATGAGCATGGATAGCAGGATCAGGCCCATGTTTAACTAAGATCCATTAAAATTTACTGAGATATCATTAAGACTCTGGATCAGCAATTGCAATGCTAATATTGATGCACCAAGAAAAGTACTGTACTAACTAATAGGACTGTGCGAAGCAGGCCGTATTAGATTTGGATTCAGCCTGATTTGGGTGACAGTGATTTGATTCATTCATTCAGATCACTGTCCCTATTCAATTCAGCTGAATCTGAAGATTCGATACCAATTTGGAGAATCAGCAATTCAGGCATAGAAACAGCTTTATATGTTTTTTCTACATACCTCGAGGTACCAGGCGTGGCTTGTGAATGCTGAGACGGTGGGGCAGATGGAGTGTCCCACAGGAGCATGGGGAGGGAGGGCTCCTTGCGTGCTCAGTGGCAGACCCAGAAGTGGACCAGAAGTGTCCCCCCCAGACCCAGGAGGCACTTGCCGAGCCCAGGGGTAGAGGAGCGGTCCCCCGTGCACTCCGCGGAGGACCCAGAAGTGGACTGGAAGTGCTTCTGGTCCACTTCTGGGTCTATCACCAAGCACAGTAGGGAACGCCCCCCACCATGCTCCCATGGGACACTCCATCCTCCCCAGCATCTCAGCATTCACGAGCTGCCTGGTACCTTGAGATATGTAGAAAAAAACCCATATAAAGCTGTGTCTATGTCTGAATCATTGAATCTCTCCGAATTGAACTGGAGGCTTCCAATTCGATTCAGAGAGATTAATCAGTCTCCTGATTCAATTTGGATTTGGAGATTTGGCTGCTGAATCAGGCCGAATCTCTGCCAAATTGAATCAGTGACCAAAGTTTTGCACAGCCCTGCTAACTAAGCTGGGGGACAGATGCACATATGCACACCATTTTTATCACTTATTGATCCATTCTAAATATTAATCATTGTGATCCTACTTCCTTCAATGAAAAAAGGACAAGCTCCATATTTAGATGAGTAAGTCTTATTCCAATATTTTTTCCCCATAGTTTGGGAAAGGGACTGCCATTCATTCTGTTTGTAGCAATAATAGTTCAGTTAGTCTATGCAGCTGTTCATACTTTATATATTTCTAGATAGCAGCCCATGCACTTTCCACCTCTTGTTTTCTAAGATTAGTGGTAACAGGTCATCAAGAGATCACAATATAAAGAATACTGTATCACCGCATTGCTTCTGACAAATGTGCACAAGTGATCTGACCATGATGTATTAGATAGTAAATGCTTTTCCTGAATACTGGTTTCAATGGCATACCTAAAGGCAAATTGAAGCTCATTTAGGCTAGGTGCAGACTTTCAAAAAGCCCAAGGGGGAATCAACTTAAGTTGCATGGTTTTCTGTAATCAGTGTAGTTTAGATCACCAGCAAGCAAAACACACATTCGTCCATTGATGGGTAGGGGAAGGGGGGAACAAATCTTTAAGACTGGGTTCCATCATTTTTAACACAGTCTGTGTATGCCTAACTTCTGTTATAAGTATAGGCTACACTTTTACTGGTAAAACTGATCAGAAAGTAATGTCTGTATGTGACCTTAAACCCCAATGAAAACTTGCATGTCCTGTTCAGACCATATATATATTGCTATACCTAGCTTCTAAAACTAAAAGAAAGCTTCATTCAATGATATAAAAAGACTTAAACAATAAAATAAGATGAAATTGTGGTTGGTTTTACTGGTTGCTATTCTATAACTGTGCCATATGGAAATTTCCAAAATGACAACAATAAATCTGTTTTTGATAGACAAGACATACAGGATTTATCTGGCTGGAATTCAAAAAGGGGCTTGGTTCAAGATTTCTTCCATCCTTTTGTTGAAAACATTCACACAGTCAAGTTAAAAACTTTTTGTGGAAGGAAACACTTTCTTGAAGTCAGTAATGACAGTAAATACTAAATATCAGACTGAAGATGCAAGCTCCCAGTATCCTTTGAGGTTCTATTCTCTGCCTATACACATTGGTCACAATGAGAACCTTGTGAAATCTTTTAAGTTATGAAGTTCTATATTAATCTACATTGATCAAGCATTTTGAACTGCTTTTCCTCAATGCTTCCCACTTGTCTCTCTCCACAGTTGCCTATATCACACCTGAAGATCCTCAAAAAGCATCCATTAAAACAAGTAGCCAGAGGGAAAACATTTCAGTTATCATCCTATAGATGGAGTTTCCTTAGCAAAATGTCATGGCTGATGAGCTTTAAATACATATGATAACACACAAATCGGACAGAAGAATGTAAGTCCAGTACAGGTAATATTTCTAAACACCCACACAGATTCATACACACAGGCATGAATGTTTGTTGCACCACAATATTTACCATATTGTCTCACATACCACATGCCTGCAAATAAAGATGCACATCTCGCTTTATGAAAGTAGAATGAAGGAAAAGAGATCATTCCTTGAAAATACCAGTAAATATTTTCATAGGGAAAACCTACACAGCTTCAGTAAAAAGGGACCAAAACCTTGTGGCTATTCTGTTACCCCTCCTAGCTGCAGGATGTGCCAGGCACTGGTGGCTGCCCACCTGGCTCAGAAAGTAGGAATGGGGCAGCTCATTTATAGTAGGATTGACCTTCAGCTAATTCAACAGGTGCTGCTGGGTGAGCCAAACTGCCTGGCCCAACTTCTCAAGCGCAGCAATACCTGCCTGGGCCTCTGAGAGCCTGACCCAACCACAGCCAAATTTCCTGACCCCCTTCTCAAACCAGATGGGTCCTCAGTTGACTCATCTGGTCCCTGCATTTCTTTGTTTAAGACCTGCAGCTCAATTTCCAGTAGCTATTTTTTTGGGGGGGGGGGGGGCGGGGGGAGTGCATGTTGTATGCAAGTAAATGTGGCATCCTTTCCTGGTAATGACATTTATAAAGTATTGTTCACACCACCGTAGAGCATAAGTTTTACCACAATTTTATTTTCAACTTAATTATTTACTTAATAAGCAGTTTAATTTTTGGGGGGCTACTTTCAAATGCTTCCCATACCTTGTCACTTGGGCGTATCACTGTTAGGGTAGAGTCTGGCACATAGTTATTACAGAAAACCTGTTCAAATCAATCAGATACTTAGGTTTCTGAGAGTCCACAGGTGCCTAAGGCTACATCTATACCACAATCCAGGTGTGTTCAAAAATACCCTTCCCACCTGCTCCCATGCACAGCAAGCTTAGAAATGCAATAGCAGAAGCTTAATAGCTGCAGGAGGACATCCCCAATGCAGAGCCACCTTTGGATTTCCAGATTTGGCACGAGTTGGAAGCATGTGGGTTTCCCCAGATACTGAGATGTGGTGCAGGCATGCTTTTTCATAAGTTTTCATTTAAAAAACAGTTCCTTATACACTAAACACTCTGCTGATATGCATATTTTGAGATGCCACGATCTTGGCTGAGCTGAATGCCTTGGTACCTCTTTCACATGCAATCCTGTTTAGGATCCACAAACTACAAGTACCTGCACACAAGTGGTCCACTCTGTTAGGCATGCTTAGGCCTTGTCTACACACAAAGAGCAATTCATTTGGCACAAAATACAGCAGCAACAACTGATTTCTTACAAGCCATGTCAGTGGTAGTGGTCTATCTTTTAACATGACAGCCTACTGTGCTTGCCTAGGAAGCAGGAATGCAAGGTTCTGGGTCCTTCTCATCTTCAATCCCACATCTCCTACTCCCCCCAAAAAAGAAAGTGTGCCACCCACTGTGGAAGGACCCAGGAGGATGAATTGCAGGGATGAAGTCACACCCCCACTTAGTCTGTGATATGCAGGTGCACTGAGCCTTTTGAGCATACCAGCTTGTCAGCACAATTTCTGGCCAGAGCCAGTGGGGAAGAATTTGGTGGCAGGGGAAAAGCATAGACAAGCAGTGGTGGTGTTCACCACTGCAGTTCCAGAGCTGCACTAGTGCATAGGCCCAGTGCAGAGAGGGATGTCCCCTGGATCTGCCCCTGCTACCCTTCAGGACTGGCATATGACTACTCTCCATCCCTTGTTTTGAAGCAAGACCACAGCCAAGAATGCAAGACTCATAAGGCTAGAGAGAGCAGGCAAGTAGGAGCATAACTCTCTAGTCAAGTAATGCGGGCCCACCTCCCAAGACTACTGGTGTATGATGCATTAAACAATTATTTAATAAAATATTCAAGCAGCATTGGGAGCAGGGCTGGAACCTAGAAATTATATTCCATCTTGGCTGGCCTGGCCTAGAAGCAGGTCTGCCACATCCATGGTGATGGCATGTTTTCAGAGAAAATGGTGAGTCCTTTGCTTCCAAGGGGACAACCTAGGGACCTGGATCCAAAAAGATTCTCAGGTTTTGAATCCCAACATAGGTGCTCACATCTAAGAGACAGGTGGTATTTCAAACAGACTCCTCTCTTCAGCATTTCCCATGGGCTGGCTTAGGCAGCTACCCTTCTCCCTACTTTGTATGTTATTCATTCTGAAACCCAACCGCCAAGTGCCTAACTCATCCCATTCATGGTACAAAGACTGAGGCACTTAATTTGAGTTTGTAAACTCTACTCTCAAGTGGCACCAGACCTAAATCCCTTTGTAAATCTGGGCCTAAATATCATTCTTGTAGTGATCTAGCTTCACAAGATATTTAAGTCCTGAATTGCTGGATGAAATTTTGTGCAGTCTTATTCAGGAAGACAAATTAGATGCTCGTAGTAAACCTTTCTAGCCTTTCAATCTATGAACAGCAGCAATTGTATTAGCTCATAAGACAACTTAAATTCCTACCATTCATTATTATATATAGTGGATAAAAGAGAGGTAGCACATACACATACCTGATGGTGTAGAGAGTATTTCTTGATCTACCGAAGCCAAAACTGAGCTGCAATATTCTCTTACAAGGATAAGCCTGGTGGAAAAAGATGCTGATAAAATGTTAGTTTACTTTCTCTATAGCCTGTTAAGAAGTTCAGCATCTGAGAGTGGTGCCTGCAAATTCAGGCTGACAGGTAGAATCTGTGGAAGATTTACCTTCTCAGTTGAGGGTAAGCAACATTCAGTAAAAATGTGAAAGCCATGAATTTTCATCATATCAGTTGTCAGCAACAGATAAAGGAAGATTAGGGAGTACAGCTTTAGCTTGCTGGGGAGTGGTACTTAAAAAAAATCTAAGCCAAATCTATTGCACGTAACATTGTTTAGAAACCTTTTGCTTAAAATGGTTTGGATTTTTCGTGAAAAATAGGATAAAAACTGTCAATATTGAAGTACTCTTTTATAATAAACAAAGGCAGATTATGACCACTTTAATGCCCTGTAATCTCCAGAAAATATACAAAAACTGATGCTATGTCTAACCTTCTAAATTTTAAGGAGCACAAGATTTTTTTTTAAACCAAAAATAATCATAATATTTGGGTTCACTTTCCTTATTAGAATAATTCTCTGATTTTTTTTTATGATCAAGGGGAAAATGTCACATCATCAGGGAGAAATTATTAAAACATCAAAATAGCAGCTCATTAATGATGCCCCATGCCTTGTTTCAGTCATTGGCACTGTACTGAGTTCCCCCAGGCATGAAACAATACAAAAATAAGATATTTATAAATAAAATGGACGAATTGAAGCAGTCTGAGTAGCTTCATAATTTCCTTCCTCTGCAGATTCTTAACAAGTTCAGCATCCTAAAATCTGTCTCCAAATTCAGGTTGACAACTTGATGTCAAATCATAGTAGATGCATCTCCAAGTTAAAACACTATCATATACATGAGTTTCTATTCTTACAAGCTTTACATTTCAAGGGTAAGTACAGACAGCCAAAAAGCCCAAGACTGAATCGATTCAGTCTTTGCAGATTAGTCTAAACTGCATACATTGAACTGATAAGCAAGTGAACAGACATTCACTTTTGACCCCAGAAATACACATGCCTGAAGTGGCCCAAGTCAGAAGCTGCAGGGTGCTAGAGCATGCCTCCTTGCTCAGTTGGAGCAGAAAGCTTGGGCCAAAGCTATCCTGCCCACCCTACAATGGGAGGCTTGTGGTGGAGGTGCAAAGCATCCTGGGATGCTGGGGGACTGAGAGTTAACTTGAATCTGGAGGGAATTTGGGACAGAAATTCAATGAACCAATTTCATAGAATCATAGAAGTAGGGTCGGAAGGGACCTTGTAGATCTTCAGGTCCGACCCCCTGCCTGGGCAGGAGGAAAACTGGGCTCAAGTGACCCCAGCCAGGTAGGCATCGAGCCGCTTCTTAAAGACCCCCAGGGTAGGAGTCAGCACCACTTCCCTTGGAAGTTGGTTCCAGATCCTAGCCACCCTAACTGTGAAGTAGTTCCAACGGATGTCTAATCTAAACCTACTCTCTAACAACTTGTGGCCGTTATTCCTTTAACCTAAATCAGTTAAGTCTGATACTACACACATACATGTTGATCTTAAACCAGTTTTGGCCATTTTGAAAATGGTTTAAGTGCACTGAACTTCTGTTGTGTTACACATTTGAACTGATTTCTGATCACTTATACTGGTTGATATGTAATTTCTGTCCCTAGCCCAAGGGACCAATAAACTACTGGTTGATGGCCACAGTAGAGCATACAAGAATGGGGGAAACTCATCTTGTTCCTTCTCCTTTGCTATATACTAACTCATGCTCCCAACTCCTTCAACTAACAGCAGAGCTGGTTCAAAATAGACTACAACTGTTCTGGCAAAACTGAAACTCCAGGCTCTGCTGATTCACCTAACATCCAGAAGCTCAGCAGAATTTCCATGCTCAAGGTGGACTGGCTCTGTGGGAACCTTTATATCTTAGATCAGTAATTCCCAAAGGGTATGTCACAGCACAGTGATGATAGAGATGGAAGTGTGCTGTTTGAACCCACTATGTGAGGAGGTAAATGCTCTCCTCCACTCTCTGGCTGTCTGCCCGAGCTCCTTCATAGGAACCTACACCTCTGGGGACCACTGCCTCTACTGCTGCTTCCTGCATCCTCCCCCTGACAGCCTGTGCGCTGTTCTGTCCTATCCCCCCAGCTCCAGGCTGTATACTCTGCTGTGAGTGGTTGGCAGGCAGACACACAGATGGACTCACATTTTGCAGCCCAACTCATCCTCTCCACTCCTCCAGTGCTTCTGGGGCTGGCAGGAGGGCTGCAGAGCTAGACACTGGAATGTGAGACCTTATAGCTTCCTTGGAAGTGGGGGCTTCCCTTGCCCTCTGAGGTATAGACCAGGGGTCAGGAGGAGGCAGAAGAAAGAGCAGGGTACAGCAGAGTGAGTTTCTGCCCCTGCTACCCTCAAGTGGTTGAGTGAGTCTCAACTTTAAGCTCACGGCCCCCTCCATATCTTTTTTGAATTTAGATCTCTCTCACAGAGCTTCTCAAATGGGGTGCCATGAAATTCAGAAAAGTTGTGTAAGGGCCTTAAGGCTAAGAAGGTTGAGAACTACTGGTAGAGCAATTGATCCTTTGTTTAAACAAAGATGTATTTGGTGTTATTTTAACTACATCTCAGGATTGGTATTATTTCCTCTGGCAGGGGAATGAAATATTTTAGGGGGTGGGGCTTTAGCATGGTGGGGTAATTTTATATATCTATAATTTTATTATATGTAATTTTCATTATATATGTTATATCACAATTGGTGACACTTCTATATCATATCATATCATATATAAGAATTATAATATATATAAGACAAGAATGAAGTATCATCAATTTTAGTCCAGAAAAAAAGTGTGCCCTGGGTATCAAGAGTTTGGGAAACACTGGCTTAGGTGGTTGGTGTTCATGAGACAGAGGATGATGATCAGTGCAGTCTGAAAATCTATATCTATGATTAAAAGGTGTGGAAAAATGTATTTTTCAGCCACTTGAAAAGGGGAGATGGAACTGTTCTGTGGAACATGCATCAGCTGTTATGATCCAAATGTTAGATCGGTATAATCCTATAATGATACAAATTAGCCAAATTTCCCTAATTTTGACCTACAATGGAGAAAGGTTAAAGTTGGAGCACTTTCTTCCCTATGCTTCTATCACTACAGAATCATGAAAACATAATTCACAGCATAACTGTTTACTGACAGCAAAAGTTACAGACATAAAATTGTTGCATTTGTCTATCCCAAAGACTCCTTCCCCAGGAGTACAGAAAACTGTATATGTGTAGACACTTACAAACACTTGGTGATGAGACATCATTAGGAAATAAGGATATAGGGAAAAAGTGGAACACATGATATTTTCAGGATGGCCTAGTTCCTGTTGCTATAACAGGTCACATCTGATATGAAAGCAAATTCCTACTTTAACTTTTTAACCATGGTTTGCTACAGGTAGCTGTCAGCACAAAGTAGCTTTAAAAAAAATACTTCAATGTAATTATATAGTGATAATCAGGATGTTCTGGCAAAGTGTTTACACTGTAAATAATTTTCATGCAGTCTCACAATCGTTATCTGTTATTTCTGTATTCTAAAACCCAATGCTCTTTATTTAAAAAATTATTTTCATATCTACTGTATTATTACTATTTAAGAAATGCATTGTTATTTCTTAACAATACACACTGCCAGTATACTCAGTAAGGTACAAAATAAAATATACATTCCCCAATCCAAAGAGCACAGAATCTAAATACATCAAACTCACAGTAGATAGATAATAGGGCTGTACGAAGCTTCAGGTGCTGATTCGATTCAGAGGAGATTCAGCCCAATTTGGTGGCCAAATCTCCAAATCCAAATTGAATCAGGAGAACAATGAAAAGGTCCGAATCGATTTGAAGCTCTCCGAATCAATTTAGAAAAGTTTTGGAGAGCTTCAGAGATTCAAGCAGTCCCTGCTCGCTGCCACAGGGAGCTGGACCCAAACTCCATGCTGGTAAGTAGGGGGCAGGGGAGGAAGGATTGGAGGAGAGGACCATGGTGGGACCCCTGCAAGGCGCCATCCCCTGCCTGCTCCCCCAGGCCCTCTGAGTGCCTCCGCTGACCCCCACACACTCTCCCAGCCCCCCATGGCTGCCCTGCCCAGCCCAGCCCCAGCTCTTTAAAAAAAAAAGCCCCCACTCACCAGCTGCTGCCAGGTGGGAGGGGGGGACGATTCCTGCTATACTGCTCTGCCCCACGTTATGTGGTTTGCTCTTCCACAAGCCCCCAACCCCAGCCATGGCTGCCCCACCTGCCCCAGTGCCTGGCCCTTTAAAAAAAAAAAAAAAAGCTCTGACTCACCAGCTGCTGGGTTTTGGGGGCTCGTGACAGAGCCCCCCATGCGGCATGTGGCAGTGCGGGGCAGTGGGGATTGCCACCCTGCCTGGCAGGATCCGGTGAGTCAGGGCTTTTTTTTTTTTTTAAAGGGCCTGGAGCTAGGCTGGGCAGGGCATCCATGAGAGGGGCTGGGAGAGCAGGTGGGATTTGGGTGGCTAATGGCAGAGCCCCCCCATGTAGCATGGGGCAGCAGGGATCGCCCCCCCACCCCGTCCCGGCCTGGCAATAGCCAGTGAGTGGGGGCTTTTTTTTTTTTTAAGACCCAGGAGCTGGGAGAGCAGGTGGGGCAGCCATTGAGAACAGGCAGGGTATGGAGCCAATTTGGAAAAGTGGCTGAATCTCCAAATCAGATTTGGCCAAATTGATTTGGGATAGTGATTCAAATCACCAAATCAAATCACTGTCCCCCAAATCAGCCAAATCCAAATCCAAATCCAAAGTGAATACTAGCCTTTTCACACAGGTCTAATAGATAACAGTAGGAGCTCAGAGTAGAGAATATCTAGGATTTTTTTTAATTACTTTTGTTAATACTTTATGAGCAATATTGTTGATTCATTCCTGAGAGGCAATCATCTAGTGATTTGCAGATATAAAACTGATACCAAGTAACTATTCAGGCCTAGCTTCATTCCTTGTCATAGATGAAGACACCAAAGGTGCAAAAATTTTAGGGGAAACACCACATGATTTAAATTCCATACATTTCTAGATTCAATTTTCCTTTGGGAGGGACAGGATGGCATGCGTGTGGCCATGTCAGGAAGCAGACATCTGTGTACAGGCAAATCAAGACCAGGATATCTATGCAGAAACCTGTTTTTGTACCTATTGGTAGCATGGTTCACTAAGGAGACAAGCTATAAACAGCAGAGTGGCCATATCCATATCCTCCACTACCCCACTGTGAAAAACCAGGATTTAACGTGGTAACATTCAACATCAACTCTTCCTGGAATGGTCACTGATAATTCTGTGGCATTGTCAGGGGATGATGCCATGACATTTTCTGGCTCTTCTATCAAGCCAACTGTTCAAACCTGGGGCCTCAGAGGAATGGGGACCATTTGGGGATTCACTAAGCAATTCAAACTAACCACTGAAACTTTGGTCAGTAGTTATGAAATACCTCCCTCAGCAATTCTCCATGGTGGGGATAATAGGGTCCCACTGTCTGTAATTATGAAGGGTTAAATTCTGTTCTGAGGAACTCCACTCAGTGCAAAGAAGTCAGACAAAATCATTGTGAACTTTTCTTTGTTTTTAATGTAAAACTGACTCAGAAGACAGTAGAAAGGCTTGCCAGAGCTGCACTTGTCAAAACACATGCTAAATGTTCCAGGAATAACCTGTTTCAGATTGCATCTGAATCCTCCAGTGATTTATACACCTCATGCACTACCATTGAAGTTAATGGGGCTGTATGAGGTATAAGCCTTTGTGGAATTTTGATCTTCCAGGGTTATATTTAAATAGTTTCAAGGTGCCTATTTCCAGCTGCCTAATTCTGAAGAGTTTTGCTAGTTACTGGTTGTGCAGAAGATTGTTTTACTTTATATTAATTTAATATCAGATCTATTTCTGCTTATGCAGGAAAAGCAAATCCTTAACAGATAACAACACAAAGGATCTTTCCATAATGAATTCTCAGACTCACTGTACAACCTCCACCAAGAAAATCACACACATCCTACAAAGCTAGCCCTTGGCCTAGACCTTCTGCCCAGTCAAGTTTATTGTTGCTGAGGGCTTAGTTTCTAAAAGAAAGATTTTGCATATGAAAGCATCATAAGAAAGTAGGGCTGAAAAGGACCTAACAAGGTCATCTAGTCCAGGCACTTGCTCAAGGCAGGATCATCCCTGACAAACCATCCCAGCCAATTGTCCGTCAACATGTTCTTGAAAATTTCTAGGAAATGAAGAATCTACAACTTCCCCAGGTTGCCTATTCCAATGATGTTCATAATCATAATGTTCCTTGCAATCTCCAATCTAAATTTCCTCTGCTGAAGCTTGAGGCCACTGATCCTAGTCATATCCCCTATGATCACAGAGAAAAACTCATCACCATCCTCTCTATAATTGCTCTTTGGGTATTTGAAGACTACTATCAAATCCCTATCCCTGCCCTGTGTTCTCTTCTCCAGACTAAATTAACCTTAGCTCTTTCAGCCTTTCCTCATAAATCATGCTTCCCATGGCTCTAATCATTTTTGTTGATTTCTGGTGGACTCTTTCCAATTTGTCTACATGCTTATTGAAATGTGGGGTCTGAAACTAGACACAGTATTCCAGGTTAGGCTTCACCAGTGCTCACATACAATGCATAAGTGTTGCCAGGAGTGGGGGAGGGGGGGGAAGGGGGGGGCACAACTTGGTGCTGCCGCTGCTGCTGACACTGCCCCTGCTGCTGCAAAGATCTGGGTCTGACCAGGCTACAGTCCCCTCCCCCATGGCCCACCACTGGGGCATAAATCACGTGGCTGCTGCTTCCCCTGGCTCCGGCCAGGCTGCAGTCTCATGTCCTGCCATCAGTACAGAGATATGGGGAGAGCATGTGCTTCCCTATGCCCCACCCCCCACATGTGTCACCTATGCCAATGCTGAGTAGAGCAGAAGAATCACGTTTTTGATTTGTAAGTGACACTGTTAATATAACCCAGTATCCTGTTGGCCTTGTTTTTGCTGCAAGGTCCCATTTTCTTATCATAGGTTAAGAGCTAACTTTGTTACCCTTAAAGTGAGAAAGAATTTGCTATAAAACAACATGCCTCAAATTGTATTTAAATCTATGACACTTTATCAGATGATAAAACATGGCAATTCTTTGCAAGTAAAGTAAAAAATTCAGGTTGCTTTTTAGAGTTTTGACTGCAGATTCTGGTGCTACATGTCACTATATCTAGCTGTTAGGACTCTTATATAAATGGCTCATACATGGAAACATCATATGCTTTTTAAATGCATATCTATTTTTGCAGTTCCACTGACTTGCACAGAGTTTTATCTGCTGGCACAGTACAATAATATGCTTCATTTGGAATCTGAAATTCAGAGGTATAAAGGTACAAATTGTTATTGCAATTACCACACCAATATAGGTGGACCAAAAGTGGTTCAAGATGTTAGACACTTAAGAATATGCACAAAGTTAGCTCTGGAGCCTGGGAAAGACTCCCCCACCCCACCCAAACTCATTGTTTTACCCTATTTTTTAGAATTTGAACATCGCAGGGTATTAGGAAACATCCCTGTCTGCTTCCCTGACACAGGGACATGTATTGTGTCTGGCGTTTGAAGTTCACATTTTTCATCTATTGGGTAACATTTTGGAAAGGCTCTAAGATACTTAGGAATCTGAGAAAAAGTGACAAACCCAGATGTGTGAAAATATTTAGGCACCTGAAGATGCAGGCATCTTTTTAAAAGTGTTTGAGTAGGTTAACTCCTCGAAAGTTAATGAGAAAAGAGAGCATAAAGGGCATCTGCTAGCCACTTAAGAGGACATGGGTGCCTAAGGGCAATTCAATTCCACCTTGCTGGAGTCCTTGAAAAACCGGTAACATTTCCTTTCGTAACATGCTTTAAGACTAAGTCCCCAAAAACAGCAAGGAGGCTGAGGACCCATCCACCTTTTCATTAATTTTTTTTTTTTTCAGTCAGGATGGAACAGGATCACATTTATGTGCTTAAGTCCACTTCCTAGTGTAAAACCACTGTAGCTTGTGAGTAGAGAACACATTCCCAGCATTACATTCTCACTTACGTCCTGTCACACTTTTAGCTTCTTTCATTCCTTGGAGATCTCAAAACAACTTCAGAGTCTCCATATGCCTGAAGAAGGGTGCTTGTGCCCAAAAGTTTGCAAGAACTTTGTTCCAGCTACTCAATTGATGTAATAAAAGATATATCTACCCAAAGAACCTTGCCAGACTATGTCCTTAGATCAACACAGCTACAACCAAAAACCCTAAGTCCATTTTGACACCTTATAGGCAGAAGACTACTTTTCAAAAGGGGACTGAGACTCCTATGCCATTTAGACACTATAGAAAGTGTTATCCATTATATTTAATTACAGATTTGTACTATTTGTTTTTAAACAGATGCAACCTTTATTTTTGGTCAGAAGTTAGCAGCAGCTTTTCAGAGGTGTTTTAAGTCTACCAAGAATGTATTCTCATTAGAGAGGGAACCTATTTGCAAAGTTCAGGGCTGAAGCTGAACTTGCCCACAGTCGGTGGGAAAAGATAATTAAGTTCTATTATTGCCTGTAGCACAACCTCAATACTGGAGAAAACTCAATAAAAAAAAACAATACAAAAACTACATTAAAGACCAGATTTTCAAAAACATTTAGCATTAGGCTTGATCTACTTCTGTTGAAGTCAATAGCCTGAATGGTCAGATCAGTGCTGAGCCCTTTTGAAAAACCTGTCCCTGTTATATAATATTAGGAGTGACTTGAGGCCTCTCACTCACACTGCTCTGTTCCTGTTGCTTTGTCCTTTTTCACCCCAGCAACATAAGTTAATGATAGAGGAATATTGTGGTTTAACCTGAATTATGTTTGTCATGTGCTTAAGGTTATTCATCTATCCTATCCATTTTTCAAATAGCAGCACTGATTTTATGATGAGTAGTCATGCCCTTTGTCTGTGATCTTTGTCCTTTTTTTCAGGCAAGCCAGGACAGACACTGTGGGGTTGGCAAACAGAAGAAAGGGTTCTTGGCTAGACTACGCTACTTGAGTCATACCTTGTTTTGATAGTAAAGAAATTGTTTCCTTGTTCATAACTGTATGGGAGATTTTTGTAAATGTGTTGCTACTGCTGCATGAAGAATATTCTGTTAACGTGCATTCTCATCCCCATTCTTGTTGAAGAGGAAGGGGAAATGACAAAAAAATGGGTGTTTTGGCAAAAAAAAACAACCTTTTTAGTTTTCAAATCTTGAATGAGAAGTTGAATTTTTGAAGTGGCCACTCTGAAAATGTTAATCAAAACCCCAATTTCCCCTCACAAATAGTTTCTATGGAAAATTTGAATGAGATCTACTTATTGTTATTTTTGAAGTGAGAATGGCTGCTAGAGCCAGGAACATGAACTATATATTAGTGACCCTGGTTGTCATTCAGACTAAACAACTGTACACCACTTCTGGCACAGAGCTTTAGCTTGGGTGTAACTATAAATGGGCCCCATCAACGTAAGTCAGGTTTTGAATATTTGGGATCAAGTTGATTTAGTTATTTAAACACACATGTACACACCACCAGCAGCTTAAAACTAGGTAACTAAAGATTCAGTTTTAGTCCATTTGCTTTGAGGGAGGGATTGCCATTCCTCATGGGGACCTGAGTCATGCCTATGACCTTTTGGGTGCTCATAAAATACAAATAAAATATTGGTCATCTGAAGATACTAGTCTACAAACAATTCCTCCAAAAGCAGATAAAGGAATAACATGCGTTACCACATTTCTTCTCTCCCTCATACTGTCTATATATGATGCACAACACAGTGCTCATTTACTGTCTCTCTCTCCTCGTGCCAATGTAATTTTCTTAAGTAAATCTGTATGTTGGGTTCTGATCTACCCACATCCTGACCAGGGAAAACTGGAGCCATGCAATTGATTCTGGCTACTAGACAGCAAGTCCATGACATGACTTTTAAACTGACTTTATGAAAGAACAAACATATCTTTTGTTCCACATGCTAATTTCCTGTCATCTTTGCCTTGCACATAGATAGCAGATTTTCCTCCGTATGAATCATGAAGACCTGATAAACCAACACAATTTACCTACGTGCAATTATTAGAGCATTTCATACTATCTAATATGTTCACCATGTTGGCTTAGAGTTGGCCTTCCAAATGTTCTTGGCTGCATAGCACATATTTCAGAGCCAAACCAGGAGCATTCTTGGCTTCAGCTAAATTTGTCTTAGTCCAGAACATCCCAGTTTGCAGTTCCCTCGAGCACTGAGTTTTCTTTGTGAATCGGGAGAAAAACAGGATATCTGCAAATATAAAAACTCACAACGACTTATTGTGAGCCTGCAGTACATATGTCATTTTTTTATGGCTGTTATCCAATGTGCTTACCTGTCCTTCAAATTCAGGACAAAATAAAAACAATTAAGTCTCTTGGTCAAAAGAAGAGGATGCTGATTACATTTCATAGTTTGTTGTGATCTAGCTAAAAACTTTGTTTCCTAGGAGAACCAACAAAAACTAAGGAATTACCATGATATATGCCCAAGAGGCAGGTTGCTTAAAACGTACTGCACTACACACATTGTAGAAGGTATTATTGATCACAAAAGAATACTCCTTAGATACAAGCCCTTGCACCACTTTAAAAGGACAGGTCCTGCTAGGTAGCCATATTATCACATCATAGGTCAGAACATAGCCATTTGATTTGAGTTGTGGCTGCCCAACACTAGACAGATTTGTAGCCCCCATTTCTGCAACAGGAATCTGCTAACTAATTTTAGGTCAGTCCAAAATCCCATTCATTTTCAAATAGAGCATAACAACCTTCTATTGGTCTTCAGTGGAACTTAGTAAAAGAATCATAGTTCTTGTGGATGCCTTTGTATGGTGAAAGCCTTACATTTTACCTAGAAACATTCCTTACTTCCATATCACGGACCACAAGAACATCCCAAAAATTAAGATACAGCCTTCTGTTTATTTAAATGTTTTACTAAATAGTGGTCAGTGGACGCAGGCTTTTTAAGAGAATGGTATGAAGTTCTCTCTGTATTACTTCCCTAGTTTCACTGGGGTTACATGACAAACACATTTTATTGAATGTAGTACTTATTCAAAACTGGAAATCTGTTCTCAGTCAATAGGATATGAAGTGCACGATACTGCTTAGTAGAAAAATTGAGATGGATGGCAACAACAAAATGGCTTCATGAATGCACAATAAAAGTGTTTGTGGTTGGTTATTATAGCTGTGCATTTCAATAAGAATTTCAGTCTATTTTTCAAACAAACTTCAATATAGCAAGTGCCATAAATTTCCTCTTTCTAGGCATAGTCTAAAATTCTCCCTTCCTCTAAAGTCTCCTGATGGAACTCAAACTTGATCTGAAATGATACTGGTATTTCAGACCTTATGGCTAAGTGCAGACAGTCAAAAAGCACAAGGCTGAATTGATTCAATCTTTGCAGGGAGGGGGAGGGGGGGGTTAACTGTATAGATTGAACCAATAAGCAAGTAAATTGACTGTTCACTTTTCAAATAGGAAAGGCATCCAAACCCCTACAGTGGTCCACACTAATAGCTGCGGGGAACTAGAGCATGCTTCCCAGCCTGCTGGTCACTGCAGAGGGCCAGAGCCCTCTGATTCCCCAGGCCATGACCCTTTCTCAGCCTCCCCGCTGGCTGAGCAAGGGGTGGGAATGGACAAAAACCCACCCCTCCTGTCTGGCACCAGAACCCCAGCTGGGAACAGCTTGGAAGGGGGAAGGGGAAGCTGGAACTGGGGGCTTTACTCTGCCTTCCCACCCCACCTGGGAGCGGGGCTAGAATCTCCTTCTCACCCCACAGCTGGCCAAGGCAGTGGGGGTGGAAAGTCCATACCTGGGCTTGGCTCTGCCCCCAGAACTAGGAGCCATGCCCCCTCCTCAGCCTGGGGACAGCTGAGGGGAAGGGGAAGGGACGCCTGTAGCAGGGGCTTGACTCTGCCCCTAGGGCTGGAAGCCAGGAGCTGTGCCTACTCCTCAGCCTCCAGGCTGGATGGGGGAAGCTCACAGTAGGGCTTGGCCCCGCTTCTGGCTCTGGGGGGCAAAGCCAAGCCCTGGTACAGAATTGGGAGGCCCAAGCTAAGCCCCCATGCAGGCATCTGCTCTCCCCACTCACCTCAGCCAGCCCAGAGGCTGAACTGGGGGCATGGCTCCCAATTCCAGGGGCACAGCCTGGTTCTCCCCACCTCCCAGACAACCCAGAGGCTGAGAACATGGCGTAGCTCTCAGCTCCTGGCTCTGGGAGCAGAGTCAAGCCCCTGCTGCAGACTCCCTCTCCCCTCCCCAAGCCAGCAACACCTTGTGGGGGGGGGGTCTAGTTCCCTCCTCCCCCTCCCTTTCTACCGGCAATGCATGGCAAGGGGTCCAGTGCTGGGCCAGAGGGGTAATTTTTTCCCCCCACCCCTTCAGCCACTCAGAGGAGTGATAGTACTTTGGGGAGGAAGCAGAAGTGTGGGGCAGACCCTGCTCACTGGAGCAGACATCATAGCCCAGGGCTGCAAGGCATCATGGGATGCTGGGTGACTGTGAGTTAACTTGAACCAAGAGGCAATCTGGGACAGAAGTTTCATAAACTTGGTTGACCTAACTCAGATAAGTCTGATACTACATCCAGCCCAGTTTATCTTTAAAAAGATGTGGTCATTTTGAAAGCTGTTTACATGCACTGAACTTCTGTTCTGTTACAAGTTTAAACCAGTTTCTGATCACTTACACCAGTTTATGTGCAACTACTGCCCCTAGGCTATGGCATTTTAGTGGTTCTGGTTTTGTATGCTATTTTTCTAGTGTAGGAAACCTAACTCGCATTTTGAGGATGATTTCTGGAAAAAAAAATTGTACCTGAAGCAATACCTGTAATTTTTAGCCAGAAGTTATTGGATCATTAAGATATCTCCCTTTCACCCAGGATAAGATACAGGTGAAGAAAGAAATGGCACTTATTAGTGCTAATTTAGGTTGCAGTTGTAATGTTACCAAAAATGCATGAGAATTTTGCCCACCTATCAAGGAGAGAAACTCTGCCAAGCCACATGCTTCCTGTATCTTGATAATATTTAAGCATAAAATACTACTTCAATTCATTTTACTTTATTCTAGAGCTGTTGCACTCTATTTCCAAGAGACCTCAAGTGCACTTGAAGTATAGCTGCAGAGGCTGTGTAATATTTTATTTTACATTACAATTTGTAAACTATTTCATGCTGCGACAAGTAAAACCCTGCAGTAAAACTCTTGTGTTAATCTTGTCAATAGGACTGGAATCCTAGAATGTATTCCAGAAATATTCACATAGCTGGGCTGGTATGCCCCACCACAAGGCTATTGGTATCCTAGGAAAATCTCTATAAGAATCATTGTTGTGATACTTCCACTCTCTCTGGAGTTGAGACAAGGAAAAGAAAGCACTGGCACCAATATTTTCATTTAAAAACAATTGATAAATCCCATCCATAAGTCTCCTGTTCCTTAGATGCCAGTTGAGCTCTACAGTCAGATCAGAACGTGTCATTTATCCTTAGTGATGTTTGCTTTTCTGTCCCTTTTATGCAATTCCATTCACTATTGCACTCATTTCTCTCCCAGGTTTACTCTTTACCAATTTCATTGCAGAATTTTCCTGCAATTTGTTTCACTTCCCCTCTTTTGCAAGCTCTTTGTTTCTCCACTGTTCCCCTTCAGTGGCTCTCCTCCCTACGTTTCATTACATCTCAAGCATCGTTCATCTTGTCTTGATCTTCTCTTGTTTCCTCACAATATTTTGTCCCATCACCGCACAGGAGCTCCCTATATTTTCTCAACACATGCAAACCAACTTCAAAAGTGTAAATGGTCTGCCCAAATCTAAAGCTTAGTACAGACGGTCAAAAAGCCCAAGGCTGAATCAATTCAATCAATTCAATCTTCACAAGTTAGCTGAGTAGACTGAACTGATAAACACGTGAACAGACATTCCGGAAATTCACTTTTGATTCCAGAAATGCAGTCATATGCCTGCAGTGGCCCAGGCCAGAAGCCAAACATGCCTCCCTGGTCAGCTGGAGCTGACAGTTTGGTCTAAGGGTAGCCCACCCACCCTGTAGGAGAGGAAGGGGTTGTGGGGAGATCCAAAGCATCCTGGGATGCTTGGGGGACTGTGAGTTAGCTTGAATCTGGAGGACAGCTGGGACAGAAGTTCAATTAACTGATTTAACCTAAAACAGTTGAGTCTAATACTACATCCATCAAGATTTATCTTAAACTAGTTTTGGCCATTTTGAAAATGTTTTACATGCACTGAACTTCTGTTGTGTTACAGATCTGAACCAGTTTCTGATCACTTATACAGGTGTATATGTAACTTCTGTCCCTAGCCTAGATGGCTTCTGGGGCTAATGTCACACACCAATGGCACAGAAGGAAGTGATAGGACTAGTATTCTCTTGAACCCCAAAAGTCCTGGCTTCAGGGCCCTTAATGACAAAGGAAAGGGTGGCTCTAGACCCCTCCTCTTCTAGTGCTATTGCTGACAGTGTCTGATGCTGCTACCAAGTCCTCTCTCTTTAGATATTCCTTGAGCCTTTTATAAATTACTACTCTCTCTGGAAAATTCTTTGGTCATTTCCAGTCCACATGGTACCCTGGAAAGGCTGTGGAGCTGTTAGAACAAGTCCAGGCTTACCATAGGCATGAGTGCATGTGAGTGAATGGAGCTGTCTTCCTTTTAGGTGACCTTAGAAATAGCTGTATAAATGTCACTGATCTCATGAGCCTCCAAAATCCTTCCCTCCCCCACCCCCATTTCCCCTAGCATTTGCTCTAAGCATTCAACAAGAAGCATAGCAGTGTGTTCTAAGAGCTACTTATTGTTAATACCATGAAGATTCTTCTATAGGATTTGAAAAATGGAAACTTCTAAATATCTCCTTTGCATGATCACTTTAAATAGGGTTATATTAAGATAGGTTTTCATACATACAGGCTGGCTTTCCAGTGAAAGAAGAGTCAAAACCAAAATTATTTCAACTAGGAAATTCTGCTGCATTTTCAAACTCCTTTATAGTTCTGTTTGCTCATACCCCTATTCTCCTCTTTGGGTAGTATCCTTCATCAAATTATATCCACATACGTAGGACATTTGAATTTTTAGATGAAAACATACGTATTTTCAACAGAAAGCCAAACACTGCATGGAAACATTCTGTGTAGCTAAAGGGTAATTTTTTTTGTTACCTTGAAAAAAGTTTAGACGGTTTGACTGTCCATGGTCCCTTTCACAAAGAAAAATAGTTCCCCAAAGGTTTGTATGCTATGCAGTTACTGTAGGCATTTGGTGAAATATAAATGCCGAGTACTGCCTAGCAAAGCAGGAAAATTGATATGTTTAGTCAAGATTGTTAATTTTGACATGACACGTCTGCTGTTGACTAATTCCCTCTAAGGGATGCATGTGCCAAACATAAACAGTTGCTCCTCATCTTCTGAAAATAAATTAACTATTTTTCTATTTCCCTGGATTTCATTTATGAATTTTCAACTCCTTAATAATGTTATGTTGTTTTCAGACATCATACAGCATACCATATTGCTTACGGTGGGTTTTCCATTGAAAAAACGGAATGTTTCAACTTGTAATGAGATTTCCTGTGATGGGGCATGTTGGATTGAAGGCAAATAAATGTATTGTAAAAATTTGTTATTAGAATTTTAAATTTGTGGAGTGGTAAGTTGCTCAAATAATAGTTTAGGTGCTCGTACTAATGATGAAACAACTTTATTACTTGTCAGTTTCTACTTATTTATATACAATTCACCTAACAGACAATTGCTGAACAGGAAAAAAAAATAGATCCATAAATTACTCTAGCAATATATGCTTGTGATATATATTGTATTTTACTTGGGTTCTTATTTATTTGCAAATGCTATGTCAGTGCAAGTAAACCAAAAACTTAATATCTATTTAAAAATATGTATTTTTCTGTCTAACCTGTTAGAAGAATATCTGTTACCCTAACGTATTGTCATGATGTAGGTTGCTAAGATATATGAGAATCTTTGCCTTTTACAAAAGTACTTCATTTGCTTTTATTGTAAGCTCCATAAGGTTACTGCCTAAAGGAATTTCATGTTTATCTCAAGTGGCATGCTAGAGGACTACATTTTGTAAGATCTAAAGGGAAGAACTGTATGGCTCTAATTCCAAAGCTAGGGACAGGCATTACACATAAACCAGTTTAAGTGATCAGAAACTAATTTAAACCTGTAATAGAACATAAGTTCAGTGCACAGAAGCCAGTTTCAAAATGGCTGAAACTGGTTTAAAATAAACCTGGTTGTATGTAGTATCAGACTTAAATCAGTTTCATCCAAATCAGTTATGGAACTTCTGTCCCAGATCCCTTTCTGATTTAAGTTAAACCAGAGTCCTCCAGCATCCCAGGTGCTTTGCAGCCCTGGGCTGGGTTGAGCTCTCCAGAGAGCAGGGCTGGCTCTGACCCTCACCTCCATAGCCACAAGGAGTTGGGAGACTGCAGGCGCAACAGCACCTGCCTGGCTTCCCCTCCCCCCCCCACCACAGTTGTTGTTCAAGCAGGGATTCCCCCTCTCAACATAGCACAGACCATAGTGGCACAGACCCTAGAAAGCATGTGGTATCCAAACTAATGCTGAGGGGGTGTGTGTGTGTGTGTGTGTGTGTGTGTCCAATTTCACTGAGACAGGACAAAAGCAGACAGGACACAGTCCACTTAGGGCTTTTTGGAGCTAATCAACAGGCCAGCTGGTAATATCCTTCTGATCCTTACTTGGAAAAAGCTGTTTAAGAAGAACTTGAACTAAGGAGAGAGGATTTCATTTTGTTGATGGGCTGATAAACGATGTGTTATCAGCTCCCTTGACTGTCAGGTTTTCAGACAGTATAAAGAAGCAGGCACAGGGAGATTGAAATGCTCAGTATCATCAAAAGATGCATGCATTGCACACCCCCTCTTTGCCTCAGAGTGCTAGAAGGGAGCTGAGGTGTGGCAACACTCCCACCCCTTCAGCTGCAAGCCGGGAAAAACCTGTGACTGTGCAGGCATGGTGGGGGTATATACCCCTTCGTAATCAGAGTGTATGGCTGGGGCCTGACCATGCCCCCCCCCCCCCAGCTCAGCACTGTGGAAGGGAAGGGAGAACTCACTCTAGTGTCCCCCCGCCCCCCAGCTTCTAGCCTGAGCCACTACAGGCATGTGCCTACATTTCTTGATTTAAAAGTAAATGTCTATCCACCTCCAAATTAGTTCAAGCTCTGCAGGTTAAACTAACCTGCAAAAATTAAATCAGTTCAGGCTCAAGCTTTTGAATGTCTCTCCCTAGCCCAATTCTGCAAATGTTCTGTATGACTGCTTTATGATGCCCTCCTAGGAGGACTCTCACTGATGAATGTCACCATTATGGTGATGATTCATTTTGGTCAGGTCTAAAGCTTCCAGGTAAGGAATTGGTCATATTCTGTTATTTTAGCCCCTGATTTTGCAGTTTGGTATATGCTAGCAGATTGAAATACAAATGATCCTCCATGTCAGACATGGCAAAGTGGTCATGGTATGCAATACATTTCCAAGTGGCAACCAATTTTTTACAACACATATGCTATTTAGTGCATGATTCACTATGCATTCTATTATACAAGTAATAAATGTCTTACTATAAATACATGACCCTTCCTTGAGAGCTACATTCTAGTAAGTTTGAAATGTTTCATAACCTTTTGCCTCCCTGACTTGCATGTTTCCCAAGATTGGATTTTGGTACACATCCAAAAAAGTATTGCTATCTATCAATCCTTCAGACAGGCTGTGCTACTACAGACTAGTTCTCCTAATGCGTACTTTGTGCTCTGCATGTTCTGGAAAGAACAGCTACCTAATTAGTTCTTCTGTTTTTAAACAACTGCTCTGAAGGAATATGGGGCACCCTTGATTTTACAAAACATCAGCTGAGCACCTGCAACCACACACAGTTCAGCCTTCTTGAATTAAACCTAGCATAGGCATAACCTCCTCAGCACATTTATAAACTAAATTTTCCAGGACATTGAGATACCTTGTTTATGCGTAAGAGTTTTAACTGGTTACGTAGCAATGGATCTGATCCTGCGGTTGCAATACAGGCCAGATTGTTCTGTTTACCTTACTTTTAACTGGATTTTCCCCAAACCTCCAATCTTTATTTAAAGATATTTCAAGCATGCATAGGAGTAGTTCTGAAGGCACCTTCCTGAGTATTTTAACATTTGCCTCACTGAAATCAAAGGAATTTAAGCCTTTTCCTACTTCTTTGAACTGGCAAAGAAAGATACAAACAGAAGTCTGCAGACATCTTAGTCTCTAAAAATTGCACCTATCCTCTCACTTGTCTACTCTTAATGTCACTTCCTTTATGAAGGAACTGGTAGAGACTATTAGGTCCAGTGCAGTGATGTAAAACTACTAGGAAGGCTCTAGTGATCTCATGGATCGTCATGGTAGTGGGGTAATAGCATTCAAATTATTGAAATTGGAGCTGGGTGGTGCTTTATTCTCTGTGGTCCAAATTCTGGGCAACAATACAAAGTCCTCTCTTACACCCTGGTGGGAAAAAAAAATCTTTGGACAGGATAATCTGTTGGAGATTATCTAAGTAAAAATGTATATGTATATAATATAACATATATATTAGAATGAATGGACTCATATCCAAAAACAAAAATATTGTTAGGTTTTTGCATTACTGTAGTGTCTAGAAGCATCAGTTAATATGGGAGACCATTTGGGCTCATAAGCACTTATCAGCAGCTACAATTAGGAAGATACTTGGCCCTGTTAGCCTCTAAAGTGCCACCCTGTGCTGTCTTCTATGCAGGGCTGGATTAACACATAGACAGACTAGACGTATGCCTAGGGCCCTGAGCTGCAAGGGGGGCCTGGTTCTTCTTTCCACAGCACCAGCATGAGTGGCCCTGTCCACCTCCCTTTCCTTCCCCTCCCCTCCATTGGCCTCACTACCATGATGGCTGCTTCCTAGTGGTGGCTCTGAGCCCTGCTCCCCACGGGCAGCAGCACCGGGGTGGGGACGGAGGTCTTGGCTGGTCCGGGACCCGCAAGTTTGTTTGCTTAGGGCCCACTAAAGGGCTAATCTGATCCTGCTTTTGCCTGACTCCATACTAACTGGTTCAGAGGCATAAGCTCTTGTATGTGATAGCCTACTTCTTCCTTACATACAGCTAAAGACAATCCCAGCACCAGTCTAAATAGAGATGATGGAAAAGGGCTCTGAAGAAAGAGGCACAAAAACCAGAAACGACTTAGGCTCACACAGTATGTCAATATCAGAAAACTGGGACAGATCCATGATGATCCACTATTGTGAAACTTGTGAGGCTTTACATTATGGCAATATAACTATGTAGCCAATACAATTTTTTTTCCCCATTAGTACCTGAAACAGTAGGAGCATCAAGATCCAGTACAATGAAAGCCAAGTCAAGCTAACTTTGTCCACTTTTAGTACAGAATGTTCTATTACAGGGGTTGTCAACCGGGGATGCGTATGCCCCTGGGGGTGCTTGGGAAGGTCCTAGGGGTTACACACAGGCAAGAGGTGACAGAGTGCCTCTATCCACCACCCTGCACCGTTGCCTCCCATGAGCAGCGCCGGGGGGGAAAGGGGTAAGAACAGTCGCACCCCTTTGTGGGTCACACAGGTGCCACCCAACCTGCCATGGGGAGGGGGGGAGCTTGCATGCCTCAGCCACTCCCGCTACCCACCACCCCACACTGCCGCTGCTCTACGTCTGGCCACACCCTCCCCCCCCCCCGCTTCATGTCCAGCCACCAGGGGTACATTTATTAAAAAAGGTTGAAAACCCCTGTTCTATTATGCCAACATTTTAATGCTGCACTATGCTCTCTGGACTTCCACTGTAACCAGAACTTCCCAGACACTGAAAATCTGTCCTCTTGTGCATATAAGAAAAGTAACAATTGCATATTTCCACTAATGGGAGTAGCCCATTCTAAATAAGGGAGATCCATAACTCTGATAACATAAGCTGGACTCAGTAAGTCATGGTTTGAGAATTCACTGAGAAACCAGCTTTCAGTTGGATTGATAGTAAATCAGCTTTTTATCTGTCAAAGAAACCTCCTAGAAGAATATCTTGGTAAAAACAACTGAATCTGACTTAGTATTTAAACCTTAGTTAAATAGTACCTAAGGTTGTGAACTGGAAGGAGCACACTCACCCACCCACCCAAGTAAGAAATTAGACATCTACTATATAAAGCAACCTTCTGACAGATAGACAGACAGACAGTTCGGTTTGTACTTATTTACCAAGAGGCAAATACAACATTTCAGATAGGAACTGATGCCAAAAAGTATGGCAAAGTAGCTTAGTCTTTTCTCTGAATTGTTTTAGAAGTTTGCAATAGTACTACTACATTATTATTATTAGTGATTGTGATGGTGCTTAAGATCCCTACTCATAGAATGGGACCTCACTGTATTGGGCATTGGGCATCTACAGAGACAGAACAAAGTCAGTTGAAATCCTGAAAAAGATCACAGGAAGAGGAAACAGATCCCACAAATTAGGATTTGGTGAATGTGTGAAGTTCATACTTCTTACTGAAGTTCATAGTTTTTACTTTTCACATGTGCAACTTACATTGCTTTACAAATGGCATATTTGTTTTTGATGCACATGTGATGCCTTGTGTTTTTTCATTTTTCAATATATTATAGGTGGGTTCAACATACTAACATTGGACTTGTATTTTTTGTGGATCCTGCCAGAATACAAGTTTTATAGAATCATAGAATCAAAGGACCAGAAAGGACCTGAAAAAATCAAGTCTGGTCCCCTTTTTGTTCAAGTTTTGAGGTTTCAAAATTCAATTCCAGTCCAGATCATAATGAAAACTAAACTTCAAATATTTTCACAAGCAGTCATGTCAAAATGTTCCATTATGGGACCAAAAGGTCACATTTTCAGCTCAGATGCATATCTGAGCTTATGGACAGTTTCCATCTCTACAATGGCCCAACCCAAAACAATCCAAGTACTCCTTTCCATCTCCTTGAAAAGTTTGGAGCCATTTATTTCCTTTTTCTCTTGAAACTTCTCTTCAAAACATCTATTCAGCTACCAATTTCATTACTTGCTCTACATTTAACCCCCCTTTCAGAAAAGCCCATGTATAAACTCCATTAATGATAACTGTATTTAAGTATATGCCTAAGCAAGTGTTTCTGAAAACAGGAACATACTTTGAGACTGATTCTCTTACCGAACTACTGCTGGTGCAGCTCTGTGATCTTCAGTGTAATTATACACTGTATGCACCTATATAACCAACAGATGTAATAAGCCCCAGCAGACATTGTCATATACATGTGTATTTTGCCTAAGCTTGTATTTACACAGCTACATGGGGGACCTGATATATTTTTTTAAACAAGGGTGAGTCCCCAATATATCCTACGTGGTCACCTTTAAGTCAAACTTTAGGCTTTTTTTTTTTGTTTAAGTCCTGGCCACACTGCCTACTTATTTAATAAAAAGCAAAATAATAAATTTACTTTCTGCCACTGAAATATTAAAGTTCCCAGCAGATTTATTTGGAGTATTTTCTAAAACCTAAAAGGTTTTAAACACAGCTCTCTTTATTAGCAGGAATCTGTTACGTTCCCAGTTCATGAATATACACTAGACATAGAAAGTGAGGTTAGAGGTGAGATTTCAACCAGATGGCCCTTTTCAGGTTGTATGGAGGGGGGCGAGAGGGGGAGTCATGCAGGGTTATAATAAAAATAACCACGTCCCTTTTGTTCTTACAGGCTGACAAGGCTTCATAGTTGATGTGTCACTTATAGCTTCAGTTTGGAATTTGAAGTCTCTTTATTTCAAAGGGATTTTTTTCTGTTGTTTTGGCTTAAATCCTCCAGAAAAGAGGCTATCAAAGCACCTCCTAGTGTATGCTGTGCCTTATAGGGATTATTTTTAAAATAAAAAATGGTGGAAAGAATTTTTCTCAACTTTATTGGGTACAGAAATTGGAGACTGCTGATCCACACTAAACACAAGAGAGAGATAATTTTTTAACGTTTTTTTCCCCCTTCCCTAAGGAGTATGTGAACACAAGTGCTTTACAGACCAAAATATTTTTTTAAAGTTTCTTCTTACTTTAAAACACTAAAGTTATGTTAAAATTACACTATCACTGTAGCTGTTACACAGAATTCTGCTGAATTGTGAAGTCTTCTAGAGGGACTGGACAGGGGAATGGTGAGTTTCCTTTAACTCAGAAATTCCTTGCTTTGGCAGATTTTTCTGTCTCAGCATTCATGTTATTTTAAGACACTTTCATTTGATCATTCAATATTTTCCACCACTAACTAGGTGGTGAATAGACTTGCCACCTGGCTGCTGTTTTTTTTCTGGCTTGGACATTTCGTTTGACATCAAAGCCAAGTGAAACGGAGAAGCCTCCAGGGGTATTTTTTAAAATACCTTCAGTAAACTAAAGTAAAAGGATTCTGTATACGAATAAAATTTAAATGTGCTCCCTGGTTTTTTTCCACCAAAAATTAATCTTAAAAACTTTAGCTTTAATTAATCTCAGCAAAATTTCTATAGGAAAATTAGTTCAGTTCCACCTAATCTGCTGCTGCTTTTAGAATCCACTCCAACCCCCATTAAAACCCTTTTACCTATGGCAGTCACCTCTCACCTTCATTTCTCCGTTTTTCTTATTCTCTTTTCCCTTTCTAGTCCATTTGAGACACCATTGCTGAAGTCACTTGCCTATTCTGCTACTCTAAACATGGCTCCACCCTTCCTTCCCTTCTTTGTTTTTTTACAATACATTTATTTCTGTTTCACCCACGCCTCCCTCTGCTTTCATTTCATCCTCACCCTCTCACCCCATCTGTTTTCTTTCTTGTCCCTTTATGTCATTTGCCCATATTTGTGCCTTCTTCTCTTCATTTATGATACCCTCTGTCCAGAACAGTATTTTGCTACCTATATGACACCATACCTCTTGTTTCTGTTTCCAATCTCCCCCTCTGTCCCACCTAAAGAATTCACCACTAAGTTCACCAAAACTGCTAGCAAAAAGAATTTACAATTAGGAAACATCCATTAATAGGTTGCTGTATTCTGAATGGAATGTCAGTCTTTTTCCAGTCTAAATGCATAACCTTAGAGCTTGCCATTTTTTTTTCCAGAATCCTGACTCATCTGACTTATCTGTTTTTAAAGTTAGCCACACAGCCAAAAGAACTGAGATGATCTTCAGCCTCATTCCCATTGAAAAATAGCTTTTACTCATCAGTTGTTTAATGATTTTGACAGCTCCAGTTGCAGCAAGCATATTGACTGGATGTCCAATACACAGACCTTGGTGCTTGGTAAAACTTGTGCAAAAGTGGTTTGAATTATCTCTAATATTACATTTCACTCTATTCATGGCAAGACTTTACATCAGTCTTGTGATTCAGCTGCGAGTGTGCCAGGGTTCTCAATCAGTCCAACTGCTGTTTTCAATATGTGTGCAGCCCACTGAGATCCTAAATCACATGGTTTTGAAAACCACATAGAGTCATTCCCTCTTCCCTATAGCGTTGGTATGTAAATTTGATCATCTTCTTGAAGTAGAGACATAAGATTGGCATATGGGAAATGATGTATATTCTGAATTATTTATGTTCATGCATTGTGATTCAGGCTTCTTAACCTGGAGAATGAGGTATTACAGAATCATAGGGTTGGAAAGGACCTCAAGGGTCATTATGGCCCAACCCCTGCATGACTGCAGGAATATTTATTGATACTTTTGACAATATCTACCAAATCGTTTTATACAACTTGTCAGGCACTGACAATAACAGGCCTGGTTTTCCTTTGTTCCCTTTACTTCATCCATACAAAACAAGTATACCAAATTCTATGATTCTATAATATTACAGTATTTATAGCATTTCATAGTCTGCTTTCACAGGTACAAAAGCTGGGGGAGGGGAAAAGGGGGAGGAGAAATCAGACCAACAAGTAAGATCTAGGACATATCAAACGTTTTCCATAAAAAAGCAATAGTTTGACATACAATCCAGGGTCCAGTTAAAAAGTTGCTCAAAGTGTCTTCTTTCTGTGATTTTTTCAAAAATATCCTTCTACAGAAAAACCAAACATTCTAAAGACCAGCTACTTTGATTTAGAAACATCTGTGGATGTACTGCCTCAGGCCCTCATGCTCTTCAGTGAGCCAGGTTTCCCATCAGGACTGCAGCTGCTCAACAGCAGGAATGACTGCTGTGTCATGAGAAATGTGTTCCAATCAGGAAGCCCATAGAAGAGTGTGAGATTGAGGCATCTGAGTTATGATGCCTGTGAGGCACTCTGTCCTGCTTCCAAGCTAAAACACTCAACTTTTGGGGGTATAGAGGGCCTGTGTTACAGAAAAAAAAATCAGTTTTCTGCCAGCATTTTTCCGCCTTGATTTTTCACCAAAATTTAAAAATATCCTATGGAAAAAAAACACCATTTTCCATCCAGTTCTAACCAAGCCTTATCTATGGCACAGCAGATGTTCACACTTCTAGCTACAAAAGAGATATTCTATCCTGAGAAGGATACCCCAATGCAGGGGTGGCAAACCTATGAATGCTGTGTGCGAGGAAGTGGGATAGGCAGTCACTGTGTCTGGGACATGACAGATTGGGAGGGAAACAGAGTAGAAGATTAGGCAGAAGGCAGGACTTAACTTGTGGCACACTGCCAGAAAAGTTGGGCTGCTGTGTGGAAGAGAGTTGATGTAAGGGGGTCTTATGTACCTGAATTCCCTGCTACCCACATAGACAGGAAATGAATATGTAGCTGGAAGGCATCTGGGCTAGGGGCAGACATTACACATAAACTGGTTTAAGTGATCAGAAACTGGTTTAAACCTGTAACAGAACAGATATTTAGTGCACATAAACCAGTTTGAAAATGGCTGAAATGGGTTTGAGATAAACCTAGTTGAATGTAGTATCAGACTTAACTGATTTGAGTCAACCCAGTTTATGCAATGTCTGTCCCAGACCCTTTACTGATTTAAGATAAACCAGACACCCCAGCATCCCAGCATGCTCTGAGCTGGGCAGGGCTCTCTGATCCACAACTGAGCTGGCCCTGCCCCTCCCCACCCATCCCCTCTGCTCTTCAACGTGCCCCCCCCCCCCCCGCTTGCTGCTTCTTCATCTCTCCCACAGCACAGACTATAGCCAGCATGTGGTATGCTAGCTAATGCTGTTTACGGCAGATAGGGCAGTGTCCCCTTAGGGCTTCTTGCAGGTAATCAACAGCCCCTGCATTCCTTCCTTTGCAAAAAGCTGCTTGAGACGCGCTTGTGATGAGTAAGGCTTTGTTTTCTGATGGATTTTTAAATACTGATAATAGAGCTAATAAATGCTCTGTTATCAACAGGGGGGAGAGGGGGAGGGACCCCTCCCTAAACACAGTCCTGCTAGGGACTGACCACACCCCCCTCAGCTCCCTGTAGAAGGGTAGGGAGGGCTCTAGCACCCCCCTGGCTTCTAGCCTGAGCCACTCCAGGCATATGCCTGTATTTCTGGTATGTCTGTCTGAGTTACAAACTGATTTAGCTTAGCCAGGTTAGACTAACCTGCATAGATGGAATCAATTCAGGCTCAGGCTTTTTAAATGTCTTTCCCTAGACCTGATGAAAAAGTCTTTGTGTTCCTATGGTCCAACTGCTGCTGATTGATTATTGCTGTGCTGTGTATAAAGCAGGTTAGGGCCACTTTATTTCATGAACAACTGGTGCCTCCAGAGACTGGGGGGGGGGGGGGGGAGAGCACAATTTGTGGGCAGCAGTGTCGGTGATGGGGTGGCGAGTACCAACTGCCCACAGAAGCTAACGGTAGCAGGGGGAGGGGGGAGTTGGGAGTAGCGCTTGCCCACAGAAGCGGGCAGCGGCAGCAGCAGGTGGTGCCCGTCCACAGAAGCCAGCAGCAATGTCAGCAAGTGGCGGGGCAGGGTGTGGCAAGCTGTGACTGCCCGCAGCAGCTGGAGGTGGTGTCAGCGGCGTGGGGGGTGGTGAGTGGTGACTGCCTAAAGAAGCCAGCAGCTATGGCCAATCTCGGGGGGGGGGAGGGGGGCGGGGGGGGGGGGGACACATGCCCCCCTGCACAAGCCGCCTATGCTTTATTTCATGCTCGCAGCCACAGAGCCTGGAAAACAGAGGCCAGGATCAGAGTGTCACACAGCTAAGTTTCTTTTGTACACAGGACAGAATGCAAGCCAAGAGACAACATCAACTGGTCCAAAGTTTTTAGTAATTATAACCAGAAGCATAAGAATCAAATTGATTTCATCTTCACTGCTCAATTACTGTTTCATCGCTACATTGTGATAGAGTTTTGTTTCATTTTGCTGCCTCATCGGTATATCCAATGGGCAGTTGGCCTGCTGCGGGCCACAGGTTGGAAGACATTTCTTTAGTCTCTGAAACAAGTTCCCTCTTCTACTACAGTATAAATACACACTCTACACCTATTGCTGCTACTGTTCTATGTTTTCTTTTTCTCTGGTTTAGATACTAGATGCTTTTAACACATGAAGGCTTTGAACTCACTGATGAATTGTGAGACAAAGAAATTAATGCCAAACTGCTGTTTCATTTGAAAATCAGTACTTAAAAAGCATGAGACTTAGAGTAGAACAGTGCTAAATGGGGATTGTATGCATTGTATAAGCATTTTGTGTACTGTAGGCAATACAGGCATGCTACACAAGAACTCTTTTCTAACACCTTTTTATTAGATTAACTCCATATCTTTTATAGTATTCACTCTGTCAAACCGAAAGCAAGACAGATATGATGCTGGATGGTTCCTTTAATCTAGTTCACTGATGGAATCATAACAGCAGATTATCAATACTGGTTTGTATGTAATCTATCATGCATAGGTTATGCATGCATAACCCTTCCACTAGGTACAGTTGATAGAAAAAAAGAACTGGACTCATTTATCTGCAGGGATCCTGGTTTTCTCTGATTACAAAAAAAATCACAAATTCTCTGACAAAAACCCCAAAATCTGTTATTAAAATGAAAAAGCCCCCTGCAGCTCCCCCAGCCCTGCTGGTGCCCCTCACTGCCCCCACAACAGCCCCCCCACCCTACTCGTGCCTCTTGCCCCCACACACAGTCCCTGACCCCCAGCCCTGCTGGAGGGGGTCCCCAGCTGCCAGGTCTATGGGGCCAGGGACCCAAGTCTGCAACTCCCTGCCCCCAGCAGCAGGCAGCTGCAGCAGAAGCAGCATGGAGCTGGCTCCCCGACTTATGCTGCCTGCTCAGGTGGGGCCAGGGCCTGCTGCCAGTGCCTCCCCCACCCCCAGCCATGACCTGCAACCCCCCAGCCCCCTGCAAGCCCCACTTACCTCAGGCTCCAGGAGCGAAGAGTGAAGCTGAACTGAGTGGAGCCATTGGCTGACAGTTTCAGGCCTCACCCTTCACCCTCCAGGCACGGCTGGAGCTCAACCAGCCTGCAGAGCTCTTTGCAAAAGCAGAGAATCCATGGGTTTCTCTGCTAAAAAGAGACATCTGTTTTCTCGAATAAAAAAGGGAAATCCATGGAAAAACAGAGAAAACCATGGGAAACAGAAAACCAGGATCCCTGTTTATCTGTAAGCTCTTTCTGAAAACCTGACCAACCCCAGGCAATCACCTCAACATCCTTTCCTTACACAAGCACTCTTCATAACTATGAAGTAAGACAGCCTCACCTTTTGGCAATCACCTTAAACCAGGAATGTGCAAAATACAGCCTACCAACTGGATCCACCCTACTGGCCAGATCTAGCCTGCCAAGGCATATTTTCCAGTCTGAAGTGGGTTCCCTGGTCCTGCCCAGCCCAGGTGCAAGGGACAGTCCAGGTCAAGGTGCATGCAACTGGTCCTGCCACCCCCAGGTGTGCAGCAGGGCTGGGGCAGTGCAGCATCTGGACTCCATTTCTTGGCAGCCCCAGCAGTGGTTCCTTTCAACTGCCACTGCTGGACCCTGCCCTGCTGCCCAGGCACCGCAGCCTGTCTGCCCCACACTCACCACCGAGGGTGGGACTCATGTGGGCAGAGCATATGGCCAGGCAACTGGGATTGGGCCATGGGTGGGCAAGGAACTGCATCCGTGAGTGGGATGGGCAGGTTGGGCTAGGGATTGGGATCATGGGGCAATGACAGTGAAAGGCTGGGGCCCAGAGCAGAGCTGCAATCTGCTGTCTCCATGTCCTTGTGACAGGTGATTGTTTTACAGACAGGGGCATGCGAGGAGCAGATTGTGGGGTGTAGCCGACTCCAAAATGAACGTGAAATCGCCAATGTGATGAAGTAATAAGTAAAACTAACTGCACTCTTTCTTGTACAAATAGATGCATCACAAACAGGTCTAAGGAGGTGATACTTCCTCTCTATGCAGCATTGGTCAGGCCACAGTTGGAGTACTGCATCCAGTTTTGGGCACTGTACTTCAAGAAGGATGTTGATTACCTGGAAAGGGTTCAGAGGAGGACCACCCATCTGGTTAATGGCCTACAGGAAAAACCCTATGAGGACCAATTTGAGGGACCTGAATCTCTTCAGCCTCCACAAGAGAAGGCTGAGAGGTGATCATGTGGCCGTCTACAATCTCATCGGGGGGCGGGGAAGATCTTTGAAGATCTAAGACTAAGATGCATAGGAACAAAGGAAACCTCAAATCTTCAAGCGTCTATACGTGTGCTCTGGGGTGGAGCATGGGGGGCTTTAATTAGAGCAGCTCTGAGAGCTGCTCTAATTAAAGTGCCTGCAGCATCACATATATTCAATGTCCCACACTTCAAAATGGTGGCGAGCTTTAGTTAAATAGCATTCGACAAGCTTTAGTTAAAGCACCCTTGCTGCCATTTTGAAATGTGGGGATGCTAAATACATGTGAGGCAGAGACCAGCAAACGTGCACATGCTAATTAGAGCTCCATCACATACAAGTAATGGGATGCTTACAGTTAGGAAAAAACCTCACAAATAAAATAGTCTTGGCCTATATGAACTTGGTTGGTTTTACCTCTGTGTTTGGGAATTAATCTAGAGGAATCCAAATTAACTTCTTACACCACTTCAAGGACTAGAAACTCTGCAGAATACCTACAAAGTGGCTTCCTGAAAAAGAATCACAGATTATACATTGCCAGAGAACATAGGGTATGTTCACAGAAGGACCTAAGTACCTAACTGCCAATTTAGGCACCTCTAGGATTGGCAACAATTGATTAGAGGTTTTAAGGATCTAAACACTGGACAGGTGCAATTAGACACTAAGGGCATTTTTACATAAGCACACGTTGCAGTGCTGCGTGCTTTGAAAAGCACCCAGTGCTGTGACGCTTGAAGTTGTATAAGTGGTGAAATGCATGTCAGCACTGAGAAAATGGCAGCAGCGCACTTTTCAGCTAAAACACATTGGAGGTGCTTTAGTTCAAAAGTGCACTGCCACTATTTTCTGTGTACTGATGCGCATTTCACCACTTATACAATTGCACACGGCGCAGCGCAGTTCGCCTCAGCTTGCGTGTGGAGCAGACTCAATTCATTGAGTCTGCTCCAAAGCAGTGGATCTCTGGCACATTGTGGGATGAAAAAGTATGTGTATAAATGCCCTTAAAGTCACTAGAAGCCTTAGTCTGTGTCAGTAAAGGTCCCAGGGCACCTACATGTGTGCTTCTGGGTATAACTGCAACCGTTTAAGTTTTGATAGTCTCAGGCAGCTAGCAGCTAAGTACTTATCACTTGTAGTAAAAAAAAAAAAAAAGTGAAAATTAGGAGTTGGAATTTTCTGAGGGTGCCTTGAGAACCTTGGACCTCAGAAACTACAGAACCAATGGGTTACCATGTGCACCTGTATGTGGGAGAGACAGGCTCAAATCCCTAATTTACTTGAGGACACTTGAACCACTATACCATTAGGAAAAGAGGAGATGCCAATAGCACCTCTTTTTTCCTCCTCCAGCCATGTTTTGCAAGGAAAAGGCATAGCTAAGTGCTCAACTCAAAGAGAGAATTCAAAGCTATGGACCCTAGGTGAAAGATCCCTTCAGCCCAAACTTAATCATCAAGCTCCTCAGCATTTCCTGCCAGCTAACAAAATGTTCTGGCTTTTGTGGACTCCATTTTTAAATGCTGATTCTCCTCATGCACTGTACTTATCTGGGACTCAGGGATACACTAGGAGTCCAGGCTCCTAAGTGTTAGGGGTTAAAATTTAATCTCTTAAATCCATATTTATACATCTATTAGAAGTCACACCAGGTGTTAAGCAGCTTCTAAAAATTCAGTCTATTTCCATGTGTATACATCTAAATATATTTAGGAGTCTCACATTGGGCAACCAGTTTTGAACGTTTTGACCATAAATCATATATAAATCACATGCCATGTCAGGTGTGGCTTGACTATTACTGTAATTACTGTCAGACCTGAACTTTGGTTCTCCGTTCTTCACCCATTTTTGTCAGCTCTAAATAAATAGTATACGATTGTGCATTTCTTGGAATTGTGCGCATATGAATATAGTCAGATGTAAAAATAGAACAAAATCAAAACAGAAATTCTCTGTTGCAAAATCTGTATGGAATAAAATACGGTGCATAAGTAGATAGGTGCTGTAGCTGTAATGGTCCAGGAAACATATAAGAGGCGATGATTCTGTAATTTTTTTTTTTATTGAACCAACCGTATAATTGGGAGAGCTGTTGAACGAGTTGTTGGGCATCCAGGGCCCTTCCTTTGTTCCTCCCTTTTAAGTCAGGTGATCTGAAGAAGGGCAGTTGATGTCATAAAAGATATCACAAAGCTCCTTTGCCTTTCATGCAAGAATAGCCTGAAAAGCTGAAACGCAGTTTCATACCAGTACTTCCATACCAGATCTGATTATGCATAGTCGTGTTAATTTTAGAACTTGAGAAAGCTCTGTATTCATTCTTTCATAGAACGACTGATATAGACACTCAGGCCATGTCTGTACTAGCTCCCTGCTAAACCTGGGTCCATCACCAGCAAATAATTCTCACTTGCTCAAGGTCTCCATATGCCAAAGTCCTCCAATGAGCCAGTGGGCTGCCTCAGAGGCAAGCCGAACAACTGCCTCAGCTCTGCTCTCACGCTCTGCTATTGGAGAGTAGTATAGAAATACCCACTTGAGATCTCTTTAAAACTGTCCATGCTGCCTCTAATTGTACATCACCAACTTGGCAGAGCATAAGTCAATAGACAGGGCTTGCTTCTCAGTTATGGTCCAAGGCTTAACAGGGATGTAATATAGACATGTGTTTAATTCCTGTCCAATATTTGGAAAAGTCAGCAAATATGCGTACAGTCTTCTGCTTTGGAAACATAACACAAAAACTACAAAGGGCCAGATAAATAAGGCTCAGCAAGTAGGCTTCAGGGAAAATTTCAACTTCCTTGAAATGCTTTAGTGGTTTTACAAAGTAAACAATGATGGACCAAAAAAGGATTTAAAAAACAAAACAAAAAACGTGTGAACCGTTATTCTGTGTCAAACAAATGAAAGTACTTCTATTAAAAATATAAAGACAGAATTTTAGTATGTGATTTAACAAGTTAAAAATAAAAGAATGTCATACTCAAAGTGAAAAGCTTTACTGCACTTAGTGTAGTTGCAAAACAGAACTAGGATTGCAAGGAGGTGGGGATAACATACCTCCTATCACTAGAAAGAACATGTGAATTATTCTTTTTTTTTGACAGCTATTATTAACATAGTGGCTATTTACAGGGAAAAGGCACAAATACCATCTAGGTGGAATGCATTCATTTACATTGCATAGGAGAGATGAAGAATTTCATTTCTGCCTCTTACAGGAATGGTTTGCATATGTGGATGTATAGCTCTAACACCAGTTTGTGGATTTAGGCCAAAAATGCCAACTGCCCAGGCATTACGGCCCAGGCATAACTAGGGCTGTGTATGGGACCTACTGTATAACTGGAAACAGCTTGTCTGATTTCCAATGAATCCAAAAATGATGGTAAAAAAAAAGAAAAGGTCTGCAAGACAACAAGCATAAATTGGCTACATGAAGGAAGTTTAGAACGAGTAAAGGCTGCCAGAAAGGTTTGCCTGAATGAAACTTGCAGGCTGAAGAAAAGAGGTATTGCACAGTACAGCATTTAGACCTGGTTATTAGAACCTTTGGAAAGGAAACATCAGAAAAAAAAGGGGAAAATTGAGGCTTTTTACAGTTCAACCAGCTCCCAAAATGCAATATGTAAAAAACATATATACACTGTAAATGTTTGGTTTGCATTAAACATCAAATTCTTCCTGGAATCTTAACCAAGGGATTTTGAAACACCATCTGAAGGAAACTTCTCTCCTCTGAAAGGCTAGGTAATCTGGCTTTGGCTTTGAATGATAGGTGCTGTTCAAGCTGTGACATGTAGTTATTTGTATTATATAACTGAAGTTTCCTGATTGGTTCCCAAATTCTATTCAAGTAATCCTACTAAGAATAAAGCTTACATTCTGAAAACTGGTTGAGCGGTTGGAAGCGATTAAAGGTATTTCCTCCTACCCCTGCAGCATCTGATAGAAGGAAGTTTATACTTTTATTCTGATTTATTTACAATGTAAGGGTGCATACCTTAGTATGTAGGGTTTGGGGCAAGACCAAGAGCTATTTCTGCAATGGAATAATGGAATAGCAATACAAAAAGACACCCTTAAGGATAAGCGGCAACTAAAAAGAATGATGCAAAAGACAAGCGATTTTCAGCATTTTAAAAGGATAAATCATGAACAAACCTACATATTTCAATTCTAATTTATTATACAACTGGGATGGTTTTATTTTATAAAACTGTTGCACGCCAACACCCCTTCTACATCCTAGAGACTGGCCATTTGCCCCCACCCATAGCACAGTTGTTACTGCGCTGTCATTTAGTTCTCGTTTTAGGAAGTACTAAATGACAATGCAATAACGGCCATTACTGCACTGTCCTGGCAGTGCACGGTTCTTTTTAGATGCTACATTGCCATAGTGATACACTATAGTGAGGTAGCTCATTGCTATGGTGATGTAGCATAGGCTTCATGGTTTGTGCTCGCCAACACTGTGTCGCCATAGCGTCACATGCAGATGCGCCCGCAGCCATTTAGTTAACTTATCTAGCACCGGAACAGCTAAATGTGCGTCTAATAGGCGCAACATGGCGCAATGCCGAAAGCTGTTTCTGCATACTCTAGGTCTGAAGCTAGAATCACTAGGGTCATGTTAGTACAGCACAACAACTTCGCTAATAAGCCCTACTTCTCAGCAGAACTAATTTACAGAAATCATTTCCAAGGATCCGTGTCCATTCCTTTTGATATCAGAGATTTATTCTTGCCTGACCTTATAAGCTAAGTACAAACAATCAAAAAGCTCAAGGCTGAATCGATTCAACCTTTCCCAGATAGTCTAAGCTGCGTAAATTGAACTGATAAACAAGTGTACAGACATTCACTTTTGATTCTGGAAATGCAGCCACTTGCCTGCAGTGGCCCAGACCAGAAGCCAGGGGACACTAAAGCATGACTCCCTGCTTGGCTGGAGCAGGCAGCTTAGGCCAGGGTTAGCCTGCCCACCCTGCAAAGGGAGGTGCAAGAACACCCTGGGATGCCAGGGGACTGTGAGTTAACTTGAATTTGGACGTGATCTGGGACAGAAGTTCAATAAACTTATTTAACATAAATCAGTTAAGCCTGATACTACATCCATCCAGATTTATCCTAACCCAGTTTTGGCCATTTTGAAAACCATTTATGTGCACTGAACTTCCAGGCTAGGAACAGACATTAAAAAAGCCCGAGCCTGAATTGATTCAATCTTTGCAAGTTGGTCTAACCTGGCAGAGCTGAACTGGTTTGTAATCACACAGACATCCCCTCTGGACTGAAGAAATGTAGGCAGAAGCCTGAAGTGGTGCAGGCTAAAAGCCAGAGGGCATTAGAGCAGCCCTCCCTTCCCTTCCTCAGTGTTGAGCTGAGGGGGGCTGTGGCCAGTTCCCAGCAGGATGTTCTGAATAGGGAGGGGTCCCTCCCCTCCTCCCCTGCTGCTCCTGACCAGCAAGGGAGCCAGCAGGGAATTGATAACAAAGCTTTTAGCACCTCATCGAGAAAACAAAAGCCTCCCTTATTAGTTCAATCTCTTCTTAAACAACTTTTTCCAAGGAAGGAACAGAGGGACATTACCAGCTACCTGTTGATTAGCTCCAAAAAGCCCTAAGCAGACACTGTTCTATCTGTCTTATACAGACACCTCTCAGCATTAGCTAGCGTACCACATGCTGGCTGTGATCCGAGCTGTGGGAGAGGGGAGGGAAGGAATCCCTGCTTGAGCAGGGAGTGGGGGGGGGGGGGAAGGGGAAGCCAGGCAGATACTCCTGTGCCTGCAAGTCTCTGCTGAAGCTCCAGCTAGGGGGCAGTGGGGTAGGGCTAGCCCTGCTCTCTGGAGCAGAGAGCCCCATCCAGGGCTGCAAAGCATCTGGGATGCTGGAGGGCTCTGGTTTAAGTTAAACCAGCAAGGGGTCTGGGACAGACATTGCATAAACCAGTTAGACCCAGGTCAGTTAAGTCTGATACTACATTCAACCAGGTTTATCTCCAACCTATTTCAGCCATTTTCAAACTGGTTTATGTGGACTGAATGTCTGTTCTGTTACAGGTTTAAACCAGTTTCTGATCACTTAAACCAATTTGTGTGTAATTTCTTTCCCTAGCCATAGGGTCTAAACAACCAGGAAAAACGTTTGCTGAAAATTCTTCAAGGTGAGCATGTCTATAAACAAACAGATACAAACCCATGCACATGTGTACATGCAACCATTCTAATTCTGTATTAAAAAATGCATGAAGCATTTCTGAACTGTATCAGTGTTATTTATATTATTTAATGGAAAAAGTGTGAGAATGGGACAAATACCTGGAGACATAAGAAGCAGTTTTTGCCCCCCTGGACAATAGGAGTGGCAGCAGCTGTTCCCATTCTTACAACTCCTTACAATGGTGACTGGTGTTCTGATTGCTGCAAGCATCAAATGTTTTACACCAGAAATTCCAACTTACTTAGAATAATCACATGTATGTTATTTATGACTGGGCAGCCTTCCATTAGTCATGTTAAGTGTTGTGGCTAAAAGAGGCATTGTTTCACAAATACTGGAAGGTTCTTTTTGGGAAAATAGGTAAATAATGTTTGAGGAAGTCAGACAGATATAAAAGAGATAATTTTAGAACCATATAATTAAAAAACTGGAAGATAGCTGACCTAGATCACTCAAGTTGAAAGAGGTAGTTAGTAATAATCACATTCAACAATTTAGCTGGAGGGAGTAAGCCAAAAAGTTCACCATGCCAATATACAACTTTAGGAAAAGAAATTACACAAAAATGAGGATGTTAGTTAGAAAGCAGTTAAAAAGACCTGTCAGAAAACCTAAGAAACCTCCAAGCAGCTTGGAAACTGTTTAAAAATACCATATTAGAAGCTCAGGAAAAGTGTATACCACAAATCAAAAAGAGACCACAACCAGACCAATAAAACCCCTGCATGGTTTAATAGCAGAGTTAAGTAGGCAAAAAGGCATCTTAAAAAAAAAAAAAAAAGAAGAAGAAGAAGAAGGGGAATGTGTGCCCAAATGAGGAAAACAGGAACGCTCAAACTCTGGCAGGTCAACTATAAAAGCAAAATAAGGTGGACCAAAAAATTATTTGAGGAACATTTATCAAAAGCTGCTAAAAGTTAATAAAACTGTTTTAAAACTTTTCAAAATCCATCAAGAGTGGGAAACCAGCAAAAATAAATAAATAAATAAAAAAAATTGCTAGGACCATTATCTAATCAGGGTATAAAAGGTGCACTTGGGGATGATAAAGCCATAACAGAGAAGATGAATGAATTCTTTGCACCAGATGTTACCACAGAAGATACTGGGGAAATTCTCATGTTGGAGCAATCCTTCCCAACAGATAGGTCACAAGAGCTGGACAATAGAAGTCTTAGAAAAAAAATTAAATTGATAAATTAAATACTATTAAGTCACCAGGACTGGATGGCATTCATTTTAGAGTTCTGAAGGAATACAAACGGTGAATTTGGAGGACTGTTGGCAATGGTATATAACCTATTGTTGCAAACAGCCTCTGTGCCAACATAACACCCATCTTCAAAAAAGGGTTCCATAGGTAATCGTGGGATCTACAGACCAGTGACTCCCACTTCCATCCCTGGCAAGCTGGTAGAATCTGTAATAAAGAATAAAATCAGCAGTCACATGATCTGTTGTGGAATGAGTCAAAACAGTTCTTGTAAAGGGAAATCCTGCTGCACCAATCTGATGGAGTTAACAATCACATGGACAAGGGATCCAGTTGGGATAATATATTTGGACTTCAAAAAAAGCTTTTGACAAGGTCCCTCACCAAAGGCTTTAAAAAAGAAAAATCACTATTTTGTCACAGGATTAGAAGGGAGGTTAGTTCATAGATTGAGAGCTGATTAGAAGATAGGAAGCAAAAGGTGGGGCTAAAGAACCACTTTTCAGGATGTGGGGGGAGTTCAGATATTCCACTGGTCATCTGAAAATGGGTGTGCACAGTGAAATCCCTAAATCTGCAAAACTAAGAATCATGTACGAGTGTCCTAATGGTTAATTTTGAAGGCCTGTTAGGCACCTGCTATAACAGTAACTAGTGGCCCAAACATACACTAAACCTTGTTTACACATCATAATAGAGAAGCTGGAGTGTTTAGGAGTTCAGCTTGTATCTTTAAATACTAGTCAGGAAAAGAAAAGAAAAGAAAAGAAAAGAAAAGAAAAGAAAAGAAAAGAAAAGAAAAGAAAAAAGCATCCATGTTTGGAAAGGCAATGTCAAGTGTTCTGTTACTGAATAAAGGTAGACAAAGTAGATGGTTAAAACAAATGATATTTCTCTCTCGGTTGTGTATGTTACAGGCTTTTCTGCATAAACTGTTGCATGTGTTCCTTTTGTGACCCTATGGGTGCATCTTCATATGAAATTAATACAGTTGCATAAACTTTGGTGCAGTTTGCTTCAGAGTTTATTACTCCTGGGAGCAGCGTTTACACATGCACTTGTGAATGCACCACCTTGAGCTGGGGTGGTGCAAGCCCAGCTAGCAGAGGGTCGGGGGGGGGGGCAGCCTGCCAGCCCAGGGCTGCTCTGCTCCAGGCTTAATGAGCTCAGGAGGGGCTGGGTGGGGCATGAGGGTGTTACAGTGCAGGGTGGCCTGTGTGTGTGCATATGTGCGTGCATGTGCATGCATGCAAATCAGGGTTTGTATATGTACACTGGAGTAGGTATGCAACCAAGGTAGGGAAATACAGAAATATGGGAACATTGGAAAATCTGGTTCCTGCCTCAATTCCCATGGCTAAATTATGGATGATACCACCTATATCTGGGGCATTGTGGCATTTACAATTTGCAAGGATCTCAAAAGTGCCTCTGGTAGAAATTGCTATGTGTATGCAAAAATATTATTATTTGGAAATGGAAAGAACTATACTCTTTTCAGACCAGCTGAACTGCTTTTCATGGTTTTATTTATGGTAACTTCTTATAATTTTTTTTTCAATATATCTGCCCCAAGCAACTTTAGTAAGATAATAACAGGAATGGTAAGGATTTATCATAAAGCAGATCTAAATAAGTTCAGGACATAGTTGTGCAAGGGGCTGATGAGAATTCTCACCTCTCAGTAAAGTCTGTCAAGAAGAACTATGTTAAGATTTCTACTTTGCTCCACTAGCTTATGTCAGCGTTCACAAGCCCTATCAGATCCAATAGCCTATAATCTTACATATTATGAGGCAATTTTTAATGAGGGGTTTGTTTGTTTTTTTAAACTGTCCTGGGAAGGGAAAGCAGAGAGTCTCTTTTCATAAAGCCAATAATTGTGCAGAGACAATTAACTTCCCTTACAAATGTTAATCTGTGCAAAGGGAGGAACCAGAAGTTCCTTGTTGCTCTTTATAGGGTCATCACAGCATGTTCAGGTCCCTGGCAGACATGAATTTAAGAATGCAATGAGATCTTAGGAATTTTACCCTGGATCTCAAAACTCATGTGTTCTGTCATGCTAGATCTTGAACATCTGGCATGGCAGGACACACTAGTTTTTGGGTCTGGAATAAAAAATCCTCATTTCCTACAGTGTGCCTGGTTCTTCAAAGCAACACCATCAAGCCCAGCATCAAAGACCAGTCTCTGGTGTTGGACTTCAAGGGGAAGCATTAAAAGATGACCTCCCCAGCAAATTTATTGCCATGCTATGCAGCCCAGCATCCATACCTCACAGTTTTAAACTTTCCAGCATGCAAGGAGGCCATCAACCCTCTGCATGAGGTGGCACCCCGTGGCTTAAGAAAGAAAAAGCGTTGGATATTTGGGCAGTTCCTGCTTGATCCCACAGGGAGCTAGACCCGGACTCTGCACTGGTAAGTAGGGGGTGGGGGAGTGGGGCTGGAAGAGGGGGAAGGAACCATGGGGGGACCCCTGCCAGGCCCCATCCCCTGCCTATTCCCCCAACCCACCTGAGTGCCCCCCAACCCCCTCCTGCTCTCTCAGCCCCCCTCCCCCATGGCTGCTCCACCCAGCCCCAGCTCCTGGTTCTTAAAAAAAAAAAAAAAAGCCCCTACTGCAGTGGCCTTGGGGCTTCTGGGGGCTCATGGCAGAGCCCCCCATTTAGCACAGGGCAGTGGGGCTCTCCCTCCGCCTGACAGCAGCTGGTGAGTGCGGGGCTTTTTTTTTTGCTTTTTGTTTAAGAGCCGGGAAGCTAGAGCCAGGTGGGGCAGCCATTTTTGGGGCTGAGAGAGTGGGCAGGGGATGGGGCCTGTCCAATTCAGAGATTCAGCAGTGGTCGAATCTCTGAATCAGATTCGGCCAAATTGATTTGGGACAACGATTTGAATCACTGAATTGAATTACTGTCTCCTGAATCAGCCAAATCCTAATCTGAAGTGAATACTAGCCGCTTTGCACAGGCCTACTTGCTGGTACACAAGGAACCCATCAGCTTCCCACATGCCGGCACCTTTAGAGCCATGTCACACAGTAGGGCTGTGCGGAATTTCACCAGTTGTTTCATTTTGACACTGTTTTAACTTATTTTAAGCTTGAAAGAGTGAAAGTGAAACTAAACAAAGGGCTTTGAAACAGCCTCAAAATGAAACGAGGGCAGTTGAAACATTTCAAAAGTTTCAAAGTGTTTTGAGTTTTGAAGCTCAAGCTGGGCTTGCATGCAAGAAAACAAAGTAAGAAGAGGGAGGGAGAAGAGGAGGGGAGGACTGCTCTCATGTTGACCGTGTAGCTGGCCAGTGACTGTGTTCCTTCCCTGAGGTCCCTTCCAATCCCAGTGCTCTGGGGGAAGGATGGAAAAACAGCAAAAAACGCAGCATTGTTTGAAGTGGTCTGCTTTCTGCCTTGGGGTCTGACAGTTACTGAGCTATGTCTTCCAGCAGCCAGCAGCATTAGACAATGAAGGCTACTACTAGCCTTGATTTGAATGATTTCCTACTTGCTAGCCTAGCAAGTGGCATTCTAGAATACCTTTTTCTTTCTTCTAGACCCTTTTATTTTATTATTCATTTATTCATTGATTTATTCTTTTCAATTTTATAATTATATTGGACATTACACTATAGAATTTAATTTATATAGGAAGGGAGATACATTTATATTTTATTTCTATACATTTATACCTTGTGGCATAGACTACATACCTTAGAGAACTTATATAGCAACGCAGATACATATATATAGTTGTATAAAAGCAAAACACTATGAAACTTACCATGAAGCGTGGTAGAAAGGCAGCTGACAAACCTTCAGGGAGGCACAGAAGAGGGGGTAGAGGGACAAGTCAGTGACAGACATCTCCAGCTTAGTCTGCTCCCTGTCAGCTGAACCTCTTCACAGGGCCATGGGGATCTCTTGGTGGGTTCATGCACACCCACCCAAGGACCCCCATCCCCCATGCAAATCAACAGTGCCAGGGAGCCAGGCATGGTCAAGCCCCGCCACCTTCCTCTTCTCACTTTCCCCTCCACCCTGCAAGCAGTCAGCATCAGTGACAGTCATCTGCCGCCCACGTGCCTCCTTGGCACTGAACTGGCTTACAGGGAGCATGGGGTTTCTTGGATGAGCGTACTGGAGCCCACCAAGCAACCTCTATGGCCCCATGAGAAGGTGCAGTGCCAGGGATCTGCATAGGCTGCAAATACCTGTCACTGATGATGACTGCTGATAAGAGGAGGGGAGCCCAACCACGCTCAGCTCCCTGCACTGTGCTGGCTTATGGGGGTCCCTGGATGGGTGTTCAGGAGCCCACCAAGACCTCCCCTCCAAGTCCCCATAAGCCAGCACAGTACCAGGGCACTGGACACAGCCAAGTCCCCCTTCCCACCACCCTCTCATCAGCAATCAGCATCAGTGACAGGCATCTACACAGCTCCCTGCAAGGGGGAGGGCAGGGGGGTGGGGGGCTAGCATAAAAGCACCTGGGATACCAGCAGACAGCGATCTACCTTGAATCACAAGTGGACTGAGTACTGAAATTTGATTCACCCATCTAACGTAGATTGATTAAGTCTCATGCTACATTGATCCAGGTCTATAGTAGACTGAGATTCATCATTTTTAAAGCAGCCTACGTGCTCCAAACTTCAGTTCTGTTCTATGTATAGTCCGTTGTCCAACCACCTAAACCAGAAAAAGTATAATGTCTGTACCTGGCCCTAGTCTCTCCCAAATCACTAAGTGAACCAGATTGCAAGGATTTATCTGAATTTCAACACTTTCTCCTGTTTTGTATCTAGTAATCAGACCATTTCCCACCACATTAGAAACCTTGCTCCTCACAAAGGTGTTTTGCTTTTTAGTAGGACTGCTGGACACATTTTCATTATGCTTTCACTGTTCTGCAAACGTGAGAAAATCATCTGGAAATCCTTTATCACACATATATGAAACAGAACAAGAATCGTGGTATTCACCTCCCAAAGCAAATACCTTTTTGAGTGACTTACAGCAAAACTGACAAAAAATAGGAAACCAGAAGGCAGGGTTGGTGAAATTAAGTCTCTCTTAACTAGTTTCTTTAGCTCACGCTCATCTGAACATTTATTAAAACTTCCCCATTCTATTAATAGCCCTCCTCTCCCCCTCCCCAGTGAGACCCTCTCTCCTCCAGATGGGTTCTCTTTCCTCTAAGATGGGCTGCATTCAAGTATTTCCATGGGCATACTGCAGCATCCCAGGTAATTTAGTGCAAGGAGTACATTTTTTAATCACTAAAAATATATATACTTATTTAGATTTACTTTGCTCAAAATTAAATTGAAAAAAAAGGATTTTTGCATAAATGTATCAGAAAAAACCTGCCAGATTCAAGAAGCAAGATGAAACAAATACCTAGCTCTCAAAACAAAACTTAATTTAAGTTCAGTGCTTTTGTTCAGGAATGTCAAACCATTGGAGGATTTCAATTTTATGATATTTTATACCAACACGATGCACCATTATGAAGTGACGTGTTCCTTAAAAACAAATAGGCCAGAAGCAGCTTTCTTATGTTCAGATAAAAAAGAAACAGCTGGTGTCTATATCTCAAGCCAGGTCAAAACTAGCTGCTCTCAAGTTTATTTTAATTTTTTAAATGTGTGTGTGACCCTCCTGAATCAAGGACTCCTGTCCCTCTCTTCTGTAAGTTTCATGGGAAAAGTTATGAAAATCTCCCTGATATTTATTAGCACCAGCACAGTGATCACTAATGTAGGACTTTGCTGACTATATGGCATATTGAAGCATCTGTCAGTTTAACTGATTTATGGGCAAAAACAACAGAATGAGGAAACATTAAAAAAACCAACTAAAATAATGTACTCCCAACCCCCAGAGCCCATACATCTTATTGTTACCCTTACAGCTTCACGTAATATGTATGTGGTATCAAAGGCTGCTTATTGAAACCAACCAGCAGGGCTAATTAGATCACTCTTAGAAGGTCTGGACAGAACACAGAATACACAGGAAAAAGGAGGGAACTGGGACACATTGGGCACCATTTCCATGTGCAAATAATTCGGGACCAGTTTACTCTTGAGTAAACCACTTGACAGCAAACTCTCCCGGGCACGCGTCTACAGACATGCAGGGACATGGAAGAAGATTTGCCGCTCCTAGCAGCAGAATCATAGAACGTAAGGTTTATAAGGGGCATCAGGAGGACATCTAGTCCAATTCTGCTCAAAGCAGGACCAGCCCCAACTACATCATCCCAGCAAAAGCTTTGTCTAGCCAGATTTTGAAAACCTCCAAGGATGGAGCTTCCACCACCTCTCTGGGTAACCTGTTCCAGTGTTTTACTACCCTTCTAACTTCCCTTGCTGCAACTTGAGACCATTGCTCCTTGTTATGTCATCTGCCACCACTGAGAACAATCTGGCTTCATCCTCTTTGGAACCCTCAATTCAGGCAGTTGAAGGCTGCTATTAAATCCCTTCTCAGTCTCCTCTTCTCTAGACTAAATAAGCCCAGTTCCCTCAGTCTTTCCTCAGAAGTCATGTCCCCCAGACTCCTCACCATTTTTGTTGCCCTCTGCTGGAATCTCTACAATTTGTCCACATCCTTCCTGTAGTGGGGGGCTTAAAACTGAACATAGTACTCTAGATGTGGCCTCACCAGTGCTGAATAGAGGGGAATAATCACTTCCCTCAACCTACTGGCAACACACCTACAAATGCAACCCAGTATGCAGTTAGTTTTCTTCACAACAAGGGCACACTGTTGACTCATATTCAGCTTATTGTGCACTGTAACCCCCAGGCCTTTTTTTTGAAGAGCTGCTGCCCAGCCTGTACTGGTGCATGAGATTATTCTGTCCTAAGTGCAGGACTTTCCACTTGTCCTTGTTGAACCTCAAGATTTATTTTGGCCCAATCCTCTAATTTCTCTAGGTAATTCTGAATTTTAGCTCTACCCTCCAGCATATCAACTGCTCCCCCCAGCTTGGTGTCATCTGGCAAACTTGCTAAGGATGCACTCTATGTGATCTTCCAGGTCATTGATGAAGACATTGAACAAAACTGGCCCCAGGACCAACCTGAGGCACTCCACTTGATACTGACTGCCAAGTAGACATCAAGCCATTGATTACTACTTTCTGAGCCCGATGGTCTACCCAGTTTTCTATCCACCTTACAATCCATTCATCTACCCATACTTCCTTAGCTTGCCTGCAAGAATACTGTGGGAGACTGTATCAAAACCTTGCTAAAATTAAGGTATACCACATCCACGTGTCTCCCCACATCCACAAAGCCAGTTGTCTGATCATAGAAAGCAATCAAGTTGATCAGGCATGACTTGCCCTTATTGAATCCATGCTGACTGTTCCTAATCACCTTTTTCTTCTCCAAGCACTTAGAAAAGGATTCCTTAAGAATCTGCTCCATGATTTTTCAGGGATTGAGGCAAGGCTGACTGGTCTATAGTTCTCTGTATCTTCCTTTGTACCTTTCTTAAATATTGGCATTATGTTTGCACTTCTCCAATCATTTGGGACCTCTCCTGATCACCATGAGTTTTCAAAGATGATGGCCAATGGCTCTCCACTCACATCAGCCTCTGCTGTACCCCATCCGGCCCCAGGGGTGTACATGTCCAGCTTTTGTAAGTAGTTCCTAACCTGTTCTTTCATCACTGACGGATGATCACCTCCTCCTGAAACTGTGTTGCTCCTGCTCCCTGCAGCAGGCCCCTGCAGCAGCTGGGGGAGCTCTAGAATCCCCCTGGGCCCTAGTCTAGGGCCCAGGAGTCAGCTGTGTCCTGGCTGGGGCTCGGACATTGCTTCCTGCTCCTGGGAGCTGCCTGCTGCCTTGTTGCCCCAGACTCTGCCACCAGAGCTGAAGCAGGGACAATGTCCCCCTGCCCAAGCAGCAGGGAGTCCCCACCCTGCAGTCACAGGGCTGGCACTTTGAGATCCTTATCCACAGACCTGGCACTGGATAAGGATAAGGCTCTCCCAGCCCAATCCCCACAACTGTGGAGCTGGCATTGGGAAATAAGGCTCTCCCAGCCCAGGCCCCATGACTATGGTACTCTGGTTGGGAAATAAGGCTCTCTCAGCCCCGGCCCCACAACTGAGGAGCAGGGGCTGGGAGCTCCCTGCCACCAGTGGAGGAGGACCAATTCCCCACCTGGGCTCCAGTGGCAGAGCCTGCTCCAGCAGCAGGCAGCTCCTGGGGGTAGGGAGCAATGTCCCGCACCCTGCTACTGAGCTGACCAGGAGCACATTTGCTCCTGTACAGGTATCTGCATGTGTGCTATTGTGCAGTTACTAATCATGAGTAAATCTGCTACTTGCATTTACAGGGAGGAAATTTACTCATGATTAGAGCCACTTACTACAGAGTAAGCATCTGTACATGTAGACATGGATGCCTACTGTGCAGTGGTTATCTCTACTGCCCAGTAAAGCATCTCATGTAGATGCAACTAGGAACACTTGCAGCTAATTTTAACTCTATTGAAAAATGCATAGGTGCTTCTAAGCCTCCCTTTTTGGTTGTTGGAAGAGCTTGTACATGGAATGTTATTCCCTTACTCTTCTCATTTAGAGAGGTTCTTCTGAGCTTAGAAGATCCGAGTTCTGTTCTCAGTTCTGCCATTGGGTTGTGCAAGATATCATTTCTCATTATGTGTAGGTTCATTACTTAGCACAATAGGCTCTGATCTAACCCCCCCCCCTCCCCTCAAGTATGTAGGGCTCTTATGCAGTAGGTCTCTATCCTGTAATAAAAGGAAAAGGAAATTAGATGGATTCAATATGATTTGTTGACAAAGCCATATTGGCTTTTTCAAAGTTATCTTATTATCTGCAGAATCCCTATAGATTTATCGTTTAATACTTTCTCCAGTCTCTTTTCAGGATAAGGCTAGGCTAATTGGTCTAGAGTTTACCAGGTTCTCTTTTTCCCTCTTTTTAAAGTAGGTAACTATGTCTGTCCTCAGAATATGAGAGCAGTATATTGCATGGGCAGGGTCTCCTGGGAAATGGAGTTCACTGCTGGCCAGAAACAGCCTGCAGACTGGCCTTTGTCCACCCCTGCTCTAGATATACATCTCATCTAGAGCAGGGGCAGGCAAAGGCCAGCCCACAGCCTGGATCTGGCCAGCAGGGACCATTTCCCAGCAGCCCCTGCCCATGTGGCTGGGGCCAGTTTCCTTGGAGACCCCAGCAGCAGCTGTGCTGTGATAGTGGAAGGCCAAGGTTTCCACAGAGACCAGCCCCAGCAGCACTAGCAGGGCAGGGAGCTGCTCCAGGACTGGGATCCTGAAGTGGTGACAGCATGGTCCAGAGCCAGGGTAGAGCTGCCATCTGCAGCCTGCAGGCTCCTGGTGAACAAATTACATAACTCTCAACTATGAGATACACTTAATTACATTTGTGTGATAGACATTACAAAACCAGTTGCAGAACTTGGTTCAGCTACATCTGGTTCAGCTAAACTATATCCATCAAGCTTTAGTTATCATGTAATGATTGGGCCCCTGAATGAGATTTAACCCCATGCATGTGTATCATGTTACTGGTTGTAGCACATTATTGGGTCGTGAAATGTAACATCTATCATGGCCTAATGTAGCAGTAGCACCAGCCACCACCAAAGACTGTTTTGGCTTTCCCAGTGTAAGAGTGCAGCTGGGGCACAGACTCTGTTGGAGGTGATGGAGGGGGTGCAATTCTAGTCCCTCTTCTAACTTGGCATCTGGGGCCGGTGTCCTCCTTACCCATCTGCCATTATGCTACTCTTTTGTTTTGTATTTTTAAGTCCATTATCCTTATTCTGCTGCTCCCAAATAATTTCTCAGAAGTAGAAAGTTTGTGCTTCCTTTCTTCAACGGACTGAACAACAATAAGTTTCAACAGAAGTTAGTCTGGGCAGCTGATTTAGCAGTTGCTTAAATAAACTACTGATATGACCAGAGTTTTAGTTATTTTCACAGTGTGCTCCTGAAGGTACATCGTACTCATGTTTAGTGCTTTTCAAATTGATATGATGGTGCACGCACTACTTTGCATTTCATTTCTAATGAATGGCTTTTGAAAACAATGCAGTGAAGGAGTACACACTGGAACAGATCTCAAGGATCCTGGGAATAAAGAAAATATTTTCTTTGTAGAGAAAGACCCAAAATTGGTACCCAAAGACAACCATTTGTGCATGTTTATAACTTTTGATGTTTCTCTCATTGAAGCTATTTAAGGACTCAGTGGCTCATCACTCATTTCCATTGCTCTATTTCAGAATACGAGAACAATATATTGCAGGACACTATGTATTTATAACCTAGGGTTACCATATTTCTGGGTTTTCCCAGACATTTCCTCTTTTTGAGCCCTCTGATGTCTGTCCAGGAAGGTTTTTTAAATCTGACCAAATGTCCATTGATCCAGAGGCAGCACAGAACACAGACTCACCTGCCTGCCGCTGCAGAGGTGTGTGCAGACCCATGTGGTGTTTCCTACTGCCTCCAATTACCCTCCCTCTGCTCCCACCAGTGAAGTAAAGAAAAATCCTGGACATTTGGTCAGGGCAGGGGGGAGGTGTGGACTGGGGCTGAAGGCAGAGGGAGTGTGGGAGAGCAGTGTTTGCCTACCTCTCCAGAGGGAGGAAGGGGGAGGGGTGTGAGAGTGCTAAGGGCAGCAGGGAACTTTGTGGCCAGGAAGCAGCCCAGAGCCCGGTGTCTGTGTTCATAGGGGCTGAGCAGCCAGAAGACACTGCCCAGTGGGGGCGGGGGGGAAGAGGGGGCAGGGCATGGCCAGGCTGCCAAAGCACTCCAGCCTGGTCAGGCTGGGGACAGCTAAGGCCCCTCCAGAAGGGCTGGGGGGCAGTGGGCTGTGGATTAGGAGTGAGGGACAGCAGCAGGGCTGGGGGTGCTGTAGCTTGGGAGTGAGGGGTTCTGGGGTGGGGTGGGGGGGGGGGACAGGGACTGTGGGTTGGGAATAAGAGACATTGGCAGCACCAGTGGGCTGCAGGTCAGGAGCAAGAGGCACCAGTAGGGACATGAGAGGTTGCAGGTTGGGAGTGAGGGACACCATCATGGCCTGGGGGGAAGGGGTCAGTGGGTTGGGAGTGAGAGGTAGCAGCAGGGCTGGGGGGGCAGGGTGTGCTGTGACTTGGCAGTGAGGGGCAACAGAATGGGCAAGGGCAGGGTACTGGCACGTCACTGCCCTACCACCATCATATTCTGCCCCTCCCCCCCAACATGACAGGTGTCCTCTTTTTTGGACCTGGAAATATGGTAACCCTATATAACCAACACTTAATAATGCACTTTAGGGTACCTTTGGAATTGAAGTGCTGGAGGGCAAAAAAAACCCCAATAAATGAAATAGTAAGGAAGGAAATGTTAAGAATAGAATTCAGACTCTCACATTAACTCAGACTTGTGCAATTCAGTTAACTTTTGTATTTTTGTTTCTCTCCTGGAAAAGAAAGGGGCTCATGCTGTTTGTTTAACTTCATATTCACATTTAGATCCAAGGATGAAAACATCCTATGTGAAACATTAATAGTATGGGAGGTGGAGAGGATACCTCATCTCACAGAAGGCAGGATGTTAGACCATCTGATCTCTCCATTTTCATAGGTATGGGGACACGTGGATAATGTGTGCATCATAGGAGCAGGATAGAAAAGTTCTTCTTGGCTGTGCTTTTAAAATCACTGGAAAAGTGGTACAGGTGCACTCTACAAACAAAGAGCAAGCCCCTGTTTCTGTAAAACAAATGGAAAGCACAAGTCCTATTACTAAAAAAGTAGGCACTGAACCCCCCCCGGCGCGGTTGTTTCTTCTCTCTCTACATTTTCACTTCTTGTAAAACAAAAATCAGCATAGATGTTTGAAGTTATGTTTCAAGACAAGTTTCTCTCTCTTTTATCCAAGTCTTGTGTATTCTGTGAACCATCTCAATAGCCTAATAGGCTGCCCATTATTAACTACTAAAAAACAAAAAACATTTTGTAATTAGGAAGAATGATTTGAGGAATTTATTTTTCATCTGCAATTACATTAATCAGGAAAAGCAAAAACACAAAAACCTACTGCAGAGAATAATTATTCCCAAAGGAAAAGACTAAACCAAAGAGTTTTTGTACAACCCAACAACTTTAGTTAAAACATACAGAATATATTGCCATGCCACCTGTTTCCTCTCAATGCCATGGAACATGAAAAGAGAGTCAGTTTCTTCCCATCCTTGGCCCCTTTCCCACACACACCATCTATACAATTGCTGATACTGGGTTGTTGAAGACCCTTCCCTTGTTTTTTTCAATGCAGCTAAGTTTTCTCTGCAACTCTTACAGCTCCTTTGACAGCAACAAACATGTTTGCTACTAACTGGGGCTACATGAAATGTCATTTTCTGGAATTGACATGGTAATTTTCGTCAAAAGAAAAGTCCAGTAAGCAAGGTAAATGCTATAAATTCTGTAAATCATTGCCTGTCATCTACCTGGGGAAAAATGTAGCTACTCACAGAACTTGAAATCTTAAACACACTTTCGCTGCAGTTAGTTTATTGGGTAAAGTATAGGAGAGAAGCAGACAAAGTTTCTTTCATAATTTACAGCTGAGACCGGTCCAAACCAAACCAGAACACAGAACCAAAAATCAGGCTTAGTAACTGTGTAAAGGGACAAAGTGACACTAGATTTGAACTCCCTTACAAATACAAAACGTTCCCAGATATTCACATTGGAGAGACAAGATTGCAGCTACAATCCTGAAGCCAGATCAGTAATCATCCAAGGAGCTTGCAAATGAACATGTGGGCAGACAAAGTGGCTTTAAGATGTTTCTGATTTTGGAGCTTTCCTGCATTAGGCTGGTCTCTCAGCATAAGCCTGGGCAGCTGGAGGATCATTGTTGATTAAAGTCTTGGGGTTGAGTCCAAGAAGCCAGATGAAAGCAGCCAAGGGAAACTGAGGATTCCAGGTATTGGCAGACTTCCCTCAGTACAACCTTCCCCAAGACAAGAATATTTTAAGTAGTGCATTAAAGGAAGTGTTAGTCTCCAGAACTGGTTTCCTGTGCAAGAGTAATGATCACTCCTTTGAGAGATGTCAGCACCTAGCCCTCCAACAGGTACATATGTTTCCTAAGATATCATGACCAGCACTTAATTCCCTTGATGTTACCTGCCCAAAAAGTCTATCCAAGTTGCAGGCACTTAAGGCAAGGGATGTAGTTGTCATGGGTGATCTAAATTACCTGGACATCTGCTGGGTGGAGAAGTCAGCCAGGTCAGACCATTCCAGGAGGTTCCTGGCTGACATACAGGACCTCCACTTAACCCAGGAGGTGCACAGTCCTAGCAGAGGAAATTCCCTATTGGACCTGGTCCTGGCCACAGGCGATGATCTGGTAAGGGGGCTCTAGGTCCTTGATCACCTGGGTGATAGTGATCATCGTTTGCTGGAATTCATCATCCAGCGCAGAGTGACACGGGCCTGCAGCAAGGCGGTAGCCCTAGACTTCAAGAGGGCCAACTTCAACGAGTTGAGGAGATTGGTGGGAGAGGCGCTGGGGTTCTCGAGGGCAGGGGAACTCAGTGCCTGAGATGAGTGGTTGTTCCTTAAGGAGATAATACTCAGGGCCCAAGGGGTGATGATCCCAACAAGAAGCAAGGGGGGCAAGAGTGCCCAAAAGCCTCCCTGGCTCACCAAGGACATCCAGGAAAGCCTGGTTGCCAAAAAGGCGGTGTACATCCGGTGGAGGGGGGGGGGGGGAAAAAACCTACCTCCACTGCTTGGGCCGGTAGGGGGCTGTTAGAAAAGCTAAGGTGGACATAGAGCTAGGACTAGTGTCCAAGATCAAAGATAATAAAAAGTCCTTTTTCAAATATATAGGGAGGATGAAGAAAGCTCTGGGAAAGATGGGGCCCCTGCAAGATACACTGGGCAATCTTGTGGTTGTGTCAGAGGAGAAGGCAGACCTCTTTAACAAGTTCTTCACCTCCGTTTTCTTGTGCAGGGACCGGGACTCCCCCACCGTGATTCAAGACGAACTCGAGGGGAAAGCCTCCAGACCTAAGGTGGAGAAGGACCGGGTTAGAGTGCTTCTGGAGGGGCTAGACATGTTCAAGTCAGCAGGTCCAGATGCTCTCCACCCCAGGGTGTTGAGGGAGCTAGCAGGGATTATTGCAGGGCCCTTGGCACAGCTTTACGAGTGCTCGTGGTGCTCGGGCCAGGTGCCAGATGATTGGAAGATAGCCAATGTGGTCCCCATCTTTAAGAAAGGGAGGAGGGAGGACCCGGGCAACTATAGGCCCGTCAGTCTTACCTCAATCCTGGGGAAACTCTTTGAGAAGATCATCAAGAAGAACATCTGTGATGGGCCAGCATCGGGGATAATGCTCAAGGGCAACCAGCACGGTTTCATTAGGGGCAGTTCATGTCAGACCAACCTGATTGTCTTTTACGATCAGGTCACAAAAGCATTGGATGCAGGTGTCGCTGTGGATGTAGTCTTTCTGGACTTCAGCAACGCCTTTGACACTGTTTCCCACCCCACCCTCATTAAAAAACTAGGCGACTGTGGCATCGATGCCTACACGGTCAGATGGATTGCAAATTGGCTGAAGGGTCGTACTCAGAGCGTGGTGGTGGATGGGTCATATTCGACCCAGGGGGAAATGGGCAACAGAGCTCCCCAGGGCTCGGTCCTTGGGCCCACACTGTTCAATTTCTTTATCAGCGATTTGGATGACGGGGTAAAAAGCAACCTGTTCAAATTTGCTGATGATACCAAAATTTGGGGTGAGGTGAGCATGTTAGCAGGGAGAGAAAGACTGCAGAAAGACCTGTATAGGTTGCAGGGGTGGGCTAACAAAAACAGGATGCGTTTCAATACTGACAAGTGCAGGGTGCTGCACTTGGGCAGTAGTAACCAGCAGCACACTTATAAGATGGGAAACTCCCTTCTTGAGAGCACGGAGGCAGAAAGGGATCTTGGAGTCATCATTGACTCCAAGATGAACATGGGCTGACAATGCGAGGTCACGGTCAGCAGGGCTAACCGGACCCTATTGTGTATCCACAGGTGCATCTCATATAGGGCCAAGGAGGTGATCCTCCCCTTGATTTAGGTCAAAGCTTAAAGATAGGGCAAGAACCTCCATGTTAAAAATGGAAGGAAAAAAAACAAACTTGTTTTCCTTCCTTAGATATGGTTCTACTTTATGATAATCTGAAGAGGCCATACAAACCATGTAAAATGTGCCATTCAGGCCAGAGGCAATATTCAAGTCACAACTTGGACATTTCTGAGCTAGAAAATGTTTTCAGTTTTTTAACTTAATTTTAAGTCTTATCATTGGAAAAGAAAGAAGGAAAGTTATCCCTTCAGCTAAGACTTTGTATGACAAGTTTCAACCAGGAGAATTTTACAGCTAAGTTATAAAATCCTTAAAGGCAGGGAGGGTTTATAATGGAGGTGCTGGCAAAGCTAGCTACGGCATGGGAACTGCAACACTGAAAAAACAGTATCACTTGAATGAAAAACCACAAATGCTGAATTAAAACCAAGAGATTTTACTTTCATGTGAGGACTTGCCAATGTATGTGTGTGTGTGGGGGGGAGATAGAAAGATCCTTTCCGCATTTAATTTTATTCCTACCTTTAATCTACATGCACCAAAGGCATGATTAGCAAGAGCCTTAAAAAACATTCAGTAAACTACTAACAGGATAAATTAATGACCGACTAACTAGCCAACTCTATTACTATCCCAGCAGCTGACAAACTCATAGTTTGAGGCCGCAGTAAACTGAACGTCATTATAAATGGCTGATTTCTTTTTCTTTGTATTCACTTTCATGGAGCTTGGATTTATCACGTCAGCATTAATTGCATCTGACAGTAATGCTTTTGTTTCTGCAAAATTATAGATTATATTTTTGCAGCTGACTGTGGTCAGCCCAGGTATGTTAGGGTCCCAGCAGGAAGAAGGGAAGGGATACAGGTATTTATAGTTGTCTTCAATTATACAGCAACAATTTTTAATGGATTATAGTTTATGAAATGTCATTCAACTTCTACAAACTCTTTGAACTCTGTTGTTTTTTCTGCCACGTTCACTTTGAGCTTAAGGAATCTGCAGTTGTGACAACTCGGTTAAGGAAGTCTAAAATAAACTATATGATGAAATGCCATTTGTTGGGAAATTCAGAAGATCCCAACTTCTATCCTCACTTTTAAAGCTACGTTTTATTTTGTGATTATAAATGATTTACTAAAGGCTTTGATGGTGACTGTAGCATTGCCAAATTCAGATGGCAAATCAAGTAAAAATATATTCTGTTATGCCCTTAAATGGTGTGCTGTAAATTGTTTTACGTCTTTCATAATTTATCACTGGCATATCACAGCCTCCACATTGTAGTATCCAAGATAGTATTTCATTCACTTTATCTTCCTCTGTGAGAACTATGCCAGTTACTGGAAAGTTTTACAGCTGCTCACCTGCACAGATATAAATCAGAAGGAACTCCGTTGAAATCAATCGAGTTATGCTAAGATAAAACCCTGGAGTCTCTAGGAGCAGAGTTAAGTTTTTAGACTGTGGAATAATATTTAAAATTGGATTTTATGTAGTGGTACATTTTCAACAAAGAGTTGTTGCAGGGTGCAAAAGCTCCTACTCTACATAACCAAGGGGTACCAACCCAGGGGGCAAAGCTTACTGCAGTCATGATTATAAAACAGATTATCTCATCAGCTCTTTTCTCCACCTGCCCACCCCATAGGATCTGTTCTCACTTGCTAAGAGCAGACAAGGACAAAAGAGAAGTTTTCTTTTTCTACTCAAAGACCCATGAGGTTAATGGGAAGCTTTCCAATGGTATCAGTGGGATTTTGTTCAGAACTTGCAAGTTTAAAGAGCAAGAATCAATCAGTTTCAATACCTTCCCTCCTCAAGATAGAGATGAGAAAGATCAGCAAAAGGGAAATGCAACGTGCATGCATCTGCAGATAAAACAAACCCAAAACAATAATTATGCTTTGGCTTAATCAGCAGTGGAAATGAATACTGCTACTGTCTTCCCTTTGGATAGGTAAGAATGGGGGAGCAAAATGCCAAGGAAATGTTTTGGGAAAAAGAAAGAAAAAACATATTTTAATAATAATGCCAACACTAAGGGCACTTCTTGCAGTGAAAGCAAAGAGCCATCCCTCTGCACCGGAACACAATTTCTGTGGTGCTCTCTTTTTCTGATCCAGCCTGATAGTGTCATTTCAAGCAAAAGAAAAACGTTCTGGAAAACAATTCAGTAGGTTAAACAGGAGGGGGAGCTCTCACTACACTGGATATGGAGGAGGAAACTGGGAGATGTTATTCACCCAAAGCCAGGAAGAAAGGGCACCCTCCAACTTCTGGCACTGGATTTTGGTATCTATGTGCAAGGCAGAGGGAACACCTGCCCATAATATTAAGGTCAGTGGGATCCTGCAGCACCCTTGATCCAGAAAGAACATAACTAGAGATCCATCTTTGGTTCCTTTTCCTTTTATTTCTTTCCAAATGTAGGGCCAAGTCATCAGGTCATGGCACTAGTTACATAGCCTGGCTGCAGTATTCTGTGAGAACTAAAGAGTGAGAATAAAATTTACAGTGGCAAGAAGAATGTGAATCAACAATCCTTCCCACAAGGCTGCAGTGCCCATAGTTCCTCAACAGCCTTCTTCCATGAAGAAAGACTTAATTGGTAGATCTACATTGTCATGTCTTGTCTTCCAACTCCCATTTGTCACACAAATTATGAGCTACCAAGAGGCCAAGTATACACAGAAGGTGCAGGATCCCTTCCACCCTATCCTGTCTGCACATAGAGGGAACCAGATTGGTTCCATTGCAACTGATGCCATAGAGCAGAAGGCTACCGCTTGCTCAGTTCGAAACTAATTAGTGCAATGGGCTATTCAAAACAGAGCACCCCATTTTGTGGTGTGTGGAGGTACATAATTATAACGATGGTTTTCTGAATGCATTTCTAGAGGCCTGCTGCAAGAAGCTGTCAGTTTTAAAACCAGTTCAAATATTGTCTATTAGAAGTTATATATAGTATGCACTCCAATCAAGCTTTGCTTTTATTATTTAAAATATAAGAAAACAGAAGATGGCACTTGGAAAATACATTGTTACTCTTGTGCATGAAAAGAAAAAACCCCACAGGCTCTATTATAATACATCCCATTCAAAGACAGCAAGCAAGGCAATGAAGTAGTGCAGGGTCTAAAAAAAGGCTTTCTGGTTTGTGTGCTTTGAAGATATGGAGGTCAAAGCAATGATAACAACGTTGTGCCAACACCAGAAGATCTTAATGGACTAAACCTGGAATGACAAAAGGGCCATGAAATAAGGCTGTAGGGACAATTAAAAATTAGAAGGCTTTCATGGAAAGGGGTTGGGAATGAAACTATGTGTATGTTAAACATTTGTGTAACAGATTAACCATTAAGCTTCCTACATTTAGAAAGCTAAGAGACTGAATGACACAGACAGACAGCACATTAAAGTAAAGACCCCTTCATATGTCCATATCAAGCCATAAGGACCTAAAAACATTTAAAGGTTACAGGAAGCTTTTTTCAGCTGCCTTAGATCTGCAGTATATTTTCCAGCTTTGTGGAAAATTGGTCAACTGACCACTGGAAAGTAGAAAGCATCCCTTGGGAAAGGTGTCTCAATGTGGTTCAACACAAATCCGATGATGATTTCTTATAATAGCACTATTTATGCCACCCCAACTACCACACCAACATAATGGCATTTATTTACTTCTTGTTTCTAAAAGATCAACAAATGCTTTCTCTCCTGGCATAAATGAATATCAGTTACTTCCTCCTTTGTAATTGTTGACTAGTTTTATTACCCTTATTTACATCTGGATGCTCTTTGATACCTTTGTATTGGGTGTTAAAAGGGTGCTGTAAAACGTTTCCATTCCAAGCCAATACTCTTAAAAAAAACAAACCAAAAAACCTGCAGGATATCTGAACCCTTGTCAAAAAAAAGGAACTGATAAGAATGCATTCTGTCAATTTGTAATGTCACAGCAATGCTTTTAATATAATTTAGAAGAGGAAGGAAATAGCAAATATTGCTTTCTATTTATTTTAGAGCAATTTATACCCTCTCAGTGAGGTATATATACAGTATATGATCTAAAATGCAGATGGCCTTACTTTACATTTTGCTATTATAAACAAAGCTATAAGTACTGAAAATAGTTAAGGTCATCCAATATTTCCCAGTTTAAGATTCATTTTTCAGATGTTTATCACTTACACTACTAGAAATGAAACTTTCCATTTCAAGCATCTGCTCCAGGCAGAAGCTTTATGAAAACATCAGCAAAAATATGGTTCAGCTATTTCTTAGAATGTTACACAACATGTTTTGCCCACGTTAAAAGAAAAACATGCAACTCTTTCATTGAGACTAGTTGCTACATGCTTTGATACAGGAATGTCAAATTTGGCAAGGAGTTTGCCTTAGTGTCAACAATTGTCTTTATCTATTCCTATGAAAATATGCCAAATAATAATCCATCAAAAATCTTAGTTCACAAGTGCTCAGTAGAAACTTGTTTGAATCTGGCAATTCTGTTAGTGCTGCCCCACCTACGGTGCACCGGAGATAAGGAGAATGTAGGCTCCCTGGATGATTCGCACAGACTCCTTATCATGCTTACCTTCTTTTCTACCTTGGAGAAGTCAGAACAGCAGAGTCTCCCAATGCCTGAAGAAGGGTGTTTGTGTCTGAAAACTTGCAAATAACTTTTTTCCAACTATTTAGTTGGTCTAATAGAAGAGATCACATCTACCCAAAGAACCTTGCCCCTCTCAGAATCTGGAACACAGATTCACAGAAGTTTAGGGCTGGAAGGGACCTTGTGAGACCATCAGGTCCAGCCCTCCTGCTCTGGACTAGAAAGACTGCTGGGGTCAAATAACCGCAGCAAGGTGTACATCCAGTCTCCTTTTGAACATCTCCAGGGTAGGTGCCTGCACCATGCCCACTGGGAGTCTACTCCAGAGTCTGGTCACACAAACCGTGAAGAAGTTTTCCCTTATATCCAGCCAGCAAGATTCCAGCAAATATCTGAGAAGCCCATTGGCAAACAGTAGCCTCATTTCTCTCTAGCTGCCAGCCTGTACAGAGGACTTAACTGCTATTTGAGCTAGCTGATAATAAAAGTTATCTGCTGACTATAAAAGCTTGCTGAGGAATTACTGCACAACTTTTGTAGAACACTTAGCTCCTTGCTGCCATTTCATACACATATTGCACAGGGAATTTACAAGCAAGCTATGACACTAGAAACTGAATATGAAAGGAAAGTTAGTCTCTCCACCTGCCACCCCACTAAGTACTATATAGCACTTGCAGGTGATTAGACCTGCAGTCACCACTTGTGTTATTTTAGACTAAATGATACTTACATGCATTCAATCTTTTCCAAAGGAGACTGGCTGCTGGATGCCACCCTTATACTAGCAAGCCATCTAGTGACTTGTTACTGATCAAAAAAAACAGGAATATGATCCACTAGCCATCTACATGGCCCTTCAAGTAAAAAGCAGCATTTGCTTAATAAATGGCTTTTGAATGCAATATTTGAAGAGAGTAGACAGAGAAAAGGAGAGGGAGAAATTGTGTACACTATAGCAGGAATAACTATCATGAACTGATTGTGGTGAATGCTAATATGCAAGACAGAAGAATGAGTATGTAAAAGGGTAGTATGTACAATGTGGGGGGTAGGGAGAAGGCGAGAGGAGAGCTGTACTTGAGCCAGTTTGTATTGAAGACTGCCTAGTGATGTAATTGGGATAAGTAAAATTTCACTGAGAATCTGAATCCCAGGTTTGTTTGGAGGTGTACCACTGGGTTCTCTGCTTCACTCTGATCCTGTTCCTTGCCAGGCACTAGAAGAGTGGGAAGAGAATACGCAGGGCACATACAGACATTCAGTTTCTACTGGGAGTGTCACTGCTCACCCAGGAGAAACCAAAAGTATGCAGTTGTTCAGGATTTTTTTCCCCAGAGCAAAAGTAGCCATTCTTGGAGAAAAATAACCCCAAGAATGACAAGGGTTAACTGGCTCCCAGGAAAGTTTCTCCTGGAAGAGCAATTGTCTGTACACTTTCCTTTTAGAGAAACTGCAGCACAGTCCTCCAGCATCCAAGGGACTTTTCTTTGTCTCTTCCTCCCACTCCAATCAAGGCTACCTTGTAAACTTCTGCCATCTGCCTCCTGGAAGATACAGGGAACCTGTAGAGCATGCCTATGCATATGTACAGGGACCCTCTGGCTGCACAATATCAGCACCGCAAGCTCTGCTCCTCAGGGCCTCATCATTTGAATATCTGTTCAGGGGTCTCAGGTCAAGCTTTTCTACCAGGAAAATAAACCCAGGAAAATCATCTCAGCAAATTTGAACATATGTTTGCAGCTACAGTGTATTAAGGCCTCTATTAAACCTTTGAACACATTAACACATGCCATTAATTCCCCTTCTTGATTGAAAAAAGCAGACAAACAGTACCTTGAGAACCAGACTATCTGATGAGTAAGTTTATTGTAAAGCAATGCCACAATGTTATACCATGTGAGTACTTCATCCTTATTAATCTTCCTATGCTGGTGTTTATATTATCAATATTTATCCATGCATGATCCAATAATATTGTATGTTCCTAAATTAATAAGAACAATTTCCCTCTCATGGGTGTTTTTTCAGATACAGTGAAATGTGGCATCACCTGAACTCACAACTGATACTATAACTCAAGCACCGCAAATACTTGTTTTTGGCTCAGGCCCTCAAGAACACAGGAATTACTTTTACTAAATAGTCAAGAATAAGGGAAGAAATATATAACATTCATTCCATTTCTATCATTTTTGTTCCATTCATCCCTGTCCACCAACATTTGATTTTTATCACTGCAAAGTTGTACCAGTGCTATTCTAAGCAGAGATACAGCAGTGATGGCAAAAAACAAAAAAAGAAAACACCAGTTAAATGCAAGATCCAAGTCTCCTACCAGTAGTCTATTAGTCTAAATAATCTGTTTGCATGCACTAGCTCCTTGCATCACAGAGGAAAAAGGACTGTAGAATTTTAATCAGATTCCAGGAGTGTATACCATATTATCTGCAAGCACTTAAAACGGTTTAGATAGGGAGCAAAAAAGCTTCAATAAAAGCCTCCACTGCACATTACCTCATTGCTTTAAAGGAAAGGCAATTAACATCACCAGCAGAGCTGGCAAGAAATGAAACACTTGAGCAAAGAAACACATCTTATACCATTTCCTGAATGTTACCAAATTCAGAATTTCTCACATGAGTAATTTTAGTGATCAAGTCAGGACTTACAACCAAGTGGGTGCTGACCCCATTTCTTAAGTCTTGTTTCTAGGATAGTAAACAAACATCATAGATGAGTACAGCTGTTAATCTAGACTCAAGCAGTCTTTAAGATCAGATAAAGAGGATGTTGGCTTTATGAATTTCTTCAACAAGGGATCAGCCACTGCATTTCAGAGAGTTGCCACCAGTTTATCCTTGCCTAGGTATAAATACTCCCAACAACAGTGTTTTAAGATGTTAAACACAGGCCATAAATGCTAAGTACAGACACTTGGGGAGGTTAAATTGGGTTCAAAATGCCCACCTGATTTAAATTTAGCTCATCTCGGTACCAACCTTACACTTACAGACCCAGTCTCAGTGATTGGCAATCAGTCTAAGTCTGTAACTGAACAGAAGTTCCATGCACACAAACCAGTTTAAAAATTGCAGAACCCAGTTTAAGGTAAATTTGGATCTATGCAGTATCACACTTATTTGATTTAGGTCAAACTGGTGCATGGCACTTCTGTACACTTTCCCTGAGCAGCCCCAGGGCTAGGAAAACCCAGACACTGGCCCAAGCCCCAGGGCTGCTCTTTTCACATCCTCCCCACTCACCACACTGGACTATTTTTTGCCCACCCCCTAACCAGCCACTCCAGGGACAGCTGTTTTTAAAATCAGCATTTGCTGCTGCCAGAGCCAAGCAAGTAAATCTCAGTGGGCAGGGGGGCAGGAGGGATGGCGGTGTAGATTCGAACCCCACCCCCCACCCAGCAGAACTCCAGCTCCCACATCCTGACTTACCTGATATTAAGTAGCAATTTTGAATCAGTTTAACGTCCTCCTAACATCCTCTATGTCTGTACTTAGCCAAGAAGAATAGGTTCAGGTTTCTGTGTATAATTCTTCCAATGTCAGCAGCACATTCAATTGATACAAGTCATAGAAGTGTTTTAGTTTTCTCCTTTCTATAGAGATTTAGATATTAAAAAAACAAAACAAAAAAAAAACAACACACAAATTATCATGGACCATGTAAACAAGATGGAAGAATAATTTGAGGTCATAAAGTATCCTTTGTAAAAGTAATCCTGCAAAAAACTCTTAGCCAAATATATAAAGAATAAGAAAGTACAGGCAGAAAAAGGACTGTGTTTATGCACAAATACACGCCCCCAACCTTTCTGTCAGTTCTTCTGACATAACAGTTGTATGAGTGACCAGAAGTGAACACCCTTCCTCCTAGTTCTGCTTTGGAGTTAGTTTTCCAGGCAGCATATAGCATTCATAGATTCAAAGATTGTAAGGCCAGAAGGGACCTCAGAAGACCATTGGGTCCAGACCCCTGAACCAAGCAGGTAAGATAACTGGGGGTCAGGTGACCCCAGCAAGGTGACTGTCTAGTCTCCTCTTGAAGATTTCCAGGGTAAGTGATTGCACCACCTCTGGAGGGAGCCTATTCCACAGTCTACACACCCTGACTGTGAAGAAGTTTTTCCTAATGTTGAGCCTGAATTGATCTTCCACAAGTTTGTGGCTATTACTCCTGGTTTTCCCCTGAGGTGCCCTGGTGAACAGTTGCTCACTAAGCCCTTGATGTACTCCCCTAGTGCAGTGGTAAGCTGCTACCAGGTCCCCCCTGAGCTTTCTTTTTCTCAGGCCGAAGAGTCCCAGATCCCTCAGCCTTTCCTCATATATGGCTTGCCTTTTAAGACTCTGACCATATGGGTGGCTTTTCTTTGGAATCTCTCAAGCTTGTCCATGTCCTTGTTAAAGTGTGGTGCCCAGAACCGGATGCAGTACTCCAGCTGCGGTCTCACCAGGACTGAGTAGAGTGGAAGAATCACCTTCTTGGCTTTGCTGGAGATGCATCCATTGATGTATGCCAGAGTATTATTTGCCCTACTGGCTATAGCATCTCACCGCTGGCTCATATTCATACTGTGGTATATTATTACCCACAGGTCCATTTCATTCATGGTGCTAGTCAGTTTGGTGCTGCCAAGCCTGTAGGTGTGTTGGGAATTGCTCATCCCCAGTTGGAGCACTTTATATTTCTCGACGTCGAACTTCATCAGGTTCTGATCTGCCCAACTTGCTAGCCTGTCTAGGTCTGCCTGTAACTGTAACCTATTTTCAAGCATGACCGCATTCCCCCCTAACTTAGTGTTGTCCATGAACTTGGCCAGTGAGCTCTTCCTCCCCACATCCAAATTCATAATAAAGATACTGAAAAGTACTGAATCAAGCACTGATCCCTGCAGGACATCGCTATCCACTTCTTGCCAGGATGACACAGATGTTCACTATGACTCTCTGGGTCGTATCCTGCAGCTAGTTTCTCACCCACCTGACTGTCTCGGAGTTAAGCCCACAATCCTCCAATTTCTTGCGAGGACATTGTGCGATACTAGATCAAAGGCCTTTTGGAAGTCAAGGTATACAATGTCAACCTGCTCTCTTGTGTCCAGGTGGTGCGTTACCTGGTCATAGAAGGAGATAAGGTTGATAAGACAAGACTTGCCCACGATGAAGCCATGCTGGCTGTCATTCAGAATCTCAACTTCTGCAAGCTTATCGCAGATAGACTCCATGATGAGCTTTTCTAGGATTTTCCCTAGGATGGAAGTTGGGCTGATTAGCCTATAGTTACCTGGGTCTTTCCTCCTTCCCTTCTTGTGGATGGGCACAACACTGGCCCTCTTGCAGTCCTCAGGGACTTCTCCAGAGTGCCACGAGTTGTGAAAGTTTTGCCACGGGTTCCACAATGACTTCGGCCAGATCCTTCAACACTCTCAGATGAAGATCATCCAGTCCCGCTGACCTGTATAGTCTAATTTTTTTAATTCGTCATACACCAATTCTATGGCAATAGTAGGAAGGCAATTATTCCTACCATGCTCATCCTCTACTCTACCTGGCATGATTTTCCCCTTGGTCTGGTGAAGGCGAATTAGTCATTCAAGAGTTCAGCTTTCTCCTGGGTAACCGGTAACCAGCTCTCAGTTGTTGAGCAATGGCCCCACACTCCCATTTGTTTTCCTCCTGTATCTACATTAATTCCAAATAATAAAAAAGCAGCATGGTAACATCCCTTTCCTTCCCACCCCACCACCAAGGAGCTGCTCTAAAAGGGCCAAAGAGCTTGGTTGCCACATATACCCAGTGATAGGGGCTTTGAGAATCTGAGTGCAGCTGTGGTCACTGAACCCCTCTGAAAATCCCAGCCTAATATGTACTAGAGACCTTCCTAGAGTAAGCAGAGAGCAAGTGACACAAGGTGATTTAAGCCACCTCGACTCCACTCTTCAATTTCAGTGTTTGTGCAGCATAGATTCAAATCTCCAGGGGCAGTTTCACTTTCATGTTTAAAGCATTACCCATCTGAGCACAGTGAGGCAGCAGCCATGTTCAACATGGCAGCTAAAGTTTATAGAGTAATATTTTTGTATTAAGTGCTGGCTCTCAGCTTGGACAAGAGAGTCCCTGACTCACTAGTTTGCTGTGGAGGCAGCAAAGTGAATCAGAAGGTGCTTGTGATTTACTGACTATTTGAATTACTTTGTGCATGGCTCACCTGACAAGAGAAAATGGAGAGAAATTCCCATTGTTAATATGTACAAAGTTCCCAGTGCAGTAAAGGAAGGGAATATTTAATTATTTCAAAGCAGCAACCCTATTCCACCAAACATTGGTTTCAGGATAATTAAAATAGAGCAATTACACTCCAGAGGTCTCTTTCCACATATACATCTCTCAGTGGCAGCAGTTCCTTAAATGTACACGTAAATCTACCTGGAGCATAAAGCTAACACACAGACAATAATGAGTAATGTACTCTGCAATGCTGGAGAACAGCTAATAAAAGTTTTGGCAAGGAACATTTTGGCATTAGGTTGAATCAGCTGGTTGTTTACTGTTTCATGGCTATTTCAAATAAAACTAGATGGACAACACACGGGTTATCGTTATCATCATCATCTCATTCTCTGTCTCTCTCCCTCCCTCCCCCCCCTTCTCATTTTAAAACTGTCAATTTAATAAGCCCAAATGAAGGGGAATGGTATACCAGTGAGAGATGCAGTGAGATGTTCAGAGACTTGAATGCTGGCAAACAAAGGCCCATACACTCAACATCTGGTTCATTTTGCTGCTCAGAGTTTGGCAAAGTATCTGACTGCATCATCTGGAAGAGAGAACGCACAAGATGCTTGTGTGCCTGATATCATCATCCCCCGTGGTCTGGCCTTGCCTTGTGCTTTAACAGTCTGTTTTAAATTAGCATAAAGAAAAATAGCAGTCATTTTGCACTGGGGGAATTAGGGAATTTGACTTTATGAATAGCTCCACGAGCCAGGCAAAAAAACAGGAAGCAGCGAGGGGATTTTGGAACTGGGAAAAGAAGGCAAAAGATAAGTGTGTGTGTGTGTGTGTGTGTGTGTGTGTGTGTGTGTGTGTGTGTGTGTGTGTGGCACCCCCATCAACCATTATTTCAAGTCTGCAGTATTAAGTGTGCAAACTCCAGCTATTACTCTGCATACTCGGTCAGGAACAGACCTATTTTAAATTAGTGAAGTCATTTTGATAAACAATCACCAGAAAACTATAGGAAATATTCCTTCTCCCTGTTCTTTCAGAATATTTTACTCTTCAGGTAAATTTTTCCAGGCATTTCCTGGACCTATTGATTTGCAGCTTTGAAGGATACAGTGTGGGCACATGATTAAAAAGGAATAATCATCTTAAATTGCAGTGATGTTTCCCATTTTTTCTAATCACCCACAGTACTGTGCAAATGCTAACTGCTACAGAGCCATATCCCATAGCCATACATGGGCTGTAGAGTGTGTCCAGCAGGTTTCCACATAGCTCTGCTCTGGAGGGACTGTCAGGGTACACTGGTTAGTCAAGACTGTCCCTTCCGGTCAGCTTGACATAGCGCTGTGCCAGTCTCCACAGCAGGCTTTGAAGGATAGCTTCTAGTGCTGGAAACTGGGCAGGTCAGTACAATCTACACAGCTGTAGAGCCACTTAAGTGCCGTTTAACAGGAAGCATTGGTTGCTCCATGCAGTCTGTCCTGCCCTCAGGTTAGAGGTGGAGTGTGCCATACCTCCAAACACCTTGCCTAGCTCTCTTGCACATGGCTCAAGCACAAGATGGAACATTGCCCCAAGTTACAAAGCAGAATGTGAATTTTAAAAATGCTAAAAAATTTAAGAGTTGGCTTTTGGGTACGGTAGAAAATCCAAGAATGCTATACATCCCCATTCATTTCTAGATGCAGCAGACAATGGATGCATCAGAATGGCAGTGGCTTACTATTTCAGGAGCCTAATCATTGAAGTTCACTGGATCATTTTTACAGCTACCAGGCACAGGGATATTAGTACCCCTGCTGAATGGGTCACTCAGAGATCCCCATGTAAGGGTGCACAAACTGCTGGTGCCACTGCAGCCTTGATCAAGCCAGACTCTTTCCTTCTGCCCTCCACTTCTAACCTCTTCAGTACAGAAGTCCATTTGCCCAGACTATACACTAGGCCCAGACATTGCGGCTTTGAAAATATCCCTAATCACGCTGCTCTTTTGTTTTCTAAGCCTGGCTCACTTGTTTGTTCTGCCTTCTGAAGTGCAGAAGTCCATGTCAGATGGATTAGCTAATTGGGTTAAGATGACACATTGAGGCTTGTATTAAAATGCTGGGACTAAAACCACCATGCTTCATATAACCTGGTTTGCAAAAACATTCCTTCCACTATGTTTTTTGAATTACCCATAACTTTAGGCCATATGCTTGCTGGATGGCTCAAATGCTTTATTTCAAAAGAATCTGACATTTTTCTAATAGGGTCATTAGGCAGTAAAAAACCATTTGTAAAAGTAATTTGTGGTCATTTGTTTTTATAGACTTCAGTATCATAAAGAGAGCTTTAAAAAATCCTATAAAAAAGGGCGTCAGAGCACAAAATAACTGGTGCTGGCATCTTCAGACCCAAGTACAATTCAGCTCCATTTAATCTGTCAAACTCCCTGCTGAGCAGAGTGCTTTCAGAGAAGCCAATTTCAGACCCACTTGATATCTTTCATCCATACAGAAAAAACCCTAGAGGATAAGAATTTTTCTGTTGGGAATCTAGACAGTGATGGAATAAGAGACTTTATGTATCAACAGTATAGTTTTGAGTCTTCCTACTTCCAAAAAAATAAATAAATAAATAAAAAAATAAACAGTCCAACAAGTCAGGCAGAATCTTCTGAAATGCTGGGGTTCTTGAGGGCAAGCTCGTAATGTGGCCATATTCACTTCATATGTTAGAACACCCAGAACAAAAACTAAGACTTATAGGACAGATAATGTGAAAAAAACTTAAAAGATGTTTCCCTGTACAAGAACCTACCGAAGAAAACTGGTATGGCAAGCTGCAAGCTAGCAATGAAGAGAGAAAGTATTGAAAATGATTATGGAATTACTCAGTTTAGCCAATAAAAATTCAATTAAGTCTCAAGTGTGGCATTGTTTTTTATTTTGTCTTTACATCTGTATTTATAAAATTCATAGGAGTCCTTCAATCCCAATGGATCTCAAAGCACTTTCTGGCTAGTGTCTCTGAACTATTAGGCTAGGGACAGACATTCACATAAACTGGTTTAAGTGATCAGAAAGTGGTTTAACCCTGTAACAACAGAAGTTCAGTGCACATAAACTGGTTAAAACCAGTTTGAGATAAACCTGGTTGAATGTAGTATCAGACTTCACTGATTTGGGTCAAAGCAGTTTATGTAATGTCTGTCCCAGACCCCTTTCTGGTTTGTGTTAAACCAGACACCCCCAGCATCCCAGCATGCTCTCCGAGTTGGACAGGGCTCTCTACTCCATACCAGGGCTGGACCTACCCCCCTGCTCCCTGGCTGCAGCTCTGGCAGAGACTTGCAGGCTGCGCCCCCCACTGCTAAGCAGGAATTCCCCCCTCCCCTCTGCTGTACTGAAAGGTCTCTGTGTATTAGCTAGCAGACCGCATGCTGGCTACAGTCTGTACTGTGACAATAGCAGAATCAACAGGTAGCTGGTAACATCCCTCTATTGTTATCTTGGTAGCAAATGTCAATCCTCCTGGATAATGGTGTATGGATGAGGGCCACACAGACATTCAATGCATATGCCTGGGCAGGAATTTGTGGCGGAGCAGAGGCTGCCCAAACCTTCCATCCTCCCTTTAGACTATTGATACTGAATCCAAAGACCAGATCGAGTCCAGATGTTTGGTGCCTTCATGACTGTAGTTGTATAAGTGTCTGGGAACCCAGGTCTCCTGTGTGGTAGACAAAGATTCTACCACTGAACCACAGGGGATTACTGTTGTTTTCTTAATGGGCTGATAAACACTGAGTTAGGGGTGATAAACACTGTTATCAATTCCCTGCTGGGCTAATCACAGCATCCTGCCAGAGGCTGGCCTGCCCCCCCCTCAGCTCAGGGAGAAGGGAAGGGAGGGGAGGGCTGCTCTAGCAACCCTCGGCTTCTAGCCTAAGCCACTGCCGGCACATGCCTGCATGTCTGGAATGAAAAGAGAATGTCTATCCACCTCCACATTGGTTCAAGCTTTGCAGGTTAGCCTAACCTGCAAAGATTGAATCAATTCAGGCTAAGGCTTTTTGAATGTCTGTCCCTAGCCCTAGGCTACAGTCTCCTTTTTGCTTTCTGTATCAATGACTATGTAAGCATGTTATTCATAGGTACTGGGCACTGCCCCTGTCTCACCATACACCTTTCCACTGTTTTCCTAATAGTTAGGAGACTGTCCTTAGAAATAGGAGAATCAAATTCAAGCTGTCTTTGCTGGATTCAGGCCAGGGATTAAAACTAAGTTCTCCCACAGTTCAAGAGTGTCATAACTACTAGATACTCAGGGTGGGTCTTCCTCAGGTCCTCTTTTTTAAAGAGATTTTACTATGTTTAAAACTTACAAAGTCATTAAGACAAGATCAGAGAGTGTACAGTTCTCTAGCATAGTGATCAAGACATTTACCTAGAAGGTAGAATGCTTGACTTGTGGTCCCTTTGCTTATGAATGCTTTATACAAAGTAAAAGCAACAACCTAAGAGACAGAGAGTATCCCCATGCCAGAACACCTGTCTGGTGGTTAGGGCATCATCCTCAAAAGTGAGAAAGACTGAAATCTGCTCAGGCAGAAAAGGAAATTGCATCCTGGGTAAAGCCTTCTGCATCCTAGGCAAATGCCTCTACCACTGAGTTACTGGTAATAGGTGTAGTAGTAGCAGTGCTACAAACAGTTATTAGGCCCTTTATTTCTTTTGCTTTTCTTACAAGTGCCTGAATACATCAGGTTGAATGAAAAATGTATTATGGAAAACAAAACAAAGAAAGTGTAGCCACATAAAAAATTAAATTTGGTTTAACCCCAAAAGTTTAATTTCCCCCGATTGACAGCTGAACCAAAACCAAATATGACCAGTTCTGTTGATAGAATCCTACTTGGGGAGCAGGAGGGGGAGGGGGGAAGGGGACATATAACATTACAGCCATGATGGCTCCAGATTCTCATGGTTATTATACAGGCATCCATGAAATAAAGTAGCTAAGACCACCTAATGGAGCATAGACCAGAAACTTAAAAACAACAAACAAAAAAACCCCAACAACAACAACAACAACAACCCCCTCCCAAATAAATCAAATCTGTATCTAGTGTAGAATACAGGTCTCTTTTCAACTAATTTTCTTTAAAATGGTTCAGTTTACCTGTTTGATTCTAATATCATTTGAAGTATCTAAACTGCTGGGGAAAAATGTGCTTTAACCAAATTAAAGTCATTTCATCCCTCACTCCCACCACATGCTAATCTTTCAGAAATGGCTAAGTGGAATTTTACAGAGATTTTGAAAAAAGCAAGTGCATTTTCCAATGGGATCAGGTGTACAATGTTCCTATCCAAATGGTAATTTATAAACTAATAATTAGAGCCCTAAAAGGGAAAAGTTTCCCTCAACTGCTACTACTCTTACTGCATTACTATGACATTAAGCCTGATAATTAAATTGCTGACTTTATTTAAATACTCTTCATCTAGCAGGTCAGGCATTCTCAACCTGTGGGTCACTCCCAGGGGGTCACAAGCAATTTAAAAAGGGGCTGCAAACTTCTCAGGGGGTATGTATGGTAGCACAGGGAAGTGATGAATGGCAGTGGTACGGAGTGGTGGTGGTGGCTGCCACGTGCAAGCTCCACATCCCCCACCTCCACCATCCAGCACTTGGGGTCGTGGTATCACAAAGTTTGAGAACCCCTGTAGTAGGTCTTTAAACTCTTGCCATCAAGCTGATTAATCCGAATTGAATCAAGGGACCAACTTAAAGGTCCAAATCGATTCAAAGCTCTCCAAATCTTCAGAAAAGATTTGAGAGCTTTGATGATTCAGGTAGTCTCCGGTGGCTACAGCAGGAAACTGCAGCCACTCCGAGCTGGTAAGTACTAGGGACGGGGGAGGAGACCATGGGGGGGACCCAGGCAAGCCCCTCTGAGCCCCCACTCCCCCAACACCCCCCCCCCCAGCTCCGTACCTTAAAAAAAGCCCTGGTGCTCACCAGGTGCTGCCAGGTAGGGAGCAATCCCTGCTGCCCCACCCCCACTGCTGCACACTGCATGGTGGGCTCTGCCACGAGCCCCCTGACCCCCCCACCATGGGTGCCCCACACGGGCCAGCTCCGGCTCTTTAAGAAAAAAAAAAAGCCAAGAAAAGCCCCGGGACTCACTACTCCTGCAGCAGCCTCGGGGCTTTGTGGGGGCTCATACAGAGCCCCCCCCCCCCCCATGTGGTGCAGGGCAGTGGGGGGCAGCAGGGATCAACCCCTGCTGGCAGGAACAGTGAGCCCAGGGGTTTTTTTTGTTTTTTTTTTTAAAAAGGCTGGAGCTGGCCTGGGCAGGGTACCCACAGGAGGGCTGGGGGAGCAAAGGGGGGGGAGGGGGTCAGGAGGCTCATACAGAGCCCTCCATGCAGCATAGGGCAGTGGGAGGCAACAGAGATCACCCCTCGCCCAGCAGCACCTGGTGAGCTGGGGCTTTTTTTTGTTTTGTTTTTCAAACAAGTGCTAGGAGCTCAGGCAGCCACTGCTGGCCTGGGAGAGGGGTGGGGGATAGGCCTGGCCTGGCTTATTTGGAGATTCTGAATTCACAGCTAGAGACTACTAGCTGCTTTGCACAGGCCTAGACCAAATCCATATAATGCAATGGTCACCAACCCATCAATCCCAACTGACAGGTAGATTCTGCAGCCTCTTTTGGTCAATGCTGGGCTGGGGGAGAATTAGGTGCACACGCATGCACACACCACCACCACCCCCAGCCGGTCAATCTGTGGAGGAGAGAAGAGGTGGGGGCCAGATCAAGTCCCCCCACAGTGAGCGACTGACCATATGGCCCAGCCAGGAGCAGGGAAAGGTAAGTGGGGCCCCAGCCTGCCTGGGAGGAGGGAGGATTACAGCCTAGGGGGCTTTTCAATGGGTGTGAGGAGGGCTCCCCACCATCTCTGCAGGGGTGGAGGCAGCAGAGGTGGCTGCCACTGCACCTCAAGCTGTGCTGCAAGCTGGCCATGTGGAGGCACAGCTCAGCTAAGTAGCAGGGATGCACATGGGGCTGGTCCCAGCCCAGCAGAGGCATGGGGGCCCATGCCCCACCCCCAACCTGTGCTCCGGGAACAGCAGGCACCTCATCCTGAGCACAGGTGAGGAAGGCACAAACCCCCAGGGCCTCTGCCAGGCTGCATCCAGCAGCGGGAGCCCCCCCACACTCCCCTGGATGAACAGATCTCCCCAAACCAGGCTGGGCTGGCGCTTGACCCCACTTCTGTGCCACGGTTGCACTGAGCTATGTCCAACCAGTGGCCAGACAAACATAGCATTGGGCCCCAGCCCGGCTGGGTCTGGAAGTCTCCGTGGTCCAGGGGCACAAGGGGGGCTCTTGCCACTGGGCACAGCCTGTCAGAGGCTCCAGGGGCCCATGCCCCCACCCATCTGTGCTCCAAGTGCAGCAGGCAGCCCACAGCAGCAGCAGCCTCCTCTCAGAGCACAGGTGGGGAGGCACGGGCCCCTGGGACCTGCACCAGGCTGCACCCAGTGGCGGGAGCCCTCCCCCGACATGCCTCTAGACTGCGGAGACTTCCAGACCTGGCCAGACCGGGGCCCAATGCTACATTTGTCTGGCCGCCGGGTAGGTGCGGCTCAGTGCAGCCATGGCACAGAAGTGGGATCAGGCCCTGGCCCAACCTGGCCCAGCTGGATCTGGGACTCTCCGCAGTCCAGGGGCATGTGGGGGGCTTCCACTGCTGGATGCAGCCCAGTGGAGGCCCCAGGTGGCCATGCCTGCCCCAACCTGTGCTCCAGAGGCACTGGGGAAAGGGTGGGGAGGGGCTGGTAGGTCCTGGGGTGCCTTTTACTTCCAAAACATGATCTTCACTATAAAAAGGTTGGAGACCACTAGTATAATGGCTCACCAAGTAACCAGCTGAAGCATTTGATAGAACTTTATGTACAACTACCACAGTTTAAATACATTGGTTTAAAAAAAGGAAAATGCAAGTTAATTTGCACTGTAATCTGAGTACAGATCAGCTGAAGAACTATTAACTTCAGCAGAAGTTCTTCATTTTATCAAAGGAAAGACTGAATTAAAAAAAAAAAAAAAACCACACATGATCACTGTGACCTGATACTTCTGAAAGTATAATATTGCATTACCTAACAGGAAAATTAAATTTTGGACAAAGTTTTTAGCCAGGCCACTACTCCTGAATGTGTAGCTTTCCATGTAACTACTGAACTGTCAAAAAAGTCATAAGAGCAAATACTTACACACATACTTTTAGATCTTTAAGCTGATATCCTGGCCCCACTAAAGTCATAGTTTTGTCATGGATTTCAATGGGAACAGGATTTCACCTATCATCCATCCATAATTTCACTATTTCCATCAGGACCAGCTTGGTTCCTGAAGAAGAGCCAGGTGCCCAAGTCATGTGTCTGTCATGTATTTAATCAAAAAATCTAATTCCCTAGCTACTTCCTAGTCCTTAAATGCTAATTAATGGACTACTCCCCAGTTATTATAAAAACAAACAAATTTTAAAAAGCCACCCAGTAATCTGAATGTAGAGGATTACATCAGCACTTTTTTATCCTAAACCCACTCACCTCCAGCTTCCCCCATTTAGCCACTCATGTTTTGTGCAATTAATAAAATTAAAAAAAAAAAAAAATGTACTCCTCCTACCACAAACACACATTTTTACATGGAGGTGAAAAAGGGGAGAGGAAGGCATATAGGTGAGGAGAGAGAAGGAATGTAAAATGTAGGTTATGATAAAGCTAACTACTAATATGCAATACAAAGAGCCTGCTTTTGTAATCAATCAAATTTTAGGGCACTATTTACATGCTGGCCAAAATTATACTTGGCATCTATATACATATTTTTAACTTTTTTTTTTTTGTTGTTGTTCACCTACACCTTTTCATTTTCATAAATGAGCTGCTTTTTCCTTGGCACTAAAGCTATATTTAAATTATGTCAGTTGGCAAGGTACCTGAACCACAGCCAGAATTCCTGGTTTTTATGCATAGCTAAGTCATTCATTTCCTTCTCACAAAGAAGAAAAAAAAAAAATCTAATTTTTAAATTCTCTCTCACACTTAGTATGCCAAAATATGAAACCTAATCTGAACTAGATCTCAACAGACCTCAGGATCAGGAGACCAGACAGTATCTGCTTAGCAGCTACACTTATATAATGACTAACTTCTGGTTACTCCAAAAAAACAGAGAAGAGTTTGATTAGAAGCTTTTGCTAGCATTATCTGTTCTGATGCCAACAAAAAACAAACAAAAAAACCTAAAGGACATGGCAAATCAGATACGCTGAGACTATCCTCTTAATATACCTATCTAGTAGGACCTTCACACCAATACTTGACTCTACACAGCCCGTTCATTTTCCCAATTAATAAAACATCAAAAGACAGGTTTGAGTTTGGGAAAGTAAAGCACTGCCTACCTGCAAAATTGTATTATTCAAGCTACACTGGAGAATTCAGCCTTTTTAAAACCTCTTTCATGTTGATTAATCAAATATTTTTAAAAAAAATCCAGGAACTAAATGCAGACATTGATACATTCAAGCAATATAATTGTGTATTATTGTATATATTTGGGGGTTGCAATGAATATTATTACTACTACCATTTCTAACAATTTACCCTTGTGAATAAAAAGCCCAAAACCCTTATCAGCAAATGATCCAATAAAGATTTCATAAGAATAATTACATGAAATGTATGTTCTGCAGGACTGGATGGTTGTTAACAGCATGGGAGACCCTCCACAATTCCCAGGAACAAATTACATCACCGTGAAACCAGTCATAGCTGAAACCAACCCTCCTGTCTTGCTCTATACAAAGAACATGGCATAGGATTTCATAAAGGAATCTATGATCCAGTGAAAACTACGATTCCAGTGTGGATCCTTCAAGAGAGGAGACAAACCGTATTCATTTTTCTGTGGTACAACCAATAGTTAATATACATCAGCAGAAAGCTTAAAATCAGAACCATTTTACTGATGAGAAAGATGAAAATGTGTTAAATCTCAGAGGTTCTCTGGGTAGCACCAACATAAAACAATTGAAGAGGATTAGTATAGTGCTACCCCAAGGTGGAGCTCTACAGAAGATTGCGCCTTGTGGAGACGCAACTTTCTACAGCAAAAGGCCAGTTCTTCCTGGCATGCCCAGCTCACTCTGATCAAAAGGGATGGCAGGGTCATAATTCTTTGGGAGCAACATTCCCCTATAGCACTGTTCAATAGGAGCAGGACTTTGTGGTCTCTTGAAATCCTGGATTCAGACTGTGCCTGGCCCTTTTGTAAGGTGTAGTAAGACCCTTGTGTTTGCCCACTCCCTTGCACTGGCTGAGCACAATCTAGCTCTTTGAGGAAAAACACCCTTTTGCTAGGCTAGACCATGAAAATACTGGCACTTCCAAAGAAATCAACAGGAGCTGTGATTTAGCACCGTCCAATACTTGAGCTCAGGAGTGCTATCCTGTTTCTCATTGTTTAATTTTTGCCTCATTCCAAGATCCTAAATCCTTACACAGGCAGCACATTTAAGAGACAGATGACAGCATGGCCTACTGAAGAAAGTATTGATAGAGACTTGAGTTCTCTTCCCAGCTCTGCTGTTTGATTGCCAAATGATTTGCCAAGTTACATGACTGCACCTCAGTTTTCCCATATGCAAAAGCTGATACTTGTAATGCACTGAGATTTACTGAGCTACATACAAGAGAATCAATTTTACCTAAAAATAAAATACCACTAGGCAGAGCCCACATAGTTAGATTGATTTGCAATACCCCATGTATATTTATCATAATATCGTTAATATTAACTGCTGCATTTGTACATAAGGTACTTATATGCTTTTTATATCAATTTAAATTATGTATCAATGTTTATTACAATGATTCAACAAGAAAAGAGTCAAGACAAACTTACGTTTAGTCCTGCTAGATAGCAAAATCTACTCTTTAAACATCAACTCCAGAAAACTGGACTTCTCCCAGCATGGGATTTTTTTTTCTGCTGAAAAACATGAAGTGAGATGTTTCATTTAACATTTTTCTGAAGACTAAAACTTTATTCTTACCTCCCATTAATTTCCTGAGGGAGAATTGCAGATGAATCAAACAGTTGAAGTACTACTGTGGCCCAATAAATAATCATGCCAGACTACCCTTATATTAATCCCAATACAACCATTTACCACTTGATTCTCAGCTATATAAGCTGTCTCTAGACATTTTCTCATATAGAAACTCTACACTTAAACACCACAGCCTTTTCCCCATAAAGTTTTGTCTCATCTTCTTCTCCCTCCATGCTCTTAAGTGTTACCTGCCAAAACCAATTGTGCAGCCTGTAGACTAGGTTTGATCTGTCCCATATAATAAAAGAATTCAGCACTTACAGGGGAAAGCATATGCCTTGTACACCAGTAGGGATACAGTTCACATTTCACCTTTGATCCCTAAAGCAACAGACATCTGATTCAAGAGCTTTTTTCTAAAAAGTGCAAGGAATTTGAACATAATGTCTTATCACTCTGGACAGTGGCCTAACCAACCAACTCTGAAGTACTCCAAGATTGATCTTTTCCACCTTTTTCCTATTGAAGTTGATCCACTTTGTATAAATAGTTAAATATCTACTTGGCTGGACAGTATAATAATGATCACCAAAAAAATAAATAAATAAATAAAATTGCCAGCCCCTACCTAGTAAGCAAGAAGTATCTGAATATTTAACATACTAGCTATTGCTTCAAGCAAATATCTCCTAGTTCCATGCCAATGAGCCAATTTGCTCATTTTGCAACTAAAAGTATATCTGAAATTGGAATTTGTGAGTAACAGCTTTTGTGAAAGGGATTTTGCATCATTTTTCTTGTCATTATATATACAAAATGACAAACTAAGCCTAATCCAAATGAAGCGATTGATATATCAACTTTCGGTCTCACCATCACGTTTGACAGAGGGCCTTCTTACACATTAACGTTACATGGTTTCTGAAGTTCTTAACCCCTGGATTGTCCACATATTAACATCTGAAATTATTTTTAAGCACTCTTTAAGTGACTTAAAGTTATGCCACTCCAAGGCAGGTTTCTCTCTGATCCACATTACCCAGCCCATATTCAATTAGCTACAGATATTTGAAAAGCCCAAAATGGAAGTGATCCAAGTTATTCAGTTTTCTGTAAGCAGCATAGTTTAGATCAGTAGTGAACAGAACACATTCGCCCTTGGGGCAAAGGGTGGGGGCAGGCTGGCAACAGACGCTTAAGCCAGGTTCTGCCATTTTTAAACCAGTCTGCATGTCCCAGACTTCTGTTCTGTTATTAATATAGACCAGTTTCTGATTGCTTATACTGGTGAAAGCATAATATCTGTCCTTGGTCTTAATGTATGGCTACTCCCCAGAGATAAGCTGCCCAAGTTGCTGTCCTCCAGCATCCCAGGATGCAGTGTTCCCTCCCCTACCTTCCTGTTCTGTGTGGACAAACTTTCCACCCCCTGAACTCTACTGCTCATGGGGTGGTTCTGGCACTAGCCCTATACTGGCAACTCTCAGCTGTAGCTCCTAGTCTGGCCCCTGCTCACCAGCGCTCTAGTAGCAAGTCACAGCCGTACAAGTGGAGATAGTTGGAAAAAGGTTTTTAGCCTAAAGTGAGACTGCCCAAAACTTGAGCTAGCACCAACACCAATCAACATTTAATCAGCTCAAAAGTGCAACATGTAACAAGGCCCAGACATACCTGAAACCTCATTAATGGTCTGTGATCTAGAACTGAAAAAGCAAAGTGATATGAAGATGTAACAGGCATCGCTTCCGAGGCAAGTTGCGGCCCGCTCCTGTTCCCGCGGCAACCGCCCGCCTTCTCTCCTGCCACGTCTTGCTGTTAATTAATTAGCGGGAGGCTGCCCATTATAATGCCCCGATGCCAGGGGGCGCTCTGCGGCTCTGACCTCCCCTAATACCGCAGCCCAAGCCTCGCAGATGTAATTGCTGTTCTCTCTCTTCTGCCCCCTTCCGGGGGCTCACTGTGCTGCCCCCTTTCTGGGACTCCCTATGCCCACACTTGGGCTCAATTGCCCCTCTCTGGGGCCGGGGTCTACGCGCCCTGTAAACTGTGCCCTCACTGGCGTCCGGCTGTGCCCTGCTTGGGCTTACAAAATGGCCCCCTTCCTGGGAGCTCTCCCTGCCCATGCTGGGGCTTCAGAAATGCCCTTCCCTAAGGCTGGGGTCTATACACCCCATATGCTGCGCCCTCCTGGGCGCTGGGGTCCCCACCCACTGCTGCAGGTCCCTATAAGTAGGTTGTGCCCTCACTGGCGCCGGGGTCCTCACTCTACCGTGAGCCCCCCTATGAGGCCTCCTCCAACCCCTAATAGCCTCACCCAAACCACCAGTTTAATGGACAAAACAAAGCACAAGCCCCTAGGCTGCAACATAACTATAAGCCGCCTGGCTACAACCACACTGCTCCAACATCTTGGAGCTGACTCTCAAACAGTACCTGCGGCTGCTTCTTGCATCTCTCCCTCAGGAGCTCCTGCCTCTCTGGCTGTTGGCAGGGAACTTCCAGCCTGGCCTCAGCCCTGGGCTTTATAAGGGCCAGGCCCTGCCCCCTTCTGGCCAGCTGACTCCCATTAGTTGCCCCAGCAACCTGCAGCTGTGCCCATTATGCTCTGCCAGGGCTCTCTCCCTGGCAGTTTTCTCTCCTTAGGAGCAAGGCACTGACGTGCCCTGCGACAGAAGAATTTTCTATATGCAATTACTGGTGTGTTTCTTTAAAAGATGATACGGCAAGTTATTAAGCTGTGCTCAGATAGCTTTGCCCACTGTTTCAGCAGGACTGCAAAGCATTTCAATGACTGTTCCAACTGGTAATAATAAACACCTTTCCCAGAGCAGCAGGGATTTATATTTCACATTTGTGAGCCCATCCTGTAGAACAAATGGCACCTGGCATCACAGTGGATGCTATGCTATAAAAATGCAAAAATCTAGAACTCTTGGTTCAGAAATGATACCTTTTATTAGACCAACTGAGAAATTGCAAAAAAGTGTCTTTTTCTGCAAGCTTTTGAGGTCTCATGCCCTTCATCAGGCTCAGGGAAAGTTCAAGATGGTAAAAACTCCCCATATGTAGGAAATAAACTTCATTTTTGCACAGAGGAAGCAGAAGCTGGAAATCTGTCCCTCTGGGTCCATAAGAGTGTCTTTGTGAGGTTTGCTCTATGTTGGGCAGATCAAGCAGGATTCCTGCGATACAGCAGGATTCATGCTATAAAAAATTACATTTTACAAATACAGGTTTCTGTGTCTCGATCTAATTACAGGGATTCAGAATGGATTTAAAATGTGTTTATGCTGTTTCACCTACAAGAATTTCCAGCACCAAAATTTTGCTCCCCAGAAGATTTAAGTCTTATATATGCAGATCTATGCTAAAAATTCCAAAACCCACAAACAAAACCATTTCTATACAATTCCTTGGCTCAGTTTCATCACTACAGTAGACCCCCAATTTATGCGATTCCAACTTACATGCGTCTTGCGTTTACGCAATTTTTGATTAGGGTCCAGACTGGAAAATGCCCCTCAAGATGCACATCATTTGTGTATATACGCGAATGCCTCACAAGATTTACAGGCGGAATCAAGCAGAGCTGTGCCGCCATTGTGGTAGCGGCATCTCAAGATGCATAGGTGAGATGCTAGAAGCACCTCCTAAAGGCGATTCTGCCAGGAAGAGGGGAAAAAAAGCTATGACTAAGGTATGTCTGGGGTATGCAACCCCTCACTATTCTATTCTTTCCTATGGGGAAAGTCATCCCAACTTACACGAATTCAACTTACACAAAATTCCCCGCGTAAATTGGGAATTTGGGGCTTTTGTCATAATCTTGTAGGTATCCTCTTGCACCTAGCTTTCCCTTTAAGTTAGAGTCTGTCCATCTCTCTCCCTACCCCCAGCCCCCAAATTCTTGGTAGACACCATCTCTCTTTAGTCTTCACTCCCAAGCTGCCCCCGACCAGCTTCATCAGACAATCAAATTCCCCAACCATATGATTCATTGCTCAGTTACCAGTCCATTTCAGTAGAACCATTTTTCAAGGTCAGCACAAGCATTGTATTGCTCAGGGCCCCTCTACACATGCGGGTAAAGGAGTGATGAAATCTAATGTGTGATCCACACAATCGTGCCTCCTGCCATGCTACATGCCAAATGCCACACTGTAGAACCACTAATCAGATCCCATCACATCTTATGGCCAAGACAGGGCAAGCCTGCTCCTAGGTTCCTCCTGAACTGGCAAGTAGTAAATTCTCATGGCTGAAATCCCCCTCAGCTGATGGAGCTCCTAGCTGTGGGGGCATCCCAGATACCCCCACAACTAGGAGACAGCAGCTGCTGCTAAATCTCCCAGCCACAGGGTTGTTCCCCACACACTCCCAAAGCTGGGAGATAGTAGCGGCTGCCATCTCCCAGCACAGGAGTGCCCAGGGTGCCCCTGAAACTGGGAGTTTAGCACCAGCTGATGTCTCCATGAGGCAGGGATGTGTGGGGCACCCCCATGGCTGGGAGCCCTGTCAGCTGATGAGGCTCCCAGCTGTGGTGGCATCTACTTCTGTGCTGGGAGCTCTGATTAGCTGATGAGGTTCCCAACTGGGGGGGAGGGAGGGGGCCACAGGATACATGTGCAAAATAAAGTTTGATAGACACCAGCTATGAAGTTATTTATAAGCTTTACACATATAGGATAATTATTGGCAGATCAGCTTATATTCAAGATCATAAAATATTTGAGTAAATATCGTAATTTACATGCATAGCCAGTCTAAATTAATTGTGCAATCAACCACAACATTGCATAATATATATAAAGTGTAGATGGGGCCTCAAATGCACCTATCCAAATGTCAATGAGCTATTCTTCTACCCACCTACCTACCTATGCAGGGCCTATTGCCATTTCTCCTTAGCACAAGTGGTAAGGAGCAAAATCCCAGCAAGAGATTGTCATAAGGACACAGAGTTCATTGCAAAAATACACAAGTAAAACTGAAATTAATTAATGGTACAGAGGTCCCCAGAATCCTTTGATTGTCCCATCAGGAGCAATGGAGTTACTTAGGCTCAGAACCAGCTACCAGCACAGTCCTAACAGTACTATTTTGTTCCAATTGACATTGTTTGAAAGTGTGACACCCCTCCAACCAAACTGAGTATCAGTTCTTTGGCACTAAGGGGAGCTCTTTCAAGGTAAGGGTGAAAAGGCAGTTGTTCTGATGTTTCAGTTGAACAGGTTCTGCTTTACAGCTTTCTAGAGTAGCAGCTTCCAAAGCCTGCTTCCACAAAACAGGTTTAGCTCTAGGCATTTTAAAATCAGACTAGTTTAGTAATCTGCTTAACATAGCCAGTATGATGTTGTGTTTACAAAAGTGACTCTTATTCACAGGTACTGGCTTCCTGGTTCACCCCAAATCCATGTGATCATTGTAGCACAGGCTGTAGCTTGGCAAGGGATTTCCCAATCCAAGAGATTCTGGGGAAAAACAATCTTGACAGGAAGTAATTTATGCAAGGTATTAAACCAACTTGTAAAACTGTCAGAATTGCCTGGACTTGTGACACGTCTTAACTTGTGAATGATATAAGCATGACAAACTTGAAGCAGACTCTGGCTGTTCTTGGACCCACAGTAAATGCTGGATGAACAGACACTTTCCTAATGTGTGGGGCATTATGTAGAGGGATTTAGATTAAAATAATTTATTGTAAACCAGGAAAAAAAATGTATAAAAAGACCCACTTTTATAGGAGATGGGTAGAAGCTGTTTACCTGACTCTTGCCTTCCTTAACAGAATATATCCCTTTAAGAAGTTAGCTGAATTGCATGAGCCTCTAAATAATCATCCATGATGACAAGCCAAATGCAGACTCCCCAGTATTAAGAGTAACTGTTGCCATGTTAAGTGTCACTTCAGATATTGACAAAAACACAATGCTTTTCACCCACTGAATGGCAATAACACTGCAACATATTGGCATGTTTAAGAAAAGCAAATGTGCACGTCCTCAGTCTTAGACCTCAACTTTGTACAATAAGAGAGCTTACAAACAGATAAACTGGTGGGCACTGAGCACTATTTGGAAAGCATGCCCCTTTAAGAACTGGCAAGTCACACCATAAATCACTAGCCACTTCTGAAACATCTGGATACATTTATATCTTTAGCAGTCACACTGTGCTAGGTGCTATCCCCATAACCCTAGAAAACAAGGCTGCTATCCCAAACCTGACATTCTAATAAGTCCAATGAGAAAAGTTGGGAGAGGTCAGGGGGCAGAGTGGGGAGGAGCATGTAATCAAATGTGTGTGTTGCTGGCAGGACGTATTAGTCGTTTCAAAATAATGATGTTTCACTTAACCCCCAGCTGCCCTCATCTAGCTCCAGTTCTGCGATTACATTCTTTGATTCTTTGAGAGAGAGCACATTTGCCTTGCACTCCAACTGCTCCGATTTACAGCAGAGAACCAGACCAGAATCTGGGGTACACAAATGTAAGCTTTGCAGTACTTTTACAACAGCTGCCGTGTAACTAAGTATTCTGTCCATGCCTGCTTCAGCAAACTTCAGTTTATCCTATGGAGACAGAGGATGGCCTAATAATAGTCCACAAAACAGGTAATATTTTATTGAATCCATGGAATCCCATGCCTGAGAGATGGACTTATCTTAGCTAATGCAGCACTGAGCAGGCAGCATGTAGGAAGATAAAGAGTTAGCCTTAGGGGTGGGCAACCACCAAGGGTGCCGTGGCTGTGGTGGGGGGGCAATTGCACATGCACACACATATCAGCAGCCCATGCTCACAGCAGCACTCTCTTGCTGTCCTGCCCCAGTCCATCTCTGCCCCAGGCAGGCAGACAAGTGCTCAGCCAAGCCCACCCCCTACCTCCAGCCACTGCTCAGGAGGAGCTGGGCTGGGCAATGCAGGTAGCAGCAGGGGTGCCTACCTGGCACACCATGCTGTTCTGCCTCTCCACCAGACTGCACTTCAAATACCCTGCCTATGTCTACAGCACTGCCACTGACTTAGGGAAAGGGTGCTGCGGGGGAGCAAAATACAAGGGCCCAGGTCACCATTTTCTCTAAGGCTGGTTCTGAAGCCACACACACACACAAAAAAAAAAAAAATTAATGAATTTGCTCTTGCCCTTCCTTTTTGTGACCAGCCCTAATCTGATTTTTTTTAAAAGCATCAACCCAAGTGTGGAAGTAAAGAATAATATATATATTTTTAACCTACTTTGTTCCTTATCATGGTGTGTGAATTAGATGAGCATACCTTACAAAGGCACTTACAAACAAACATTTTTTAAGTAGAGCGTAACCACCTTCAGTGCCTTCTGCGTACATTGTACGCAGCAAGGACAATAGCTAAGCAACAGCAAAAAGAGAAAGTCTTGTGATGCTGGTAAACATTTATGAAAATGAGAAAGGAAGAGGCTTGTCGCTTATAAAGAAGCATAAACTCTATTTGATTAGCTGCGCTGGGAACCATAGCTCCAGTCTTTGACACTGACTACCAGAAAATTGACAGTTTACACAGGCAGTCTCATAAGGAAGCACAGACATACTGTTACAAATGATTTATTTGGTAAAAAAAGTTAAAGATTGCCTCTGGTAATCCCATGGAAAATGTGAAATCTAGTATGTCAAATGCCTTGAACTATGTCAAACAGGGATGGAGTAATGAATGGAGGCTTTAATTCAATTGGTGTACTAGCACCTGACCAAACAAGGGTGTGTCCAGGCCGAATTGATTTAACATGCTGAAACGGATGCTTTTTCAAAGTCACAGGTATAAAATTGGTATTAAATACACTGAACTGCAAAATAAAAGCCCTGTAAAAGCAACAGAAAGAGTTTGAGTTAAATCCTCAAACAGACAGGAAATTCAGGGTAGAAGTTAAAACTCGCCCAGTTCTGCATCTCTGTGGCAGCCCATAAAGATACTGAATAGGTTTGGGTTTCCTTATTGGTGTGTGTGTATATAACCTCCCAGCCCACCAATTCCAATTGATGTCCAGTCTAAGTGTAACTGTGAGCTGCATATGAAACACCACATACCATGAGGCTGCTACTTCCATGGTATTTGAAGTACAGGGGCACATTGTTAAGTCCAAGTCTCAGGCAGCTTGTGTGCATGTACACACTTTTAGCAGGAAGCTCTTCAGAATACTAAAGAGTGCAGTTAGCATGCACTGTTTCACAAAAGGAGCCACAGTGGTAGAGGGAGAAAAACAAACTTCTTAAGACAGGCATACTCACCAGAGAGACAGAAAAAGGAAGGGAGGAAAAATTACTTGTGAAAGCAAATCAAACAGCGTGCACCCATGCAGTGTCACTGAGGCACAAGAATACTTGCGACTAGAACCTGGCCCACAGACTCACAGGGTGCATTTATAATCCTTACTGTGGCACTTGATCACTGCCAAGAAGCATGTCCTCCCTGACTTCCCCGCCCCAGTATGCACAAAATCTGGAAGTAAGGCTGTGAAGCCAGCCTAAGGGCAGCTCTCCATGCTCCTGCCCCTCATGGAGGAGAAGGGTGACTCCCTCAGGAGGTTTTGCCACATTAATCCAAGGTTTGCTCTGTAAAGCTAGTGTGAAGTATGCATATTGGTAGCACTGTTGAATGTACGGAGGAGCATGCAGAAACATGACAAAAAGAACAGAACTCTGAAAGCACAATACTATACAACTTGTACAGGTCTTTGTGGAGGTAGCAGTTATATGCCTTCAGATCTGATTAAGGTTGGGTTGGACTAGAGTTGCACAAGAAACCAAAAAAACTCCCACTTTCACATGTTAGAGAAGTTTGGATCCAGTTCTGAATTTTGCAGCCAGCGCCCATAAAAAGAAAAAAATAAATAAACTCCTTAGTTCTGAACATCCTAACAAGCTTCCAGGAAACAAATCCAGATGTGGACCCAAACTTTGCAGCTCAAGTCCATTTCCAAATTATTTGTGAATGAGACCCTCAAAAACTAAATCACAGGTTGTGTGTGTTTTGGAAGATTCTAAATAAGCTGTATACCATATCTTTGGACCTACTTTTAATGTTATGTAAGTTTAGAAACAGCCGAATTAATTTATGTTACAGTTTTGATTCAACCTGAAAAATAAGAACCACACACACACACACACACACACACATCACCTCCCCACTTCCCCCAACCTCCTGACCACCTGAGGTAGGGTCCAATCTGCACTGAAACAGCTCAGTTGATGCTCCCAAGAGTGAAAGGTAAAATCTAAACTCTGTCTTAAGAGGTTTGGGGGTTTTGGGTTTGTTTTTAAAAAAAAAAGTTATTTATTATATGGATCTGATCCCAGTTTGTGATATTGGATGAATCCCTGAGCATGGGGCAGGCCTAAATTGCCCACCCCAGGCTACTCCCCAGAAGTGCTGTGAATTAAAAATACTCAGTGTGGCACAGCTTCCTTCCCTTTGCACCTGACATATCCTCCAGCAAAAGTAGATGATCTTGCTCCTGTACATCCACTCCCAAGGCTGAGGTAGCCTGTGCAAGGGATGAAATGACAAAAAAAAGAACTTTCTTCACTGTAGTGCAAGTCATGCTTCACAGCTGTCATTTTAAAAGGGAAAAGGGAGGGGTCACCTACCCAGCTTTCCGCATAGTGGAGTGACACCAGGCTGAACCTCCTCTTACAATCCTGGACCCCAATCTGGAGGAGAAAGGGAGATAACAGAGGGACGTGGAAGAGTCTGCAGGACTCCTCTGTGCACCTGCTCTCAGTATCACTTCCATCCTCTTTAACCTTCTCATCTTTTCAGTTTAGTTGCAGCCTGCTGCCACATAGCTGCCCCCCACCCCAGTACTTGGGTTGTTTTCTGGGAGGCTTGGCTCTTTACCTTCCTTCCCCTCTCCCTGCACCACGGAGGTTCATATGTGGACAACAGGACACCACATCCCAGTGACTGGATTAGACTCCACAGCCTGGTGGGAACAGGGCATGCAAATTTAGATGTCACTTAATTGAGAGACCCCAACCTAGGTTCAGTTTGGGAAAGGTTGTTGGGAAAGCCCTGGGGAAATAGATGTCTAGGTGATAGCATTCAAAAACTGGGGGAGTTGGGTCTTCCCTGTAAAATCAAAAGCGTTTTGAACACCTTGGGTGCTTTTCATCAGTCACTATCTAGTCTAAATTTAAAAGCCATATTTTCAAGCTTTGCTTCATACTAAACGTACTATAAGAACAAAGATTTTCTTACTCACCTGCTTCCAAGAGCTGAAGCATAATAAAAAATAAATACAAGATTTGTGATAAAAAAATTGTGAGTTCAGCAACACTGAAAGATGCTTGTGGGATAGAAATTGTGCTCCAGGACAGGGAGGAAAAAATAGAAATTTATAAGGAATGTTTGGGCAGAAAAATGTTTGTGCAGAAAGCAATGGGTAGGATACAGGAAAAAAGTGATACTTCAAGGGTTTAGGCAGGTTAATGACAAGTGCAATCACACGAGTGAGGATGTGTGGTATGCGGCGCCAGTCTCCTTCGGTTAGCACAGTTAGCTCACTTGTCACTGTTGAGGCCAATTTTTCTCCTCATGATCTCTCTTAAACATGGATTGTCGACCCAGCAAGTTAAAAAAAAATCTCTGGAGGAGTTTAAAATGCATTGTAATTTGTTACAAGATAGCAAGGGTTTATTCTGTGTGGACCTGTAAAATTTATTTTAAAAGAAAGTGAAAGTGGAAAAAACTTCTATGCTTGTTAGTCATACAGCTAACAACTACAAACAGATTCTTTGGTGAAGTGGTTTTTACAATATCTTCCACAGAGAGAACATTTGTTCACACCAAGTTTTGGCCTTAAATTTATTTTACTGTACAAAATATTCTGACGTTTTGGAAGTAGGAGTCAAGTTTGAAATACTTCCAAGTCTAGTGGTATGAATAAAGCTACCATATAACACTGAAGCCAAAGCAAGTTGTGCTTATTTCCCAAGAACAAACAAGACAGTACTGAGGGAAGGTGGGGAAGGGAAACCCAGAATGTTTTACTAGTTTATCTACAGAGTTAACCTTTGTTTTCTTTCCCCAGTATCTGCTATCATTATATAGTATGTTAGCCTCTCTCATAAATAACAGAGATTAAAGTTAACACCTCTGCTTTCTTAATCTTTTCATTATGGCTAGGGACAGACATTACACACAAGCTGGTTTAAGTGACCAGAAACTGGTTTAAACCTGTAACAGAACAGACATTCAGTGCACATTAACCAGTTTCAAAATGGCTGAAACTGGTTTGAGATAAAACCTGGTTGAATATAGTATCAAACAGAGACTATCCGAGCAGGATGCGGGGCCCAAGTCAAATCAGCAAGTGCAGACCCCTGCCCCTGGATGCAAGGAAGCCGGTGGGAGATTTGGTGGTGGGGTGCTGAGCGGCTGGATGTAAAGCTCAGACCCCTTCCTGGTTTAACTTAAACCAGAGTCCCCCAGCATCCCAGCATGTTCTCTGGGCTGGGCTCTCTGCTCTAGCCCAGAAGGGATGGCCCTGCCCCTCTGCACCCCAGCTGAGTAGGGACAAGCAGGGACAGGGGGCTGGCCAGAAAGGGGTTTAATTCCCCCCTCCCTGTCCCACCAGCAGGGATGTGAGCTGGGTCTGCTAGGTGCTCCCCCCTCGCTGCTGCAGTGGCAGGCCAACATGGCCCGAGGCAGAAAGGACAGGAAGGGGGGTTATTCCCTCCTCTAAACCATGCTGCCCCTGGGGGACCACAGCTGGGCCTACCCGCCCTGACCACCAGCGCTCAATCCCTGCTTAGGGCAAGTGGCAGAATAAGCCCCCTCCTGCCTCCTCTGCCAAATGCTGGAGGGAGGGGGAATAACCCCCCATCCCTGTCTCCCACCTGAGGGGCTCTTCCACCAAGTGTCTGGCTGCACCCCCGCCTGGCTACTGCAGCGGTGAGAGGGCAGGGCCCTTGACAGAGGCAGCAGCCCCTGTCATAGCATAGTGGAGTGTGAGCCCCTTCCTGGCAGGGGGGGGCCCACTGTGGGGCAGGAAGAGCTGCAGCAGACTGTGAATGGCAGTACTAGGGCTTGGAGGGGGCCAGAGCCTTCCAAGTCCCTCCCAGCACCGCCACGGTCTGCAGCAGCTTTCCCTTACCCTGCAGCCATGGCCCCCCACCAGGAAGGGGCTCACACTTGGGGAAACTGTGACAGGGGCTATGACCCCTGTCATGGTTGCTCCCCCCACACCATTCCAGCAGTGGGTTGGGAGTAAGGATGGGGCCACACGCCAGCTGGCAGGGCCCGTTAGGCCAGGGGCAGGGATCTGGGTTATTCCCCCTCACCAGTATCTGGTGGAGGGGGCAAGAGAGAGCTTATTCTGCCACTTGCCCCAAGCAGGGAGCAAGTGGTGGCTGTCGGGGTGGGCAGACCCAGTTGCGGTCCCCCAGGGCAGTAGGGGTGAAGGGGGGGAGAAATAACCCCCCTCCCTACCCCTTCTGCCTCAGGGACCATGCCAGCCCACCACTGCAGCAGCACTGGGGGAAGTGCCTGGTTGGCCGATCTCCTCCAGCAAGCTTTAAACTAGGCACGTTGGGGGAAGGGGAGGAAGAGGAGCAAGGAAGCCACAGAACACCAAACCAAGAGACACCCACAAGAACAGCCCAGCCAAGTCAGGCAACGAGCACAAGAAATACCCAGGTAAAAGACAGGGGCCCAGACAGTCCGGGGATTGGGGGGGGAGACGCATACACCCTCAGGAGGCCTTAAACGCCTCTACACTAATGCTCATAGTATGGGGAACATGCAGGAGGAACTTGCCCTCCTGCTAGCTAACACAAACCCAGACATAGTGGGGCTCACTGAAACTTGGTGGGATCCAATGCACGACTGAGTGGTAAACATCAAGGGCTATAGGCTGTATAGGTGGGATAGAACAGGGAGGAAAGGTGGGGGTGTGGTGCTGTACATCAAAGAGCAATACACATCCTCTGCAAACAGCACTGGGTCTGAGGTAGGGCAGATGGAGGTGCTCTGGGTCAGAATACAAGGGGGTCGGGGGGAAAGGGACCCAACGGTGGGGGTCTACTACAGGTCACTTAACCAGGGAGAAGAGCTGGACCAGGAATTCTCAGATCAGCTCGCAGAGGCAGTTAAATCAAGGGACGTGGTCATCATGGGTGACCTAAACTACCTGGACATCTGCTGGAAAGAGCAGTCAGCCAGGTCTGACCGCTCACTTAGGTTCCTAGCCGAGTTACAGGACCTTCATCTAACCCAGGAGGTGCACAGTCCCACCAGGGGAAATGCCTTGTTGGACCTGGTCCTGGCTACACACGATCACCTGGTAAGGAGACTGCAGGTGTTTGATGACCTGGGTGATAGTGACCATCGCCTACTGGAATTTACCATCCAGCGCAGGGTGTCAAAGACCTGCAACAAGGCAGCAGCCCTGGACTTCAGGAGGCCGGATTTCAATGAGGTCAGGAGATTAGTTGGGGAGGCACTGAGGTCACGGAGGGGTGGGGAGTTGGGAGTCCAAGAAGAGCTCCTTAAGGAGGTGATCCTCCAAGCCCAAAGCGTGAAAATCCCAACACAGATCAAAGAGGGCAAGAGTGCTCAAAAGCCCCCATGGCTCACCAAAAGCATCCACGAATGCCTCAAAGATAAAAAGGAGAAATACAACCAATGGAAGGGAGGGGGTATCACCAAGGAGGATTACCATATATTCGTGCATATAGCCCGCACACGGATATAACCCGCACCCATGCGTAACCCGCAGAAAATTGCATTTTCGCAAAATTTTCCATGCATAGCCTGCACCCTTGTATTCCCCGCACCCCTGGGTGAGGAGGAAACGCGGCCCCCGAGCCCGCCTGCACCACCGCCTGCCACCTGGTCCCCATGGCAGCGGCAGCGCAGCCCGGCCTGCCCTGGACCCCGCAGGAGCAGCGGTGCAGCCTGGCCTGCCCCGACCCAGCGGGCCCTGCCGCAGCCCCCCAGCCCACCCACACTGCCACCCCCCGCCCTGGCCCCGACATGCCCCAGCAGGCGGCGGCCATGGCAGCACCTCCCGCCTGGCCCCCGCAGTGGTGGCGGCGCAGCCCGGCCCACCCGGCCCCCGCAGCAGCGGCAGCACAGCCTGGCCTGCCCCAACCCAGTGGGCCCCGCCACAGCCCTCAGCCCACCCACACTGCCGCCCCAAGCCCCAACATGTCCCAGCAGGTGGTGGCCGTGGCGGCACCCCCTGCCCGGCCCCCGTGGCAGCGGCAGCGCACCGTGGCCTGCTTCGGCACCCACGGCAGCGGCAGTGCAGCCCAGCCCGCCCGGGCCCAGCGGGCTCCACCATGGCCCCCCAGCCCATCCACGCTGTTGCCCCCTGCCCCGGCCCCCTTTTGAAAAATAGTCCATGCATAGCCCGCACCCTTCTATAGCCTGCACCCATCCATTCTTTTGTAAAATTGTGTATGACACGTGGGATATATGTGTGAAAATACAGTATACCGCCTTGGCTCAAGATTGTAACGGGGCTCACGCAGGTTTCTAACCTGTGTACAGGACCTCCACCTGACACAGGAGGTACATGGTCCCACTAGGGGGAATGCCATACTGGATCTGGTATTGGCAACGGGAGATGACATGGTAGCGGACCTCCAGATTGGTAGCCATCTGGGGGACAGTGATCACCTAATAATAGAATACACCATAAGACGTCGAGTGGGTAAGGTAACTAGTAGGGTGAAAGTGCTAGACTTTAGGAAAGCTGATTTCAATGAGCTCAGGCGATTAGTCAAGGATGCACTGCAGAGTAGGAGATTTGAAGAAATGGAAGCCCAAGAAGGGTTGCTGTGCCTTAAGGAAACGATCCTTCGGGCACAAAGCAAGACGATCCCCGAGCAAGGCAAAAGAAGGAAAGGGGCCAGGAGGCTTCCATGGCTGACCAGAGAAATCCAGGGCAGCCTAAGGGACAAAAGGGGAGCACATAAAAAGTGGAAACAGGGAGAGATCACCAAAGATGAATATACCTCCTCTGCTCATGCTTGCAGGGAGGCAGTTAGACAGGCCAAAGCTACCATGGAGCTGAGGATGGCAACCCAAGTAAAAGACAACAAGAAATTGTTTTTTAGATATATAGGGAGTAAAAGGAAGGCCCAGGGAGGAATAGGACCACTGCTAAATGGGCAGAAACAATTGGTGACAGACAGGGGGGACAAGGCTGAACTCCTCAACAAGTTCTTTGCCTCAGTGTTCCTAAGTGAGGGGCACGACAAGTCTCTCACTGGGGTTGTAGAGAGGCAGCAGCAAGGTGCCAGACTTCCATGCGTAGACCCTGAGACAGTGCAGAGTCACTTGGAAGAACTGGATGCTTTTAAGTCGGCAAGCCCGGATGAGCTCCATCCGAGGGTGCTGAAGGCACTGGCCAACATCATTGCAGAGCCACTGGCAGGAATATTTGAACGCTCGTGGTGCACGGGACAAGTCCCGGAGGACTGGAAAAGGGCCAACGTGGTCCTCATTTTCAAAAAGGGGAGGAAGGAGGACCCGGGCAACTATAGGCCAGTCAGTCTCACCTCCATCCTTGGCAAAGTCTTTGAAAAAATTATCAAGGCTCACATTTGCGAGAGCCCGGCAGGACAAATTATGCTGAGGGGAAATCAGCACGGGTTCGTGGCAGGCAGATCGTGCCTGACCAATCTAGTTTCTTTTTATGACCAGGTTACGAAATGCCTGGACACAGGAGGAGGGGTGGATGTCGTATACTTAGACTTCAGGAAGGCCTTCGATACGGTATCCCACCCCATACTGGTGAACAAGTTAAGAGGCTGTGACTTGGATGACTACACAGTCCGGTGGGTGGCAAATTGGCTGGAGGGTCGCACCCAGAGAGTCGTGGTGGATGGGTCGGTTTCAACCTGGAAGGGTGTGGGCAGTGGGGTCCCGCAGGGTTCGGTCCTTGGACTGATACTCTTTAATGTCTTCATCAGTGACTTGGACGAGGGAGTCAAATGTACTCTGTCCAAGTTTGCAGATGACACAAAGCTATGGGGAGATGTAGACACACCGGAGGGCAGGGAACAGCTGCAAGCAGATCTGGACAGGTTGGACAAGTGGGCAGAAAACAACAGAATGCAGTTCAACAAGGAGAAATGCAAAGTGCTGCACCTAGGGAGGAAAAATGTCCAGCACACCTACAGCCTAGGGAATGACCTGCTGGGTAGCATGGAAGTGGAAAGGGTTCTTGGAGTCCTAGTGGACTCCAAGATGAACATGAGTCGGCAGTGTGACGAAGCCATCAAAAAAGCCAATGGCACTTTATCGTGCAACAGCAGATGCATGACAAATAGGTCCAAGGAGGTGATACTTCCCCTCTATCGGGTGCTGGTCAGACCGCAGTTGGAGTACTGCATGCAATTCTGGGCGCCGCAATTCAAGAGGGATGTGGATAACCTGGAGAGGGTACAGAGAAGGGCCACTCGTATGGTTAAGGGCCTGCAGTCCAAGCCCTATGAGGAGAGACTAGAGAAACTGGACCTTTTCAGCCTCCGCAAGAGAAGGTTGAGAGGCAACCTTGTGGCCACCTATAAGTTCATCACAGGGGCACAGAAGGGAATTGGTGAGTATTTATTCACCAAGGCGCCCCCGGGGGTTACAAGGAATAATGGCCACAAGCTAGCAGAGAGCAGATTTAGATTGGACATTAGGAAGAACTTCTTCACAGGTCGAGTGGCCAGGGTCTGGAACGGGCTCCCAAGGGAGGTGGTGCTCTCCCCTACCCTGGGGGTCTTCAAGAGGAGGTTAGATGAGCATCTAGCTGGGGTCATCTAGACCCAGCATTCTTTCCTGCTTATGCAGGGGGTCGGACTCGATGATCTATTGAGGTCCCTTCCGATCCTAACATCTATGAATCTATGAATCTATTAGGAAGACTAAGGCAGAGATAAAACTGGGACTAGCAACCCAAATCAAAGATAACAAGAAGTCCTTTTTTAAATACATAGGGGGTAAAAAGAAGGTACCAAATAATATGGAGCCACGGCAGGACATGCTTGGTCATCTGGTGGTAGCACCAGATGACAAAGCTAATCTCTTTAACAGATTCTTTGCTTCCTTTGTTCTGAGCAGGGACAGGGACATCCCTCCCACTGGGATTCCGGACGGACCCAGGGGAGGCACAGCCAGACCCAGGATCAGTGAGGACCTAGTCAGGGAACTTCTGGAGGGACTAGATGTGTTCAAATCAGCAGGTCCTGATGATCTCTACCCCAGAGTGCTTAGGGAACTGGCAGAGGTTATTGCAGGACCCCTGGCACAACTTTACGAGCACTCGTGGTGGTCTGGTGAGATGCCTGATGACTGGTAAAGGGCCCATTTTCAAAAAAGGGAGGAAAGAGGACCCAGGAAACTATAGGCCCATTAGTCTTACCTCGGTCCTGGAGAAGCTCTTTGAGAAAATTATCCAGGAGCACATCTATGAGGGGCCAGCAGGGGAGTTTATACTTAGGGGCAATCAACACGGGTTCATTAGAGGCAGGTCCTGTCAGACCAACCCAGTAGCCTTCTATGACCAGGTCACAAAAGCCTTGGATGCAGGTGTTGAGGTGGACATAGTCTTCCTGGGCTTTAGGAAGGCCTTCGACATTGTCTCTCACCCCATCCTCATTAAAAAAATTAGGCATCTGTGGTGTTGATGCCTACACAGTCAGATGGGTTGCAAATTGGCTGGAGGGCCGCACCCAGAGAGTGGTGGTGGATGGGTCATTTTCAACCTGGAGAGATGTAGGCTGTGGGGTTCCCCAGAGCTCAGTCTTCGGGCCTGCACCATTCAATATCTTCATCAGTGACTTGGACAAGGGGGTGAAAAGCACCTTGTTCAAGTTTGCAGATGACACCAAGATGTGGGGAGAAGTAAGCACGCTAGAAGATACGGACAAGTTACAACGATATCTCAACAAGTTACAGAGGTGGGCGGATGAGAATAGGATGGGTTTCAATATGGACAAGTACAAGGTGTTGCACCTGGGGAGGAAGAAACAGCAGCATACCTACAGGCTGGGGAACTCCCTTCTCGTCAGCACAGAGGGAGAGAAGGATCTTGGAGTCACTACTGATTCTGAGATGAACATGGGGCACCAATGTGGGGATGCAGTCAGGAAGGCTAACCGCACCTTGTCATGCATCCATAGATGCATCATGAGCAGGTCCAAGGAGGTGATCCTTCCTCTCTATGTGACATTGGTCAGGCCACAGTTGGAGTACTGCATCCAGTTCTGGGCACCGCACTTCAGGAGGGATGTGGACAGCATCAAGAGGGTCCAGAGGAGGGCCACTTGCATGATCAGGGGCAGCAGGGCAAGCCCTACGAAGAGAGGCTATGGAACCTCAACCTGTTCAACCTCCACAAGAGAAGGCTGAGAGGGGATCTGGTGGCCACCTATAAACTTGCCAAGGGGGACCAGCAGGCAATGGGAGAGTCCCTGTTCCCCCAAGCACTACCGGGGATAACAAGGAACAATGGCCATAAGTTGATGGAGAGTAGATTCAGGCTAAATATCAGGAGTCACTACTTCACAGTCAGGGCAGCTAGGAGCTGGAACCAACTTCCAAGGGAAGTGGTGCTTGACCCTACCCTGGGGGTCTTCAAAAAGAGGCTAGACAGCCACCTAGCTGGGGTCATTTGACCCCAGCATCCTTTCCTGCCCATGGCAGGGGGTTGGACTAGATGATCTGCTTAGGTCCCTTCTGACCCTACCAACTATGAAATTATGACATGGCTTGGGTCCCTACTGGTAAAGCAGGGAGGGGGGAATTAAACCCCTCTCTGGCCAGTTCAGCCCAGGCTACTGCCCAGGCTGGCCACGCCTCCCCCCAGTACAGCTTCCTTACAGCCAAGGGGATGCTCTAGGTTCCCCCAACTCCTGGTTTGAGCAACTGTAGGCATGTGCCCGCATTTCCTCAGTCCAGAGAGAATGGTTGTGCTGTTTCAAAAATCAATTCAAACTAGGCAGGTCATCCTCACCTGCAAAGATTGAATCAATTCAGGCTCTGGTTTTTTGAATGTCTGTCCCTAGCCTGTAATCAATAGACCAGAGTCTCGGCTAGTGTAAGCTGAGATAGCTCCAGTGAAGTGAACCCACTGGAATTTCACCAATTTACACATAGTGAGAAACTAGGCTATTTATGGGATGCAAGATCTAAACTTTGAGGCCAGATTAGTCAAAACAATAGAGTCATATCTCACCCAATCACATGTGTATGTACATGCGCACGCACGTTTTACTAGGATTGCAGATTAGTTTGAAATCTGGTGTGTTTAAACTTCTGTAGAAAATATCTGACCTGACTTTCCAATAAAATCTGCAGTTCTTGTTTCTTCTCAGATGATTACTAGGGGTGTGCAAAGTGGGCCCTATTCAATTTAGATTCGGCCTGCATCAGGGACAGTGATTTGATTTGTTGATTCTGATCACTGCCCCGATTCGATTTGGCCAAATCTGAAGATTTGATGCCGATTTGGAGAATCAGCAACTCGAATATAGATATAGCTTTAAAATGTTTTTTCTATATACCGCGAGGTAACAGCAAGGTTTGTGAACACTACAATGCTGGGGCAGATGGAGAGTCCCACAGGACTGCATGCACAGGACTGCATGTGCTCAGCGGTCAACCCAGAAGTGAACCAGGTGCCCCCCTGGAGCTCCTCCAGCTTGGCAAGCGGCCATGGGGGGACCCCAGGTGTCCCCCCAGACCCAGGAGGCACCATTTGCCAAGCCAGGAGGGCACAGGGGGGCCCCCAGCACACTCCACAGCAAACCTGGAAATGGACCGAAAGTGCTTCTGGTCCACTTCCGGGTCTATTGCCAAGCGCACTGGAGAGCCCCTCACCCTCCTGTGGGATACTCCATGCGCTCCAACACTGCAGCATTCACGATCCCCTGCTACCCAGAGGTATGTAGAAAAAACATTTAAAGCTGTGTCTATGTCTGAATCACCAAACGTTTCCGAATCTCTCTGAATCGATTCGGAGGGTTCCAGTTCAACTTGGAGGGATTGAAGTGTCCTCTGATTCGATTTGGAGATTCAGCCACCGAATTTGGCCAAAACTTCACTGAACTGAATCAGGGACCGAAGCTTTGCACAGCCCTAATGTTTACTATTTTAATTAGTAGGGCAAGGCACAAGAATAGTACCCTTAACTCATTTCCTCAAAGAATGACTGAATGCTAAAAATGTATTTTTATCTGAAGTGACATTAACTTCCTCTATATAGAATGCAAGTAACTGGACTTTAATAAGCTGAAGAAAATGAATTCTCCCTCTCCATATTCGCAACCAGAAATCAGAGTATGCAGCTCTGAAACAGACACAGAGAACAAAATGCAAGACCAGAGCTGAAACTACATGGGAGAGGAAAGATTTTCGTGGGCAGTATCTTTTACTGGACCTATTGCATGTTACGTCTTTACCTGTAGAGGGAGGATACAAAAGTAAGATGCCACCACAAGCAGTTGACCATGCAATGCAATTGACACAGCAGGAGCTGGCACTGCCCTACATGTTGCGGCTGCCGCAGGCACAGAGCTGCCTCTGCTCAACATACATGTTATCTGTGCTTACCACAAGTGGGCTTACAAAATTTAAGGTTATTTAGAGGCTGATCTAACTTCTTGTGGAACTTAGAAATTTTCCATGGCTTGGGAAGCTCTTGGCATCAAGCTAAACTGTAAGCACCTTTAACCAACTAAAATAAGCGTACCACTTCTACTTGAGCTTACTCCAGTTGTAGCTCAAGCTGGTTATGAAAAGAAAAAACCAAGAATAAAACCCCAATTCATCCTTAGCAATACAGGAGAGCTGTTGTGTGCCACACAGTGGGTATAAAACTAATCATTCCCAGCTTAATAACCTAGCAGAGAAGGCAGGGATATGCATGCTGGGCACACAGCTGTAGACTTTGCTATTTCTCTGTAGCCTTATTAAAATGGTTTAATAAAGACATTTTCTTAAGTGAAAGCTAAAGTTGCTACTATCTGAAATGGGGAATCTATGCACTCTGGTGTCTCCTCAAGTTATATAGACCTGTCAGAAGCAAAACTGTCCTGTAAGCTTCAGAGTTAACACTGCCGAAAGAATGTTACTTTTAAAGTCAGCATAGCTATAGGCTTCACTACTGATAGTTTTTAAGAGACCTGTTCAACTACTGTAGTATTGTGGGCAGTGCTTCCTGTGTTTCCTTTCCTTCATCCAGACCCTAGATAATGTGAATAAAAACTCATACTAAACAGATAAAGCCATAGATTACAAGTAATGCATCTGTAACTGCAAGTAATGCAGTTCTTGGAGTATTATGAGAACAGAACCATTATGGAGGAATTCAGAAACTTGTCTTAGTCAAACTTTTTTTTCTTTGTGGGGAGGGAGGAAGGTACAGGGGAGGGGATTGCTATGGGGAATATTAGCTGACCTCTCTACTGTTTATGCTGTTGTTATGTATATATTTTTTTCCAATCTTGAGTTATACAGCAGGATATCAAGGCTTTTTTTTTTTCTTTTGGCAACAGCAACATTCGATTTTGCTTACGCATGACATTGCGTTGCAGAATCTGACATGAAAGTTGCTTGAGAAGTTCCTTTAGGTTTGCAGACTTTCCCTGATAAGCTTTCAATTCACTGTGCATGAAGGAGGAAACAAGTCAGCAACCATAACATTGCTCAGACAAAAGAACAATGTATGACAGTCATACGCTGAAGAGAACTGGGTGATAGTCTCAGACAGTGGTTCTCAACCTTGGGGTCATGACCCCATTTGGGGTTGCCATGATAAAAAAATGGGGTCAAAGATACTTGACAGTGTCAACCAGTTATGATGATAAATATGCTTCCCGTTCATAAAAATGCAACTTGCACATGACAGTTATTTGTCCACATACAACAGCTGAAGCTCTGACGCAAGGCTCTTGTACGTTACAGAAAGCTGACGTAAAACAAATCAGTATGTTGAAGCTGGCTAAAATATGTTTCACATGACAGAGAAATCTCATGTGGATGCTCTTCTCCAAAAAGTGTCTACTTCGAGCTCCAGCAGCAAAACTAATGACAAGCATGAGAACAAGAAACAAAAGGAGAAGACAAAAGCAGAAATTTAATGAATCCTTTCTTGTTGATCTTGCCTGCATCATTTTGGGGTCACAAAAAAATTCCAATGTTTAAATGGGGTCATGCTGAGGAAAAGGTTGAGAAGCCCTGGTCTAAGACCTCTGAGACAACATCAACATGCACGTTATAGAATAAAGACAAAAAGTCTCTGTGCAGAGAAAGAAAGGGGCTGACCCCTTTTGAGAGAAGTGCACAATGTTTTGAAAGAAATATGGAGAATAAAGCAAAAATGTAGTGCTTGCACTGGAAGCTGACACTTTTGAAGTAAGCTTAGCATGTTGTCTTCAAAAGATTCCTTTGTTATTCCAACATCGGATCATAGAAAGAAGGACCGGGAGAGACCTGTAAGATCATCAAGTCTGGTTCCCTGCCGTGGACGGGAGGTAATTGGGCTCAAACGAGCTCAATGAGGTGCTCATCCAGCCTCCTCTTGAACACCACCAGAGATGGTGACCACACCACCTCTGCTGGAAGTGCGTTGTAGGTTTTAGTTACCCGTATGGAAAAAGTTCTGGAAAACATGTTAAAAGACAGTGGAAGCTACTGAGGAGTAAAGACACCATCCTCCTGATTTACAAGACACCTAGAGTAAGGGGCTTAATGCATAGATCCCAGCATGGAATGGGATCATCCTCTCCCTCTTAGCCTTGAAATCTGAACAGTCGCACTCTTTTCCAAGCGGCAAAAGAAGCCTGGAAAGGAGTGATGAAAGCAAATGGTCGCAAACTGGCTGTGCCTAACACAAGCTTGTCCTACATGATTCAGCTACATTGTACATAGTATTTACCATTAAGTGCATAATAAATTTAGGGATTTAAAACCAGGGAGCTTTGGAATTTGCCTATAATGAAGTGACAAAGCTTAAGAAGAAAAGCAGCAAAATCAAAAAGGCATGAAAATGAAACAAAAATAACCAAGGCAAGTTTTAACTAAGATTTTACAGAACCTTTTCAGCTGACAGTGGGCATGAAGCAATTTAGCTTGAAGGTATATTCTGCAGACATAAATGGATGAAAAATAAAAGTCACTAAGCAGCCTTCTTAATGCAGCCTTCATAATGACTTTTTACTTAATATGACCACCTTCAAGTTCTTCTATGAGGTAGTAAATAAATATTCACTCAAGTCTACAAGATAAAGTAAGACCAAAAGGTGAAATTCCTCTCTTAAAACCAGATGGAGGAAGGTAGGGTTTGATCTTACAGACTTAGGATGAAGGCACCCTTCAGAAGGGTTCAGCGTCTAATCAAGACCTGCTTTGTACTCTAAACTCCAAATCATCACATTGGATAAAGAACTCTGCCAGTTTGGCAATAATTTAGCAAGATCTGAACTACACACACGCACTTGAGTAACAGTGATATCTATTTTAAATTTGACCTTAAAGCTCAAAACTGAGTACTGAAATCTTGGCTCAGTGTACCAGACTCACTGCTGCAAATCAGGGGCACCCCAAGCCTCGGTCTGAGCCCAGACCATAATGCTGACTAGCCTTTCCTGCCTACTAAAGATTTGGCAGCAAAACAGTTCTGTCCCTCTGAAAGAGCAAAGACTGAAAATGATGGCAGGCTATGGAAGGAGACTGTAGAAGTGACAAGTCTGACACCTCCCCTCCCTTCGCGCCACTAGCTTTCATTCTAAGCAGACTGCTAGATCCACCATCTACAGCCAAGTTCTACATAACTGCTGAATCCGCTCGGACCCTACCAGCCAGGACGAACACCTTAAGGATCTAGAGCAGCCCCCATAGTGAAGGAGTTGGGCAGGGCTGGGGCTGCTGCCCAGCCTGGATAGTATACGGGGCTTGGGGCCCAGGGCTAGAGTGCGCAGCCACAAATTCTGGCCGGGGAGTGAGATGGAACCACAGGCAGCTCATCTGGGGATCAGAGCAGGGCTGGCTCCCTGCTGCTGTGTACACTCCTGGGGGGATCCGGGGGGGCACATGCCCCACAGATTTGTGTGTGGGGTGGGGGTGGGCTGCTTGATGTGGGTTCCCCACCTGCTGCCCTCCTCTCAGGACCTCTACAGCTCAGTGGGTAGGAGCCAATACAGCAGGGTAGAGCAGGCAGGAAAAGCTTAGTGCTGCCACCACAAGCCCCATGCTGGCCTGGCAAGGCACCCTCTGCCAGCCTGGAAGCAACAGGGGTGGCACTACGGAGTTGTACCTCTCGATGCTGCTGGGTGGGCACGGGGAGCCTCGCTATGGCAGAGCGGGGCTCCCAGCGGCAGCAATGAGCTTCCCCACCCTGCTCTGTTCTGCCATGCTGCGTCTCACCCACTGGGCTGTGGAAGCCCCGGGGGAAGGGCAGCAGGGCAGGGAGTCCTGAGTCCGCAGTGAGCAGCCCATACCCACCCTCTCCAAGGGGCTGCATTCTGGCAGTGAAGCCTGTGGGGAAGGGGGAGTTGTGCTCCATGCTCTGCTCCACTGCAGCAGCTGCTGCCTCCCACAAGTGGCAGCTGGGGCTCTGGGGGCAGGGGGGCTGTGGAACCAGGTCCCTGGCCCTGTAGCCCTGGCAGCTGGGGGCCACCTCTGGAAGGGTGCTGGCATGGGCAGAGCACTGGCATATTAGGACTGCTCAGCACCACAAGGGGGGGGGGGGGACAACTGCAGCTGGACCTGCATCCTAGCGAGCAAAGGGAGTTCTGATTTTCCATAATAAAAACCCAAAATCAAATGCCAAAATTGATAGGTATTTAGAATTTATTTTATTATAGTGATTGAGGCACTGGTTAGCTTCCAAATTGCTTTAGTATTGTAACTATATCAACAAAATATTGTGTTCAACTGATACCTAGATATATAGTGGTGTTTCATTTTAATCAGGGAAAAGCATGGATTTTAGGGTTTTTACTCAGAGAATTTACTTTTTTTTTTCTTTTAAATCAGAGAATTTGCAATTTTTGAACACAGGAAACTGGGATCCTTGGTCATCAGGCCTGCAAGGGACCCAAATGCCTGCTGCGTCCCCAGATCAAATGCAGACCACATCATTGGACAACATTCACGGTTCGTTCACTTGCAACTCCACTACGTATCACCCACTGGGTGCCCTTCTGCTGTCTACATTAGACAGGCAGGGCAGCCTCTATATGTAAGAAGGAATGTATCGGTTGCAGAAAGATACAAAAGCCTGCAGCAGAACACTTCATCCTCCCTGGGCACTCCATCACTGATGTCAGGGAGAAAAAAAATTAAAACCAGTTTGAACGGGAAACTGGAACAAGAAATCATCCATGAATTGGAATGTGTTAAGTATGGTTCAAACAGGGACTCTGAGTTCTTATCTCATTATCTCGATTTACTTTTGTGATCCTCCCTTTATTCCTATGGTTTTACTATTTGTTTGCTCCACTCTCCTAGCACTGCTCTGCCCTGCATCACTCCCCCTTCCCTTGTCTTTTGTATTTTAATTTTTCTCTCCTTCTACTATGCTTTCTGCATATCCTTCCACAGCATCTGATGAAGTGAACTTTGGTTCACAAAAACTTACGCTTTATACATTTTATTTAGTTAGCCTATAAAGGTGCATACAGTGGCGACACGTAGAGGGTGCATGGGGGTGACAGGCAGTGCTCCCCGCTTAGGTGACAGGCAGAGGGGCAGGTGGGAGCACTGGTGCCTCCCTATGAGAGCCAGCCAGAGAGTGGGGGTGCCAGGTGAAGTGACGCTGGCACTTCTGGAAGCACCACTGGCACTTCTGAGAGTGCCGCTCACGCTTCCCTGTCAGTGTGATGGGCTGTGGAGGGACACCTCACCTCCTGGTCGGCAAGGTTCACCATGAGGGGACTCCCCCCCCCCCCCCCCCGGTCACTGACTGGCTGCTAGGGGGGCACATGCCCCTGACTCAGATGGCACCAGTCACCCATGGGTGCATACCTACCCTGCCTTCTGACCTCTCCTCTTCACCTAAGGATCTGTTCTTTCCATTTATTTGTCCTCTATGTTTACAGAGTAGGAGTGGTATTAGACTCATACCTTCCATTGCAAAATCTTGCAACAGCACTGACTGACCTGGAACACATTTTTCCTTCATTTAAATAGGAGAGATGAACCATGACCTTGAGTTGCCAGGCTAGCTACTGTACTTTGCCATGCCAGCCTGGATGACTGCAATCTACTGTAGATGGACCTATGACTTGGGTCAACTTGGAGGCAGCATGTGGCAGCTCACCTATTAAATGGTTGTACTTGATGACATCACTGATGCTCTTTGATCTATGCTAATTGCCTATTGATTTTCCATTTGAATTTGAGGGGTGGTTTGACCCATCAAGCTCTGAAAAGTTTGTGAGCACCCTTTTTTGGGATACTGCCCCTTTTTTCATGGTTTATTGCCACAACTGACATTTGGAAAAATGCTGTAAAGAAGAAGCAGACCCTGTTTTCTGGTATGTAATGAAATTTAAGATTATGCTATAAATATTACTGTTCCTTGCATAAATGTTACTCTGGTAGCTACAGGTATCTTAGTTATGAATATAAAGGCAGTCTATTTGTAAAAATGTCTTCCATTTAGCACATTAACTGTTCTGAACACATTTAAAAAACTGAATATATTCAGCACACTGCATCTCATGGATACATTTTGGAGAGGACTACATTCCATAGCAATATCTGCGCAGATGCTTTAAGAGAGTAGGGCACCATAATCTAATATACTACCCATTAAATCATATAATCCATTTCCTGCATGTTCACAATCATCGGTGTTGATGCAGCCAGGGAGATTTGATAGCAGAGGGTAGCTTAGCTTCTACTATTATCCCTTGTTTTCAAGAACTGAAGGTAAACAGTAGAGGGATTTTTTTTTGTTCCTTTTTGACAATGAATGTCTACTATATAGAGCTTGTCAGCTATTGTTACCCAGAGTGATGCCAGATGATTAGGTTAGTTCTCATGTATAAGCATATGAAAATTCAAGTCAGATACCTATGATTAAGAAAAACAAATTTGTAAGCTGCAATTCAAAGTGGCCAACGCTTTCTCCAGCACAGCTTTGTATGGAAGTCATCAACAAGACTTGACATAGAAAGTTAAGAATGCATCCAGTGGGTATGTTTGGGAAAGTAGATTAGACTATGCATTGTGGTCAAACCCTGCTCTCTTCCCATCCTCTCAGATAGCGAGCATCTTGCGAACAAACAGAAGAGCAATCTCTGACCAAAATTAACGAGTGAAATTTTAGAAACCTATGGGGGCTCCTTATATTCTCTTTCTCGACTCACTTATGCAAACATCAGGCAGGGACAACCTGGCCACTGTAAACAATTACTGACCCAAAACAAAATCCCAAACTGGAACAGCTACAAAGGGTGAAGTGATGCGGTGTCTGTACCCACATATCCAGATATAATATTACACTTCAAATTTTGAAGACAAGAAAGAGGGAGCAAGAGAAGCAGCATCTGAGGGAGGCCACATACACAATAGCCCTAGGGAAAAATAACTGTGAAGAGGCAAGTAAGAGAAGCTAAAGATGGAGAGGTAGGAAGACTAAAGGACCTACTTTTATAACAGCACTCCAAGGAAAGGTGAAACTCCAGGAGGAAGCTTATACACTAAAGAAATAACAAAACATCTGAAGTCATAGGGCAAACAGAGTGAAGAGTACAGCACATTTGAAAATACCGTAACAATAAAGAAGGGATTGGTGAAAATCTACTTATAAAGTTTTTCAGTCATATAGTTTCACCTTTGTTCTCAAACCAATTGCAAAAAAATGTGGTCCCCCTTCAACCAATTTATTATGTAGTCATCCCACAGTCTTGTAATTAAATCAAGGCCTGTAGTTCCCTGGAGGAAGTTCATCAAGAGTACCAGAAATATTCATTTTTGTTTGAGCTGGACAGATTGCTCACACGCTACATTTTTGATCCCAAATGGAGAGCAATTGACAATCCATGTTGGCAAATATTCCTACCGCTAAATTTATTGACTAGAACATTTATAGGAAATATTTATAAACAGCTTCTGTAGAATCCTATTAAATGTTCATAAAACCCAATTGATTTAAGTTTCATGAAGTTTCATAACAGAGGCCAGATGGTCAAGGTTTTCTTTCACAGATTCATCACAGCTGTCACCAGTTAGGTGCTTTGCTGATCACAGCAGAGGCACCAAAGTCCAGCAGTCTGATCTACCAACCTTTTTTATTATTGAACAGACTCTGTAAACTTGTAATGCAGAGTCACATTGTCTTCGTTAGGACCACCAATGGAGGATCACGCGACTTAAACCAGTCATAAGAATCCTGACCATTAAGCAGTCCCTGATGTTGGGGAGTCTCACTGATGTCAAGGAAAAGGACCAACTTCCAATGAGACTTTTTTCATTGAGTGAAGAACATACCCAGAAAAAACAGTCTGACCCAAATGAGCACAGAGACTAAACTATTCTGTTCCCCTTAGATGTGGTCCTTCCAGATGAGTAAATACTGTCATAGTGGTTAACTTATGACCTACCCCATGAGTCAGGAACTAATCACCGCCTGTCTTAGACTTCATAACCATCACTTCATTCTGCACCTCCCAACATACACACCCCTCCAAGGTAAACACGCTCTCAGTGATGTTATCAAGCTGGCAGATCAACAACCAGTAGCACAGTAACAGGCATTGTTCAGCAAAAAACACTCCCTTGACCCTCCCGGAACAAGTATGTTAGCTAAACTCCTGTGATCTAAATTGTAAACATGCAAAGAAAAAAAAAAGACAGATCCATTTTCAAAGCTAAACAATAATGCAATACAAACTGTAAGTTACAAACAATTGTAAAAATATGCTGTGAAAGTAAACAGCAGTAGATACTTAGCATTTTGATTGGTTCATATTATCCTGCGCCTGAACTTGACAACTATGGAAAATTCCATTCTTCTCTGATCAGAGGTAGCCTTATCTAGCTATTTGGTTTTTCTCTTCTCTAGCACCTGTTCAATTGTGGCAGCTACAATCAGATAAAAATATGCATGATTAACAGCATTAGACATTGAGAAAAGAATTGCTGGGGCTCTGCATATAATTGAGGGTACTGACAGACATGACCCCCCCCTCAAAAAAACAAACACGCTTTACTGTCAGCAGCAGCACATTAGTTCGACATTGCTCTGCAGCATCTGTATAGATCAGGTGCTTCAGCAGGGCTTTTTGGCACTTTTATCTAAAGCTGATTCAATCACCTATATAGACCCTGGGAAAACTGGGTCCAGCTAACACAATACCCCTTCTGGGCATGCACTGGGTTTGGCATGGGGGCATGCAAAGTTTAAAGTAAAACACTTTTTTTTTTTCTTTTTTAGTCTGTAAGCAACCAAAATATATTAGTTTTGAGAAAAAACAATAATAAAAGTAAAGTGCCACTTTACTTCTAGATAAATAAAACAATATAATTATTGTTAATTAAATTATATTAATTATATTATTAATTTAATTAACCCTCTCATTACCCAGTCTATCCCACAACAGAAAAGGAAGTTAATGCTATAGTAAAAATTTGTAAGATTGCCTCTGAAAGACTTTGCATCTTTAATTCTTCCACTGCTAAAAGTAAAATAGATGGGTTTGCTTGCCAGTTATTCCAAAAGTTTAATCTAACTTCCCAGAGGGGGCCAGCAGGCAATGGGAGAGTCCCTGTTCCCCCAAGCACTACCAGGAGTAACAAGGAATAACGGCCATAAGTTGACTGAGAGTAGATTCAGGCTAGATATCAGGAGGCACTACTTCACTGTCAGGGCAGCTAGGATCTGGAACCAGCTTCCAAGGGAAGTGGTACTCGCTTCTACCCTGAGGATCTTCAAAAGGAGGCTAGATAGACACCTAGCCAGGGTTGTTTGACCCCAGTACTCTTTCCTGGCCATGGCAGGGGGTCGGACTTGATGATCTGCTTAGGTCCCTTCCGACCCTACCTACTATGAAACTATAATTGAGACTGACAATAATAAAATGAAGCAGCTTAGGCTTTATTTAAATGCAGTCTGCATAAAGTCCTATACTTTTATTTCTCTGAATAGGTATAATTATGGTACACTGAAAGTGATTAAAAACAAAAACAAGAAGAGTTTAGAAAGTGAATAAGTTCTCAAAAGAAAGCTGTTAGATTTGTTTTATTGGTGGTAATGGTAATAACACTGAAACTATTTAAACAGAGGACTAGTCAAGGTATTTAAAGAGATTAATTGTCAAACTCTGGATCAAAGTCATCCAAAATATAATTCACCTTCATTTGGAAGAGTTAAAACTGTGAATCAGTTCAATTCAGTCTTTGAGTCTTTCTAGTTCTCAGTAATGTTAATAGGCAATATAGGTGAAACCTTCAAATCTCATTTTTAGAAGTGACTTTGGGTAAAATTTTGAAATGCATCAGAAAGGCTGATAAGGCGAAGTACTCTTGATTTTCTTCTTGAAAACTTTACTTAAGTGACCCCAGTAAGAAAAGAATACCTACCAGGGACCAGTTTCTACACTCAATTGTCGCACTGTTTCTATAACTTTGGCACTCAAATTCTTGTGTATTGCAGTATGAATAATGTGTTTGTACATACAAACTTTCTCTCTGGAGAAATGGATAAAAGATTCCCATTTAGACAGTAGTTTATGCCTTAATACAAACATTCTGATCACTAGTTCAGCTTCAAAGGTAGCACTGAATAGTTACTCAGTGTAAAACACAAGACCAATATACCACTCTACTCACAGCAATACATGGGATTATAAACCAAATTCATAGTTCATGTAAAAAAGTTCAGCTCCGCTAAAAGTTTTCCAGCTGAACGCCTGGACATACAGGGTATATTTACATAGCACAATGGAAAGATACCCCAAGCTAACTCTGGACTAACTGGCTTAGGTATCAGAAATAGCATGGTCAAATTTAGAAAGGTGCTCCTGCCAGGCTAATTACCCAAGAAGGGTAAATTAGCCCAGACAGTATTTCAATACAGTACCTGTTCAGTTTCCAGTTTCTGAGCCAGCTCATTTAGGACTAGTTTGGACACCTCTTGACAGTACTTCATTGTGCTGTGAGAACATAACTACAGACACCGAGGCAAATTTCTGGAGGATAAAATAGTTACTAGGAAGGTTGTTGAAGCTGGTGACTAGATTCGTTCATCTATCTGAAGAAAGTTAAAGGTTACCCAGCAACTAAAATGCACCTGGCAGGAAGATACCTTAACCTGCAGCAATTTGGAGAGCAGAAATTAGTAAGGAGGGTGGAGGAGCAGAAAGACCATGAAAAATCTTTGTACCTGTATGCCCCCAGCACAATATGAAACAATTCTGTTAACTAAACAGAGCATTGGACATTTGTGAAGGTTGCCTGGGAAGTTGTTGCTTTGGATCACCAACTGCAATGGAATTCCATATGCCATGGTTAAAAAAAAAACACCAACAAAAAACAGTCACTAAAAAGCCCTCTAAGTGACTAACAGATGGTTCATGCCCTTCTTGCCTCTGTATGGGTCAGGAAAGCAAGGCAGGCTTTGAACAGAACACCTTGAAGAGGTAAAGTACAAGGGATGACTGAGTACCTTGGAATTTCAGGAACCGTATTCTGTGAGCCACAGTGACTGCTGGTGCTACTACTAGAGGAGACTGAAAGTCATGATTAAGCCCCTTAAAGTGTTAAGCAGTTCTTTGTATTGGTGATAAGTACTTGTATCACTGTGATTTAATAAAAACAAAGTTTAAGATAATGTTTGACTTCATCTGTTTTTGTCATATGACCAGCAAGAAGGAGATTGATCAGGTTAGTCTGTATGGGAATCTCTACTGCTTCTAATAAAGGCATCAGGATTTTATAGAACTTTAAGAAGAAATTGATCATTCTTTCAAATAGTTGCCCTCAGACATCAGCATTATTATTTCTACCCTCACCCTATATACATGAATGTAATGAAATGTATCCTGTGAAGTGTTTGGAAATCATCTTTTTTAACAATGCAAACTGTATATATACACATTTGATAACTTTTTTACTTATTGGCTACAAATGTCCAACTCGGGATCCTTAAAATTCTAGTTTATTAGGCGGATTGAAACACTGTAATCATAAACCTTGGGGCTGGTCCACACACACACACACATGCACACATGCACACACATACACACACACACACAGTAGCAGGCTACAGAGTCAGGTATACCTATCCTACAAGCGCTGGAGTCTGTCGTTGAGGCTTCTTTCAGTGTGGTGTTATCTTCCAGAAGGGGGTCGCCGGCTGGTCCTTCTGGCTGGACAGGTCTGGTCGAGTTGAAGATCAAGAGGGCGCCACTGAGGGTCACTTTTTCACTGCCTTTTATCTGTACCTGGCAGACTTTGGTGACTCCCCAGTTTTCTGGTTTGCCCAATCCAGGGGTCATTGACCCTCGTGGGACTTCCCCCCCCTCGGTGGCTACTGGACAGCATCTGTCAGCCCCAGGGGTCATCCGCATGTACGTGCAGGTTTGGGAGTCCGTTGATGAATTTAGAATAGGGCTCTGGGAGTGGTCGATCTGGAGATATTCAGCCCAAAAGTTGGTCTCTGGTGTTGATTAAGTCAGGCCAGGGCTTCTAGCCCTTGATCAGTGAGGTATAGAGATTTCCGGGTTGTTACACTGTCTTCTATTGAGTTCAGCTTCCAGGTGATAATTGCTGCCTGCTTCCATGTTACACATTCAATCACTGATTCACTCATTCTTTCAGAGGCCAGCCTGATACAGGGAAGATCAGTTTGATTCCTGCCTTTGTTAACAATGTTACAATGTATAACTTACTAAAACACATTTAGTTCAAAGTTGAAAGGTGAGGAGTATAAAATATAAGCTACAAATGCCATGGCACACAAATAGATAAAAATACCAAACTACAAGGGGAGATACAAAATGCACACATACAAATTTTAAAATACAATTCCTTATCTTAAAGTGAAAGAGAGAGGAAGGAAGAAAAGGTAGAAAAAGAGAAACATATCCAAAGAGGGGAGAGCAAATGCAGGCAAGAGGAAAAGGGGGCTTTCTGCTACATTAGAGGAAAAGGGGGCTTTCTGCTACATACTTTCTGGACTTTGAAGCAGCAAGTCAAAGCTCCCAGTGTCAACATGTCTACAAAAGACTGAGCAGTCTTTCCCTCAGGTCCCACATAATAGGCTACACATTGGTACATAGGCTTTCCTGGAATTGGTTTAAGTAATTCTTTCCCTGAACCTGACACAATATAGGATATTTGTGAAGGCTACCCGGGGATTTGTTGCTTCAGATTAGCCATGGGACACAGATTCTATACTGTAGACAAGGAAATAAGAAGAGTCTATTTAGTATATACAAACAGTGAAAAAGTGACTTAGACATGGACTTATAACAATGCCCCCCTTATGTTAATTGCTCTCATTTAATAAAAAGAAAATAGAACAAGACTGAGTGATTGAGAACTGAGGCTAGACAAATCTAGATTAGAAAGGGGGGAGGGAGGGTTGTTGGTTTGGGGGTTTTTTTTTAAGCAGCAAGAGTTATTGGCCTTTAGAACAACTACTACATGGAGAATGTTCCATCTTAAAGTTTTAATTGTAGACTATCTGTAAAAGCTGTGCAGTGCTGGGGAAAGAAGTTGTGATGATGATGCAGAAGCTATTGGATAACATTCTGAGTGAAATTATTTGGCTTTTTATATAGGCAGGCAGGTTTGATAAATCAGAATTGTTCCACTGGCTTTTAAAAAAAACCCAAAGAATCCCATGACACAGCTCCAAACATTTTTCAAAGTCTTAGGAAAAAGTACCAACTTGATAATAAAACTGAGTCTGAAACAACATATGAACTAAACAAAGAATGGTTACTGGTAACTGTATTTGTGCTCAAAGCTATATTCTCAAGACTATTACAAATTTACCTTGAATATAGAGTTACTAACTTGCTGTTCTTTTCAATTTTATAACTAGGCAGTTATAGTAATCTCCAGAGCATGTTCTTCAAGACATTCTTCGGCAGCTGTGTTTTGTAGTATCCCTTCATTGAAGAATGTCTTAAGACTGAACAGCAAAGCAGAAGTTAAATCTAATCTGATACATTAAAAAGATCTTAATTGCAGATGGATTTCTCCTCTGAAGTTTTTCATCTTGTGTTTTACACGAGAAAACAGCTTCCATTTTATTGCCTTCTAGAGAAAAAAACCCCACAAACAAACTTGTGTTAATGACTTCACAACTGCAATCAAGCTTCATTTCCTAACCCTTAATTGAAAAGAAACATTTTCTCAAGGCTGCTTTTAAAAAAAGTGTTCCAATCTCTTTCATTCCATTTCTTGAAATCTGAGAAAGTTTCACCCTAGAAAGGAAGAAATAGCTCCTTTCACCTCATTTTTTGACTGAAAAAGTTCAGCTCTTCCTTCAGCCTACTGCGAGATTGCACTCCTGTGTCACTTCTTCACTAGGTCCTCCAGAAAAAGTTATCCAACAGTATCCATATGAAATTGTATTACTTAAAACTCTTTTGGGGGGGAAAAAAAACAAACAAACCTGAGAATTAATTCTGTGAAGGGTGAACTCCTAGTATTTTCCCCCCTCATATCAAGTCTTCCAGGTAACTTCTGTAACAGCATCCTATGCTTCCTGGAGATTCCTGGTATATTACAGGATAGAGCTCAAGCCCATCTTTGGCCATGTCCAGATGAGCACAGCCATGTGGTATGCGGCACCGCATACAGCACATTTAACTCTTCACCACACTGCAAGGTAGCAGTGCAGGGGTTTTTTTGTTTATTTTTTAACCCCAGGAGATCCTGGGGTCAAAAAACCCATTCCAAAGAAAAAGTAGGCCATGCTCTGGCTGCTGGTCAGGCTCTGAGCAGCAGGATTGTCACTGCTGCAGCCCCAGGAGGCCCCCAGGACCCCACCTGGGGTAACCTGCTATATGTCAGAGGGCACGCGGCACAGGCGTTAGCAGGGACAAGTAATAGTGGCACAAGGTGTGCCACTGCTTCTTGTTCCCAGGGAAACAAACGTCCACGCTCATGTAGACACAGCTTTTGCGCATTGTTGATGGGCAAATCAGTACCCTGATGCATACTTTGTACTATTTATTCTCCAAATGTTAGTACTACTCCATGAAATTACCTGACTGATGCCAAAAGAACTACTGATGGTTAAGGTCCTATTCGTTGATCCAATATTATCAGAATATAAAAGCACAAAAAATTTTTCCTACCACAAGCTGCAATACAAGACCTTTTATTAAAAAGAAAATGCATGAAGAAACACCACACACAGACTGCAGCCTTATTATGGTGATGCTTACTTTCTTGCAAAGTCAGCCAGACAGTAGCATTTTCCTATCCAGTTTCTATTTACAACACACTTCAGTGTTTGCCAAATCTTCAGGCAGACTCCTGCACCACCCATCCACTGGGTCCTCAAATATTTCCATAGATTAAATAACATAAGAAGGGAGGAATTATACAACTTAGGGCATGTGTAGATGAAACGGGGGCCCTAAATTGAAGTGGTGGGTTTTTAAAAACATCGCTTCAATTTAGGGTAAAGTAAACCCTCATGCTGTGCACACACCTGTGCACTTACCTGCTTCTCCGGCAGCGGGGAGGGGAGGGCAAGTTGCCGGCAGGCAGAGTATTCCTTGGACTGCAGAGGCGGGGGGTTCCTGCATGGCAGCGGCAGCCCGCCCTCCCAAGGCAGCACCCGCCTGCAGACACCTGGCTTGGGTGGTCTGAGGCACCGCAGCCATGGAGGGAAGCACCAGGCCCCTGCACACCTAAGGCAGGCAGGCAGGCTCCAGGGAAAAGGCAGGCAGGCTCCACTGCCAGGCAGCCTGCAGGGCTTCCTGCAGAGCCCCTGAGCTGCACAGAGCCCAATGCTTCGCTCGTTGGCTGTATGGCCCCAAGTCATTTAAGGTGCATTATGCTGCTGAATTTGCTACAGCACCTGGAATCACTGTGCAATAGGCCGCCGACACATACAGACACCAACACCATTAAAGCTGTGCAAAAGCATTTAACCTGCTTTAAAAGTGTCGTGCACACATGCCCCTTGTTTCGTCTACACACAGCTTAGACTCAGCTTAAATTATTTCTTGCCATAGTGACTGTGAATATGTTGTGGTATCAGAAAAAAATACCTTGAGGATTAAGTACATTTTAAATCACAACTGACTAATCCCTATATGCATTTTCTGGCTTTGTCAAAGTCAAAGCAAGTACTCTAAGGGCAGAAATTGTAAATACTTCAAGCACAGAAAGGATAGAACAAGACCCTTCAGAGACTGTCGCATAGTTGTAGGGGTAGCTTAGACAAGCAATTATATGGGATGGTTTGTTTAGGCATGATCTTGCTTTGAGGCTGTGGGGGAAGAGAGGGTGTTAGACTACATGACCTCATGGAATCCCTTCCAGACCTACTTTTCTATGATTTTATTAAAGTAAAAATTTTTCATGTCATACCATATCAAAGTGTCATAAAATGAAGCATTTGACAATTATATTGACAGCCATATCATATATCACAAGTTAATTGGTACAGCAGAAATGAAATGGTTTTAAACTAAATATTGTCTTTTTTTTTAAAACTGAAACAATTTAAACTTGCATGCAATAGTCACTTGAAAGCAAAATACTATATATTTCAACATAGCTAGACAGTTGATGGTGCACTTTCAGATGGAACTAAAAGAACCACATTGAATAAGTTTTGTTTTTGGGAAAAAGCTCAAAACCCTGCATATGATTTTTCATAAACTTTACTGGCTACACTTCAGATTTAGGACACAGCAGCACATACATATTAATATGATGCAATAAACTCTGGCACTTACCACACCAGAGTTTATTGCTTCCAGGGGCCACGTCTACACACGTGCCTAGGACAACAGCACGTTGAGCTGGGTCAGAGCAGCCCTGGCTGGCAGGGGGACCAGGGGATCAGCCTGCCAGCCCAGGGCTGCTTTGATCCAGCTCAACATGCTGCAGAGGGGCTGGCTGGGACATGATGGTGCTCCCGTGTGGGGCTAGCCAGCAGGCAGTCCCTGCACTGAAGCACCCTCATGCCCCAGCCTGCTACGTTGACATCTAGACATGTGCTTCTATGGGGTAAAAAACCCAAAAAACTCTGCAACAAGATGGTACTTATATTTATAAGTACTACCCTGCTGTGGAGTTAGTTTACTCCAGCCTAACAGCCCTGCATGTGTAGACACCGAGATGTTTACTGCAGAGCTAATGTCTACTCCGCAGTAAATGTCTCACATAGATGTGCCTAGTGAAAACCATATCTACTGTCCACTTTTGCTTTTGTCATTTTGACCTTCTCTATTCAGACTCATTAAATAGTTTTATAGTCAAACTAAAGAAGCCAAATCAAGTTACATCAAATGGCAAACCAATTGTAGGTTTGTAAAACCATATTCATCATCATTTAGTTTGACACTTTGACTGAAAAACTTACCTTGAAAATGGGACTGAGGCCCAGGAAAAGTTATATTATTAACCTAATGATATTTTTTAAAAGCTGTGACCCAGTATCACTGAGCTGACATGCTAGCCTGATTTATGACATTGCCTGCCATCTGCCTTTTATAAATCATTTCAGTCAGACTACAAACTTGGAATGGAAATGACGATGTGAGCTACAATTACTCAGCAAACATTTAAGGGAAGATCTCAGTTAAATTTATTGCCTCATGCTTTATGCATTCTTTAAGGGTCTGGGCCTTGCTTTTGAACCTTTGGCAAGCAAGCAGGTAAGAACAAGTCCATCCAATTTTCTGGTGAAGTTCTTCGTACAGATAAGAACTACTCTCTACTAACTCGGTTACTTATTACAGTAAGAATTTATAGTCAGCTGTAGGCATATTTATCAAACACAGATGCATGCACGAAGGCACTGAAATTCACACCTAGGGAAGTAGTGAGTGCATAGTGTTTCCAGTTCTTCTGACGTTATCAGTCTTGTATTTGGAGGTTCTCTTGTAGCATCAGCTGATGGAAACAAGAGATTGTGAGAGTATCCCCTGTAAAAAACATAGCACACATTTCTAGGCCTCAGTTATAGACAGAAGCCTGGTGCTCCCAGAGGCAAACAGTAATTTAGAGTTGTGTTTGTTTTTTATTGTTTGTTGTGGTTACATTTAACCTTCTGATTTTTAATCCACTCATGATCTTTTGGGACCCTATAATTTTTGGGCCTATGAGATAAACAATAGTGTACTTTATTTATTCATTTGCCCTTTTATACTACTATCATTAATCCCACTAATAGAAATTAATGCAACTCTACACACAAATAAAGGTCTGCCCAAATAGATTCCATGGCAAGGTGTGGGCTTGGCTTATAAATTTGAAGACAGACTCCTAAAAATATTAGGATAACCTATCTTTGACCTCCAGTTCCTCACCGCCTGGCCCTCAAACCTTTGTTTTAGTTGGGCTGGTATCATGGAGTCCTCTCAGATCATTTAGTGCAGTGCTGGTTCCTCATTTTTCAAAAACAAAACATTTAGTTGCAGCCCTGTGGTACAGATGCCCTGGTTAGTGTTGAAATGGGGCAAGGGAGGACACTGAATGCAAGTATATGTGTTTCAGATGTCTTCACATCTATACAGAAAGCAATAGCAAGCCATTTAATCTGTGACATACAGATTCTATTTACAGCTTTTTTTCCATAGGCCCTTGAAAAGGCCCAGTACTAAAGGGAGTCACTGTCTGACTTCAAGTCACCTCAAACATATCCAGAGGGTATCGGTGTCAAGCAAAAGAAAAAACGATTCAAAATATATTATCTATAAAGAAAAAAAAATATCTGAAGCCAGGTATACTATGCAATAAGAACAATCCATTCTCTAGCTTAAAACACATTAGACTAGATTTGTTAGCATGTTTAATAGCTTTGAGAAGCTTTGGCTTTAGGTATCCAACAGCTCTGGAAAGCCTAATTTTCAGTAGTGGTTGCTCAAGACTTCAGAAAGTTAGCTCAAACAATATACTCAACAAAAAAAAAAAAATCACTAATCTCTTTATATTACATTGGCTTTAGAATATACACCAATATATACATACTGAATGCAGCCAGAGGCCAAGATAACCATTTTAATTTTGCTTACATGACTTTATACCATTTGATAGCAGTCTAGGGATATAAGGGTTTGTGGTAACAGCTTTTTACATTTTTTGAAACGGCATAGGAGCATTGGCTATACTCACATAATCAAAACTGTAATTTAATGTTAGAGGTTAGATGAAGAAAGATTTCAAAGACAGCCCTTGTATTTTATTACAACTCATTTTTCTGCAATAGTTAAGGTCACTCTTAGAGTGGCAAGTAATATCTCACATTTCAATTGTTTATGCAGTTGCTGGTATATTGACAATACCCCTGACATCTGGAAACTAATTTTCAAGAGGGGCTGGTGAAATAGGACTATTCTGAGTTGTAAACCTAAGTCTAATGATGCCTTCCAGCTTTTGAGATTGCTACTGCAGGAAACAAATAATTGTGTAGTTTTCCTTCTTTAAAAATAGCAGAGTTAGAGAATCTTACAGAGTAAACAAAAAAACCCCAGAAAAAACAAAAATAAATTGCATCATTACCAACAGTTTCCTAGGCACAGCTTTTATTCACCAGCAAAATAAAAATACTGTAAAACTGTTCCAGAGAACAGTGTACACTAAATTTTAATAGGGGCCTAGAGAACAATGAAATAGAAGAACGTTTTTTCCAGTAAAAACATGGAAATTCCCAGCCTTAAAAATACATTTAAAAGACCACAAGCATTTTGGAAGTTCTTCGGAAAGTCAGTGATTTTTTTTCTGTCACAAATAAGAATTTAGAGTCTATGCTCAGTCATTCAATGAGCATATGCCCTTCTATTATTTATTTAATGTAGGAACTATGCCCTATCAAGGCCAGGCCTTGCCCTGTCAATTCCTATCTGTATAGTGAACACGGAAGAGTTATGGCCTATGCGTCAAACAATACGGAACAAAACAGAGGTTTAGCTACTGGTGGGCATTGGCCCCCACCAGTTAGTATATAGGCCCACCCAAATCTGAGCCTGTTTCAAATCATTAATAACACAAATGATTTTTTGAAGGCAGACCTTTGTCCATTGGGCCACCTACATTTCTGTTCCTTCCTATGCCTCTGGTACAAGGGTACTGCACAGATCTGGTTATGAATGTTTGTTTCAGATTGAGGACCTGATCCTGATCTTGTCCTAAAAAAAATAGTTTTGCTTACAAAAGCTGTCAGACTCAAGACAGATGAAGGCAATAAGGGATGCTCATAAACAGTAGATCCATGCAAGTTCAAGGCCTTCATTTTTTCCAGCTAAGCTCAGGAATGTTCAAATACAGGAGCATAGTATAGATCTGTGGTCTAAAGAATGATTTTCTCTGGCTTCCTGCAACCTTCACTGGACCATGCAGGGAGCACCACAATGTGGCTGGTCTATAGTCAGTCTCTATACAGCACTTAAGTAGCATCAAGGAGTCATGTGCTGGCCTTCTGCTTCATAAGCAAACTGGCCATACAGTATGGACTTTGTATAGATTCAATACCCAAGACCAAGTCTATCAATCATGTTGTACACATGAGGACTGTTTAAAACAAACGAATATTTTATATGTTAGGGAAGGGATTCTTCTTTCTTGGGTAGCCTTCAGAAAGGCAATAAGACTGCCCCACTGGTACTACAGATCCCCATGGTTCTATGAGACCAGCACATTCACATTATAAATAATGGAGAGTCGGGGTCTCTGCATCTCTGCTCTTCACTCCACTCATGATTTTGGGTATAGCTGGTATACAACTGTTGAAGCCAGTAATAGAAGCCTCTTCCATTCCCTTCCCCACCTGGCATGAGAGGTGTTCTGTGAGGAAGAAAATGCAGAACAAACCTTCCTTAGGCATATCCTCCAATAATATAAGAAGAGACCCCTCCAGCTACTCAAGGTTATCCCAGAGCCAGCCAACAAATACACTTTAACTTAAGTCTTACACATAAGAGGCAAGCGTCTAACTTCCAGACTACTGACTAAAGGTAGAGTGTGCTCTCATTCTTTCTACTGTAACCAACTGTTTAAGTTACATAGCATGCACAGAAATGATGAGCAGATAATGTGATAGGAAGTGTATAGCAAATCATGATTTTAAGTTTCATTAAGGCTCTACATCAGTGATATGTCAACCTCTTTCAGTTCCTCCATTTGTTAAATATCTCTATAGCTACTCATTTAAGTGGTATAGCAAAGAATTCTAGGACTGAACAGGTATGAAACAGCTATTATTTTGTAGCATCTCCAAGTGTGTCAAGTGTTCCACCAAGCCACGTTTAGAACAGAGGCTGGTAATATATGGCCTGTAAGTGGAATCGCTGGTTCAAGGCCACAGGGCTTTGTCTGTGCCTATGCCCACGCCCAAGCTGTGCAGCAAGGAGCTGTACCCATGCCACTGCCGCTTCTTCCTCCACAAGGCTGTAGTGTGAGCACCACTTCAGGCTGAAGCAAGGCCGTGGAAAGAAGTGAGAACAGCATGGGAAAAGCTTTCAACTCCCTGGCCCTACCAAGCTCCCTTCTGGGTAGAAGCTGTGCTTGCACAGCTGTCAAGGAGTGGGGGCATGGGGGCTGGGAAAAGCAGTGGCAGTGCCAGCACAATTTGCAGCCCCCATCTAGAGTGGATCTGTGCCACGGCCAAGGAACTGGAAACTGATTCCACACTTACAGCTTGGCCCAAATTCAGCTCCCCTACAGCTGGAAGCTGCACTTGCACCACAGCTGTGGAGGAGCGGGGTGGGGGGAGAGGGGACTGGGAGAAGCAGAAGTAGTGGGGGCATGGCTCCTAGCTGCATGGCTTTGGTGGGGGTGCAGGGAAAGACCCCACCACCCCCTGTTTATGTTCTGCCAAAACCACCTGGCCCAGGTCAGACCACAGCTAGGTTGTCCCAGCTTCACTGAAAAAAAGGTTGCCAGGCTCTAAATTACAAGGCAAGAGTTTACAATCTTGAGGTCAAATTCTGTTCTCACCGATACTCCAGGCAACTCCATTGTCTTAAAAGTAGTTTACAAGGTATATGACTGGAACAAAGGTAGAACCTGAACATTTTTTTTTTTAATGATGTGCATTCATAATAGGCAATACACTTGAGCCTCAGCATCTACAGGACAAGTAGAACAACCCTAAGTTGACCTAGAAACCCCCACCTGTAACCAGACTTTTTTTTAAAAGAGTGTTAAAGATTACCAAAAAAAGTCACCTATACAATAAAATTTTGCTGCTGCTTTGTTTCTAAAGCTTGGAGAATTTAATGTCCATCTCCAATACAAGAGCATATCGCTTTCTGAACCAGTTCACAGTTGTAGGGGCACAGCTGGGCCCCTGGGGCAAAGCAAAAGTGGTGACTTCTGGTAGCTACTGTGATTGTCAATTTTTTTTGCCCCTCCCTTCTCCCTTGCCCCCTGCCCCCCCAATGAGGGGCCCATATTGTCACCTCCCCACCTTGTTATGTTATGCCACTGATGGCTCTATTATCAGAAATATCTTAACAGAATTGCTTTCAGTTGTGTTTATTAGCTGTGGCATGGTGTCAGAAGGAGATCTGTATTTCTGTTTGGCTGGTGTCTCATGGGGATGATCCCTTGGGGCATCTATTTTATTCACTATTATTTACTATACTGCTGTTGCCATCTGGGATAAGTCACTATCAAGGAATCTTGATACTTCTAACATTCAGTGTAGTTGGTATGGCATGCTGGAGTATTATTAGACTAGAAACTGCTAATTTACTTGGGCCAAGTTCTCTGCTACTAACTGCTCCAGTGGACACATGAGGCTCAAGAGAATTACAGCAGCTGACACCAGCAGGCATGTATCTACTGAGTTCCATGTATTTAAATTAACTAATGATTTCAGGCCCATTCAGATAGAACTACTTTGCTGCTTTAAGATTTTAGATTTTAGCAGGAAACCAATACTTTTAGATTTGGTCAGGATAATTACTGCAAGACAAAATCATGGATGTATCATCATTAGCATGCTCTTAAAGCTAAGCGCATTGTGAAATGCTGTGATGGGAACACATGCCTAGTACTATAAAAATTCTGTGGGACTCCTAATATACTTAAAAAGAAAAAGGAAAGCCAGTAAAACTGTTCAAATAAAGGAAGGTACAGAAAGGAGAGCAAGGTAAGAATTATTATAAGCTAAGGCTTTAAGCATGGATTTAAAGCTAGTAAGGGAGATGTCAGTAGACAAAAAAAAATAAAACAATTTACAGGAACAGATGGTAGCAAAAAGGAGACTGATATCAGTTAAGAGAAGGAACTAGAAGGAATGAGTATGCTATTTAAATAATCTATGTATTTTGCATTATGAAGAAAAATCAGGTACTGCGGGACCACTGTACAATTTAAGCTCAAGTAACTGACAGTAAAAGTTTCAGTTGGGATCCTGCAAGCAGCATGTATTAGCAATGACTGGATTAGATGCTTGTTATAGGCAGTTTAGCTTTACACACTTGCAAACCTCACTTCCATTCAGACAAACTCATATGCTTCAAGGAAGCATTACTGTAATTACTCAGATAGAAGATGTGCCCAATAATATGACCCCCCACCAATAATTAGATTCTACATATGGAAAATGTATAAAATTTGTTAGCGTTTTCCAGGTGTAGAATCTAATTATTGGAGGTTCCCCTTGAATGCATCCCCTACCTCCCACCGCTACAACAGGGAAAATAAATCGGGGGGGGGGGGGGGGAAATCAGGTAGCCCTTTTGCTCTCTCCTTCCCCACAACTTTTTCCCCAGTAGCCCCTTGTCATTGTCCTTATCATCAAACCCTGGTCTCCCTGAATACATGGAACTTGACAGAAAATGTGAAAGCAATAACCTTGAAATTAAACATGGCTGTAGCAATTTGCATATACGCTTAGTTCATCAAGAATAAATGCATGTTATGTGTTTAGCACAGGTACTCCATAAACACTTTTGAGCAACACTTTGCCACCTACTTATACATAGTTTAAACTACGCCCCCACCACCTTTTTCCTTTTAAAAAAAAAAAAAAAAAAAGAAAAATTTTCATGTCCCCGGTCAAATCAGCCAAATCAATTCCAAATCCGTGAGTCAGTTCAAGAACCATATGCAGCCCTGCTCCCAGTAAGCATCTTCCACCCCTGCCTGGGGCTTCAGATGCTTCCAAATTCTTTGGTGGGCATCCTATGTGCAGGCCCAAGCCTGGAGGCTTGGGGTTTGGATGCCCCCAAGTTTTGCTTGCCCTCAGCCATATTGCCTCAGGAGCAAACTACAGAAATGGGAGACTCCTCCCTAAAGTCTGCATATAGCTGAGATCTTCCCATGAGAAGTGAAAGTGGGAGGCTAATTATGGAGTACTACCCCCTGCCAAGAAAGTGGTTTTTCCCCACCAGTAGGAAAACCACCTTGGTGGTCATGGTATTCCTTCTGCCAGGTAAATAGTTTAAACTATGCATGGTATTAGTTCAAGCCAAAGGCTCATGATTTACCACATAGTCACTGGGCTGGACCCCACCAGAGTCAACAGCGTTTCAAACCATGGTGACTGCTCAGTATGTGTACCAGTATCAGTACTCCAGATACTCCCTGCCAAAAAATCCATGTGCTAATTAGCCTCAAATCATTACTGGAAATAGGTGATCTTGTAATAAGTCCTGGAATTCTCCAAAAATGTATATGCAAATGAGGTGTACACAACATAGTCTAGCTTTACTTTGTGGAGTGTGGGGCCACACTAATCATATGCACTAGGCTGAGACAGCAGGTGACAGAGGGATTCTGAACTGTTTGGGCCCCATTTGGTTATGGTTTGCCAGGCATTTAAGGCTGGTGAAGAAACAGGAAGCTGTAGGAGTCAGGAGGAAGTCAAAATGTATGCAATGTAGTGGCTCAATGTGTCTGTAAAAAGTCGGTGGTGAGGGGGACCGTGCTTAATGGGCACTACCATATATCTTATTCAGTGGGCTGTACTAACTTAGCCTCACCAGCACGGAAACCCTGATCCGTGCCTTAAAGGCAGAGAAAGGGATTAACAGAACATCGGAGTGTAAGGAGTGGAAGAGGGAGACCCAAAGCTCAAAACAATAGCAGTGGTGGCAAGTAAGCATGAGGTAGGAAAAAAAAAATTGCTGAAGCGCAGAAATTAAGATCTGGAGACAGATGGGGAGTGGATGAAGGTGGAGAAGAAAGAAGGTCACAGCAGGAGGAACAGCAGAGGCAGCAAATGATGAGAGTGATGGCACCAGAAGGAAAACAGGAGCAGAGGAGAGCAGGAGAAGGTACATCAGGTAGAAGGAGAGAATGGTGGGAGCACGACAGTAGGCTAGCCTACCAGGAGTGGAACAGGAGGAAAACACAGAAGATACACCAAGAGAAGCTAGAGAGGAGCAGAAGCTGTGCATGAAGACAACTTTAACCAGCAATGGGAGGCTCGATGATGAACAGGTACGGTTTCTTGGAATTGGTACTGTTTGAGATTTTGGAGATGCAGACAGAGCATCTCACTAGCCTGACTGCTTTCTTGAACTGAAAGACATGGGAACTGACTTACTGGGATGGAGAAGGGTATGGAAATTTTAGAAGAAATATGCAGAGAAATATGTGAGGGAGGAATTAAGAAGGATAAAATTCATAGCAGGGGGGAAAAAAAATCAAGAGAAAGAGGGATTATAGTTTGAATGTACATGGATATAGTAGAAGCAACAGATACAGAAAGATGGGTGGAAAAGTGCATCCAAAGGGCCATGTGAGAAGAGAAAGAAAGGGACAAATATGGTATCTGGATGGGGTCTTGGAGGGCACGAGTAGTATTACAAGCAAACAAATGGAGCCCAGGTGAGGTGCTGCACCTCCCATTAGTGATCCAAATTGGGGCACACTGGGGTTTTATAAATGTACCATAGGCAATTAAACAGCGCAGCAAATGCAGAGAGGTGGGGCACTTATCTGTATACTATCCCCTCAGTGTGCTACAGATATGAAGGGATGGGACACAGAGCAGCAGAATGCCAGGAGTTGTTAGAATGCACTATTTGTAAGAGAGAGGGACACTTGTATTGTAGGTTCCCCGAAGCCTTTGCAAATAGTCAGATCCCTTGAGGAACAGCAACACCCAAAGGGGGAGAGCAGAAGGGTTGGACACTGAGGTAGAAATGGTGAAAGAAACCCTGAAGGAAGGTGAAAAAGAGAGGAAGGTGGGAAAAATTTCTGTGGCAGAGGCAGCATAAAAGGAGATAGGAGAAGGAAGGGAAAGCAGGAACAGCAAACAGCTCAGACATGGAGGTGGGGGTGGGGAAGAAAGAAGACACCCTACAAACAGAAGTGGAGATGGAGCAAGAGAAAGAACCAGAGACAGACCAAGAAAAGAAAGAAAACACAGGGGCTGAAGACTAGGAAGAAGAAATATGATAATGAGGTAACTGAGTCAGAGGAACAACTGGAGACCAGTTTCCTGCCACTAACGCCTCTGGGCTCCAGCCCAGAGTGGATACCAGAAGGCAGGAAGTAGAGGGGAGGTGGGAATATGCAAGGCTTCCTAAATGTGAGAGTGATCTGGCAGCTTCCAAAGGCTACAGGGATGCAAGTGGGATGGGGAGGAGCTGACCACACAGAGCAGTAGCACAGACTAATCATAAGGCTAAGTGCACACAGTCCAAAAGCCCAGGGTTGAATTGATTCAGTCTTTACAGTTTAGTCTAAATTGCAGAGATTAAATTGAAAACAGAAGTGAACAGACATTAATCTTCGATTCAGGAAATGCAGCCATGTGCCTGCAATGGCTCAGGCCAGAAGCCGGGGGGTGCTAGAACATGGCTCTCTGACTGTGTGTTCACTTCCTCTTCCTGCTGCCCCTGAGCTATCTGGGATTTTCAGTATAGAAGCACAGCAGTAGGACTCTGCAGGGTTGCTCATCACTTCCTCTTCCAGGTGCCTCTGGGATTTGTAGTCAACACCTACAGCCAGCAGTAAGTTCAAACAGGAGAATGGGTGTTTAACCCCCCTCCCTGGGCCCAGTCCCCAGCTGGGGTTTGCTGGGGGGGGCGGAACAGGGACAGTTCCCCATCCCCGCTGCAGACTGGGCTGCAGCCCCAGCTGGTGTCCCCCCCCCCACCGGTACACACACGCTTGTCAGCCAGCCCTCACTGCTCAGCTGGAGCAGACAGCCCAGTCCAGCCCAGCCCAGCGCTACAAAGCATACTGGGCTGGGAAGCTGGGGGACTGTGATTTAACTTGAACCAGGAAGGGGTCTGGGACAGAAGTTTCATAAACTGGTTTGACCCAAATCAGTTAAGTCTGATACTACATTCAACCAGGTTTATCTTAAACCAGTTTCAGCCATTTTGAAACTGGTTTATATGCACTGAGCTGCTGTTCTGTTACAGGTTTAAACCAATTTCTGATCACTTACACCAGTTTGTGTGTAATTTCTGTCCCTAGCCCAAAAGAACATATGCACTCAGTTCAAAGTAAGCACTGACAAACTTTAAAAGGGACAGATGCAGTCATTTAAAAACAAGCATAAATGGTACTGACAATAGTTTTGCTTAACATCAGGGTTATCTTAACAAGGAGAAGATGGGAACAGATAGAACGAGTGCTGAACCAAGTAAGGGCAGACAATCTGCCTATAAGAATGTGGTATACCAGGGGAGAGGAATTATACGCTGAGAAAAAGTGGAGATGGGAATCATCTTGGTGGTCAGAGACAAATGAAAACAAAGGAAGGATAGCAGTATTATTCAAGGACCCAGATCTGAGAGCAAAGCAGGTAGAAGTCATCAGTGGAAGATTGCAACAAATGATACTATCACTCAAGGGACCAGAATTAGTAATTTTCAATGTATATGCACCACCAGGAAAGAAGGGAAGGAATGTGCTGCTAGGAAAGCTAGAGATTTACATGGTCAGAGGGAGGACCACGCAAAACAGTGAGAGATTTCAACTGTATCAATCGCAGCAGGCAGCAGAACAGAGGAAGGAGGATATAGAGCTCTAGACTATTAACAAATAGAATAAAAGAAGAGTTAAGAGATGTGTGGCCAAGACAGAAAGTTTTCACTAAAACAGACCCCAGGGGTAAGAAACAATCAAGAACTGAATGTGTGCTTTTATCAGAAGAAACAGGGATAAGGAATAAGCCATACATGTGGCTTGTAGTGATCACCAGAGGCTGAAGGTGAAAGTGTCTTGTTAAGAGCCTCATGAGGGGGAAGGGACTGTGGAAGTTAAGTGTGTGGCTGTTAAAAGCTGATGAGATGTGAAGTGTACACAGAACAGTACGAGGGCTGGCAAACACTGAAGAAATATTTGGGAAGTACTAGAGAATGGCGGATGATGGTGAAGAGGATGGGAGAATTCTTTAGGAAAGAAGGCCAAAGATGCGCAGGGAAAGAACAAAAGAGTTAGAGAGCTGTAAAATAAGGTGCAGGAGCTGCTAAAGGAAGCCACAAAAGGAAGACAGGTATGAGAAGAGTTAGAAGAAACAAGGCAAGAGATGGAAAGCTGGGTTAAAATAAAGATGAGAGAAATTCTTAGCACAAGCACCACAAGTGGGAAAATGAAGAGTGGTCCCAATACTTTTCAGCCAGAGCAAAGGCTGAACTGTGAAACTTGAATTATGTAAAAGTAGCCACTTAAAGTATTAATTACTAACTTGTTTTAGAAGAGTGCATTTATTCCACACTTTACCCCACACCCCCAAACTATGAAATTAAGGCAGGAGTTACATAATTATCCCAAAATTGTGGATGTTTCTGTTCTACCATGAAAGCAGACCAACAGATTTTCACTTAAAAACCCACAACTACAGATTTGCACCTCTGAAATCTCTTTGGGACAGTCATAAGCCTCTGGCAGTTTGAAGTCAGAACTGTACCAGTACTAGCATTTGTTAATGCCTAATTTCTGTACAAGCTGAATGCATGAAAGAACATTTAATTAAATCTACTGTAATTGCTAAATCAGTGGTAACTAATGTGGGTTTTCAAAAATGTTTGTCATTGCCTACTGAATGTCTTGGGAGTTAATATTATGGTTGAAAGTTTCCTCAATTTACAAGATGACTGCAAAAAGGGAAATAAAAGTCTATTGTTCTGTCCTTAAAAGGGTATGAAGTAGATTGTTTAGAGAGAGAGCTATAAACTACTTCATTTCCTGATAGTAATGCATATCACGTTTCACATGGCCAAAGGTGCTAGTAATTACAAAAATATACTTATGTGACTTCAAAAGGTGGGACAAGGAAATGCTTCATAAAAAGGGACCTATTGAAAATACTGTGCATTCTCAGTTTCCATTGATTTCTTTTCTCAATAGATGTTTAACGCTTCAGAACTTGCCAAGAATACAAAAGTTATAGAGAACCTTAACAAGTGCCTGTTTCTAAACTGTCCTTCATCCTTTCAGCCTGAAGTATGACAAAGTAAGCACAAAGCAGAGAATACCAAAAGATCTCCCTCCCAGAGAATGCCAGGTATAAATATGCATATGTTAAATATCTTAAAGTTCAAGAGCAAGAAGTACAACACAAAATACTCCACAATAGGACTAAACCCCCATGCCCACATACTGCTGATGAGCAGCAGCACCACACAAATGGTTTTAGATTAGAGGCAGGTCTCTTATGTGGTATGCCCACCTATTAAGACTGATTTTTTTTTTTACTCACTGAACTCAGCTCAGTTTCCAAGACCTTTAGGCTTCCCCCTCCTCCAATATACACACTGTTTCCCACAAAAGTATGTATCAAAAATCTCTTTTAAGAATGATAGACCTCTAAGAGTTTCAGACTCTGCAAATTACTTGGCAGTAAAGCTCTCTTAATACAAACAGAAGAAAGAGAAGGGAGTGTCCCTCTCACCAGATCTCCTCTGACATTTAATAGCTTTTTTTCTACAAGCCCACCAGATGAAGCCTTTGAGCCTTGGGGGGAAAACAGCCTGGTAACCATGATTGCCTTAAAGATGCAGCACCTAGATAGAGTCCATTCTACTTGCTTTCTTTTTTAAAAAGAAAATACTTTTCCAAGACACTTTCCCTATTTCCTTCCCTGGCTTTTCTGTTACAGCTGTTTAGTGAGAATTTGTATACAAGCCAACCTAAAAATGGAGAGAACAGAATAACTGTTCAGAATAGGATTAAACAGGCTATATATTTTAAGCAGAAATCTACTATAGAAACAGGACAGCCATCAGCATTCTTGCAACATGCATCCATTACGGTTATTTTCAGAATGCAGCAAGTAATTTAGAAAGCTCTCTCTCTAATTTGCTAGTTTCTGTGGAATAATTGGAAGAAATAAGGGTGGATGCCAGTATACACTCTGGTATCTCCTCTGAACCAGAGTTCATAAATATAGTGAGCCCAGTTCCTCACACTATTACAACAGTTTTACCATGGTGTGCCTATTTTGGTTCCAACCTGGGTAACAATAAAGTAGATTAGGGCCAACTGGCACTAATCCCTTCATCCTAAAATTATGCATTCTTGTATACTATACATTGCTAAAGCTATAGATGTCACAACAGAACAGTTCCATTTCAATTCTAGCTATGCCCTAGCATTTACCTTTGAAAGTGGTTTCAGCTTTGAAAACCTATTTCATTAGAAAAATAAGAGTAAAAATAAAACACATTAAAAGTTCTTGATATACTTCCCCTGGTGTTTGGCTGTACTTGAGCAGCAACGTAGTAAGTTATTAAGCAAAAAGTGATAAAACTTATTTTTAAAATATAGCTAAATTTAGGCTACTAGGTAGGAGATTGAAGTCCAAGGCCTACATGGTAGCTTTCTCCAAAATGCTTCTATTGCCATGCGCAGATACAGCTAACCAAGCAGAATTCCAGAGTCTCAACGCATGGCTGAGATGATGGTGTAGGGAGAAAGGTTTAGGTTGATTAGGAACTGGGGAACCTTTGGAACAGGAGGAGTCTGTACAGGAGGGACCGTCTCTACTCGAGCCAAAATGAATACTACATGCCAGCATTTTGGTACAAAAGGGTGGTAGAGCACCTTTTAAAACTAAAAATGGGGGGAAACTGACAGGTGCAAAACAGCGTGCTGTTCAGATTCACCCCTTTAGGGTGTGCCAAACCATTAAAAAATGGGGATAAGAAACAGGAAATAGATGAGCACACGCAAATACCTTTAATGATTAAGAAGCCATAAAGAAGCAGCCAACCAAGCAACAACAAAAAGTAGATGTGCTTCTATACAAATGCTAGAAGTCCAAGATCAAGGGTGGGGGAACTTGAATACTTAGCAGCAAATAATAAATATTGACATAACAGGTATCTCTGAAATATGTAGGAATGAGGAAAATAGATGTGATGCTGTAATACCAGGATGCACATTATACAGGAATGATAGAATAAGTCATACTGGTGGGGGAGTGGCACTCTACATCAAAGACACCATCAAATCAAATAGATTTTTCAGCTGATAAGGGGGATACCATAGAATCGCCATGGATAGAAATTCTGGGTTTTAATAAAAATAAAAAAAAAACATGTTTGAGGATATACTATTGACCCCCAGGCCAGGACCATAGCAGTGAGCTAGACAGTGCTGGCCTTAGGGAAAATAGTGCCCTGGCTGAACTTGTATTTTGGCACCCTTTGAGTTTAAGTATGTAATAACATTAGCAAAAGTTTCAGAAGTAAAGCCTTGGAGGCAGCTGCTGTGCTAGATCACAAGGCTTGCTTCTTCACATTATTGACTGGTGGTAGCCAAGCAGGGCAAGAGGAAAAGGGTGGGATAAATGGAAGGGCTCATCTCTTACCAGCGAAGACGATGGTGAGCAGTGCCAGGCATGCACCCATGAGTACGAGCAGCAGGAACACAAGAGGCAGGTGCTGCTAGCTAATGCAGTAGGACTCATAGAGCCAGTTACAGGCATGTGGCAGTGGGCACTGCTCACAGCCTACCTGTTCCACCCTGTCCAGCAGGTAGTGATCCCTCCTCATCATCACTGAGCCCCACAGTTGGCCAATTACCAATGCCTTCCTCAAGTCAGTAGCATGTGCATGTGTATACCTATCACCAGCCCATAAGGCTGGGTCTGGAGCTAGAAATGCTAAAGGGAGATAAGAGGGGCTGTGACAATAGAAAACACAGTAATAACAGGTGACTGTCCACAACTGGGCTGGGTCAATCTAACATCAGGGCAGGATGCAGAGACCATATTACCGGAAGTTATAAAAGATTGCTTCATGGAGCAGTTAGTCCTGGAACCTACAAGAGGAAAGGTAATTTTTTACCTAGTCCCAAGTAGTGCACAGGATTCGGTGCAAAGGGTAAGTGCTACTGAGCCATTCTATAATAGTGACCACAATGCAGTTGGGTTCGACTTCCATGTAGGAGAGGAGATGAGAAAAAAAATCTACCACAGTAGCCTTTAAAAAGGAAAACTACACCACAACGAGCTTTTAAACAGATGTTAAAAGCAGCCCCTCCTACAAACAGCATGGGAACTGCTTGAGAACACTACACTGGAGTCACAGAACAAATGAACACCACAAAAAAAGGGAAAGTGAACCAAAAGAAAGCCAGCATGGTTTCATGGCAGAGTTGCAGAGACAGTAAGCAGAAGACAGGCTTCTTTCAAAAACTGGAAGTCAAATTCTAACAAAGAAAATAAGAAAAGCATAAACTCTGGCACATCAGGTATTACATTTGTAATAAGAAAAAGCTAAGAAAGAATGAGGAGAAACTTGCTGGACACACAAAAGATAATCAACATTTCTTTTAAGTACACTAGAAGCTGAAGATGGGGTACCTCCAGGCATCTTGGGTTTTCCTCAGCATCAGATTAAGGTTTTCTTCCCTTGACATATCACATGGTTGCTGATGTATAACAGCACCAGACATTCATAGGCATCTTTCATCAACAGCAACTGCTATGGCCATGGGTAAGTGGCAACAGGGGAAAGTGCTAGTGATTACCAGAAGCCCATCATCAAGGACCTATACTAACATAATGACTATGATGATAGTCATAGCTCAGTGGTTAAAGCACAGTGCTAATCACACCAATATTGAAGGTTTGATCCCTTGCTGGTCTAGAGGTCCCTTCCAGCTTTAATTCTCTATGATAACAACTTTTTTTGTACTTGGCACTCATTTCTTCTTTATCTACTGAAACAGTCATGCTCATCCCCAGGGGATGCCATCAACATTAATAAAAAGTTTTCTAAAGTTAATTACTACAAGATCCAATTAAAGTTAGTATGCTATATTTGTATACAGCAAACCCATTTGTACATTTAGGTATGAATGTAACTAAAGTTTTAGGTCAGATGTAAGTATTAGCAGTTGCATAGTTCTTTACCACCAAATCAGACAATTCGTAAGGACACAAGTTACAAGTGCTTTTCTGTGGGACAAATTGCACATAGAAAAGCAGGCTGGATTTTTCAATGTATAATCCTAAATGTGTCCAACCCCAGTTTATTGTCTAGATTGGCATCCCCACATTAAATTTACATTTAGCATCAACCATCTGCAGAATGAACTAGATAGCTTTCAATAAAAGGAGTAACCCTTTTTAGTTAAGGTACAAGTTCTGGAATTCTTCAATAGTTTTGCTTCTAGGCTGGACTGACACTTCAGTTAACTAGTGATGGATATGCTAATGCCCTGCACAAGATTTACATAACACAATGGAAATCCTCAGTGCCCCAAAAATCCCCCCGCCTTGACCAACGCACCAGCCTAAAATAACTGAAGTTGCATTTTGTGTTGTGCTTTGATAAATAATATAGACAGACACTTAAAGAAGTGTGAGGATCCCAGTATAGAAGAGTGTTGTCTGTCTTCCCTCACGTGTGCGCCAAAGTGAACACTCCTGAAATACATCTAGTTATACACCAGCAATAAAAAACCCGTGCAACTATTGCTAATATAAAGTGCTGAATAGGGCGCTAAAGCTGATTTTTAAGCTGACCATACCATTTAAATTTGCACAAAACACAAAAACAAACCAGAATGCCTTCCTCCCACCCCCTCAAAAAATCACAGTTATAAATTAATGAGCAAAGAGAAACTTTTCTCTTATTTCCTTTGTACTGGGGCGGGGAGGGCGGGGGAGGAAGGGTGGATTACCCTAGCAGGTATGTGTGTCAGACAAAAAAAAAAAAAGAGAGAGAGAGAGACTGCTTTGGCCTTTTAAATTTCAAGTGCAGGTTTCATTCAAACTTGATTTTGATAACTTCCCACGTGTGTGCAAAACAGGCCCTCCTCTGCATCCCTGTGTTTATTAAAATGGATGTTTTCCATCAGTGAAAATGCTCAGTTACCATGGACACTAACAGATCTGGAGAGAAATGTTAATAGGGTGGTGTTTCAAATGTCTGTATGGAGGTTTAGTCCAATTCAATCTACTGAATAATTATCTGGAAAGGCAAGTGTGAAGTGAGGCAGTAAAAAGAAAAAGATAATGTTATATTTGCATTTGCAGAGGGCTGTACGGAGCCTCATCTGGATTTGTGCAAACTAAATGAATAGCAACAAAATGGCAAATGCTGTTCAAATTCTGATAAATGCAAAATTGAAAAGTGGGGTGGAGGGGAGGGTGTGGTGGGAAATCTAGGCTATAGCTGTACCTTACACTGTATAGCACCATGGATATTTCAGTGAAAATATCCACCCTCTACATAACTGTGATCAGAAAGTATGAGGGGTGCAAAAGGAATTATGTTGAAAAAGATTCTTTGATACCAAACTTTATTTTCCCCCCCATAAATGCATCATCTGTAATATTCTGTGCAGTACTGGATATTTATCTTTAAAACAGTGAGAACCAGCAAAGAGAATGACAGTCAGAAAGTTCATTCAATATCAGATGGAAGAGACTGGGGTGGTTTGCCTTAAAGATAATCAGGAACATCATAACAGTCCACAAAAACAATGAATGGTCTGCAGCAGGTTGATCAGAAGCTTCTATTCTCTCCATTGGAGAAACACAAGAACAAATGGGATAGGAAACTAATTTAAAAGCATAGCAGATACAAAATAGAGAAAAGGAAATGTTTTGCCACATGAACAATTGAATTATGGAATTCATTGCTGTCAGAAGATGCTGTCGGACATAAACTTAGTGAGAATCCAAGAGATACAAGATCAAGACTATCCAGAGCTTAAACGATACACGTTAACCAATTTTGAAAGAGATTACACCTCATCCTCTGAGATTTAGGCCAGTGTAACTGTTAGACTTTTTTTTTTTTTACAGCCAGATCCTAACCCACTCATGAGGCACCCCAGTAGGATCCTATTCAACCCTGATTAGTCTCTGAAAATCCATGAATGCACCTATTTTTGTAATATGCTGTCATTTGATTTTAAAACTAAGCCACAAAAAAGAGCTGTAAAAGAAGAGATGAACCTACCCAACGTTAGTACTAACAGTATAGAGAAACCTGAGCAAGGTGAAATAGCATCACACTTGGATGGAGTAAGACTTGTCCTTTGCTCTCAGTTCTTAGGGTTCAGGGAACTAAAAACTAGGAGAGGCATTTTATCCCGCAGCTGCTTACAGCAGGCTTCTTCCCCTTTCCCTTGAAGTATGAGTGGATCTAGAATTTTGAAAAGGAGGGTGCAAGTGGTGTGCTGCATCTGCTTTTCAGTTCAAGACTGAAGCAAAAACAAATCTAATTATTGGACTGTGCATTATTGTGTGTGTGTGTGTGTAAGTATACAACTGTCCATATATAGTTGGTCTAATAAACATATCACAAACAAGAAAAATCACAGGCCTCAAGAATTGTAAGTAGCAACATGACTGACTAAGATCTACAAGGTGTCTGCACTCCTACAACAAGCATGGCAGGAGCCCAGTGAAGAAGGCTGCAGAGGCCAAAGGCTCACTTTAAGGCTTCCCAGAGCCATGTAAAGCATGCTGAGCTTTCACTGCTGCTGTTCTTTGTGCTACTGCAGGGGAATTGGGTTGTGGCCATGCATGTGGAAAAACTGCAGTCTGAACAGCATGGCCCAGGACAGGGTGCTGTTTAACCCATTCCTTGTTGGGCAGTTTGTTCCCTTATTGCAGCAGCCTTGTTACCTATATGGAATCGATGGAAAAAGGGAAGGAGCAGGGAGGGGGATGAGATTGTCCCCACCTGCTCTAGCTCCATGCCACTTAACCTATTCCCTGCTGGCTCTGGTGCCTTCCTTTGGCACATCTGGCTTATGGCTCTGCACTGTTTACCCTTATCCTACCCACTTTTAGTCTCCCCACCTGCTCTTACTATTTTGCTCTTCCTGCTCCTGCAAGGGAACTCCCAGGCCAGCCTGACAGAGGACCAGAGGGTCAGACTCCCTCTGCACAGCTGCTGAGTGAGTGAAGCAGGAATCAAAGTAAAGCGCATCCAGACCAGTGCACCCCGCCTCTGGGTCTACCCCTGCCCTGAAGCATCAGTGCTACTTGTAATCAAAGAAAGGATGCTGAGCTAGAGGAAACATGGCTCCTATCCAGTCTGACAGGTTCTAGAGGTGTTAATTTCTAGGTCAATTAGGTTCCTTTTGTCAATGAGTTTTTACAGCATATGCTTAAAGTTCAAAAGCTCAAATTTGCAAAGCTATGAATTTGGGTTCAGGGCTGTCAAACTTATTCAAGTGGAAGAGTATCTTACTTCACACTTAGGGTGGCAGTCTTGCTTTTGTGGAAGCCTAGGCATCCAGATTTGGTCATCTATATGGCATTTTCTCATTGCTTAATTTGTGTAAGTGGAAGCTTCCCCCTGCACTGCACCTCATCCTCTTCCCTCCCTGCCCCCACCATCCCCAGTAAATATGCTAGTGATTCAGCCTCAAATGGATCACTGGATGACCTGTGGCACAGTCATTAAGAGTCCTGGGCTAGAGGAAAAAGAGCAAGAAAGACTCTGATTCAAGCACTCCTCTGGGTGAGATGGGCCTAAAACCCAAGACTCCAGCATCCTAGGCAAGTGCCCCAGTCACTGAGCTGTGGAAGGAAAGCACACAGCTTTTTCTCCCTTGCCCTGAGTCTTAAGTCCAATAGTCATGGGTTTTGGCCAACTACATCTGGACTTCTGAGTTTGCTATGCAGTCTTGGCCACTACTACCCATAGCCAGACCTCCTACTCCAAGGGCTAGTCTATCCACTTGCCAGAAATCTACTGCCCAGGGGGATGGTACCAGCTCCCATGAGGCTGTTACCAGCCTTAAGGTGCATCAGAAAGCCCCCTTTTCCTCTTGCCTGCATTTACTCTCCCCTCTTTAGATATGTTTCTCTTCTACCTTTTCTTCCTTCCTCTTTCTTTCAGTATAGGATAAGGAACTGTGTTTTAAAGTTTGTATGTGTGTATTTTGTATCTCCCCTTTTATTTTGGTATTTTTATCTATGTGTGCGCCATGGCATTACTCTTGTAGTTTATATTTTATACTACTCACCTTTTAACTAAATGTGTTTAGTTTCAGAAGTAAGTTATACATTGTAACAATGTTAACAAGGGCAGGAATCAAACTGCCGCTTCCTTGTATCAGGCAGGCCCCTGAAAGAGCGAGTGAATCAGTGATTGAATGGTAACACAGTAGCAGGTAGCAATTAACACCTAGGAAAACCGCAGATCAACCAACGGAAGACATGCGGACGACCCCTGGGGCTGACAGATGCCATCCAGTAGCCACCAAGGGGGAAGTCCCACGAGGGTCAACGACCCCTGGATTGGGCAAACCTGAAAACTGGGGAGTCACCAAAGTCTGCCAAGGACAGATAAAAAGCAGTGAAAAGTGACCCTCAGCGGTGCCCTCTTGATCTCCAACTTGACCAGCACCCGACCTGTCCAGCCAGAAGGACCAGCCGGCAACCCCCTCCTGGAAGATAACACCATGCTGGAAGAAACCTCAACTGGCCATCGACGGCAGACTCCAGCACCTGTGAGATAGGTATACCCAACGCTTGTAACTTGCTACTGGGGGGGGGCAGCCCCAAGGTTTATGATTTGACTTCATTGCAGTGTTTCAATCCGCCTAATAAATCAGAATTTTAAGGATCCCGAGCTGGACATTTGTAGCCAACAAAGGCAACACTCCCACCCATCCTGCAGAGGGAAAGATGGGGGAGGGTGACCGCAGTCTACATGACATCACCCCAGGCATGCAATGAAACCTCAGGCTTAGCCAAGGCTGGTCCCTTTTGCTTGAGCGCTCCAGTGTCCAGAGCCATCACTTAGCTTCATGAACCAAACCAGCAAATATCCTCCTCAGACCACTGCAGGAGGGCCTTAAACTGGAGTCATGGAGAAGTGCTGCTGGGGCAATGAGAGAACCATCCCTTCTAATCCCCACCTCCCCCCACCCACTTGTCCAGGGTATGAAGGGCAGCACACAAGCCTAGGTAGTCTATGAGTATATTACAGTGCAGCTGGTGGCTTAGGGGCACCAGTGGGACTAGTAGCAGATGTGCACTAAAAAAAACAAGTGCACAAAATTGTGGTATGTTTGGGGCAGGGATGACAAGATCTTGAGCACTATGAGGACCATGGTCCCTTTCCAGGAGGAGCTGTTCAGGATCCTGGAGGACTGTGCAGTCACTTCCTACCACACCATGCACTGCACACCTACAGGCCCAACATAGAAGGACAATGGCACTGAAAATGACTATGGGATCCCCCCTCTCACCTGCTACCAGAATGCCATGGAGGAATACAAGGATGCCTACTTACTGGACCTGTTCCCCACCCAGACCTAGGATGCACAAGATGAAGAAAGCGAAATGAGACCCTCATTGAGTAGACGGACATAGACAACCCACAACAGCCACAGGTAAATTTCAGTAGATCCAGGGGAAAGGGTAATTGATGAGATTAATTGGGGCTCAGGTTGGCATGTGGCTTGTGAGTGACCCATGGCTTGAGAGTGACTCCAGGCTCTGTGTGGCATCCAGCTCAGGGAAATGCCTACATGAGAGAATGGTAAATCAGTGCAGATTGTCCCCTGCCCCTGACATTTACCAGAAGAGAGGGGAGTAATGTGTTCTGTGCAATACAGAAAAGATGAGAATCAGTGCCACACCTCTGCTTGAGCCACAGCAGTTGAGCATGGGCCAGTGGCCCAGTTAAGGCTTGATGGGCCAGTTACGATGTTCAGTGGGTGGGCGAGTTAGCATTCACCCTAGTTAGGGGTTGATTTGCATTAGTGTAAAGTGGCAAGTGGAACCCTAATGCACCCAACTCTGCCCCCAGACCTTCTTATCTAGCAATGGCAGCTCAAAGCCCAATTCCTCCCCCTCACAGCAAGCTATCCCATGCACAATAGGGTATTTGTGTGGGTTTGGGGAGGAGGAGGGCACCTCCCCTGGTCCACAAATATCTGCTATTGCCAGTTGAATTTCACACACCAGTACCTGGAGAACAGGGCTCAGCAGAGCTCCCACTTACACAACCAAGGTCCAACCCTAGGACAGATTTTCAGGGCACCAACACATGGAAACATACAATCAAAGGCTTTTATTTAGGTTCATCTGAGTGCAAACAGAGAGGTTGAGGGGGTAAAGCCCTGAGAGGAAGGGGCATGTAGAATAGACTGTAACCCCAAACCACCTCACATCCCCACCACCCAATGGCTAGTGGCAGTTTTTTGGGTCCCACACAGTAGCTGCCTCCATCACTCCAGGGATACCGAGCAAAGTGAAAGTCATCATCCTTCAGGATTCCAAGTCTGCCTCACAGCTTGGGGTTGTAGTGGCAGCAGGTTCAAAGCACTCTGACAAGGCATAGGATATAGTATTATTTTTCAGGGGACAGATTGCAGTGGGCAACAGAGGCTGTCTTATTTCTGGCCATGATTGATCACTGCTTTCAATGCTAGGAAGTCAGGCAGAGCTATGAAGCTGTAATGTAAGCAAAGGAAGGCTTCTGAAACCTCACACATCCAGCAGAATCACTAGCCTTCCCATGGAGTCATGGAAGGGAGTAGCTACAGATGACTTTAGGGCTGGTGCTGGCACAAAAGCTTGCAAAAGCAGGATGGCATCTCTTGCAGGGTCACCACCTGAAAACTCAAAAAGCTCCACTCTGCACTGCTGGGACACTCTTGCTAGGGAGATAAATCAGCCAGAGAAACAGTGTCCTGAGACAGGGACAGACAAGTTAGGGAGCCACCAGTCACACCTCTTCCCCCCTCCCCCACCCACCATGCTAGGGTAAGATCCCCATCTGCATGTGGAAACCACTGGGCAGGGAGGAGGTGGGCAGAGGAGACTGTGGGTAGCTGAGAGTAGCGAGCCGGGACAGTGTTTGTCTATGCCATGATCCTATTTTCATCCTGCTTGCCCAAAGTGAAAGAGGAGAGCAAGATGCACCAACTTTTCCTCATACACCTTAAAAGTCTATAACAATTTCAAGGTCTGCTCTGCTGTCAATGCCTCTGGGTCCAGAACATCTGCTAACTATAGGGACACACTGAAGGTTGCTTCTACTTTGTTCATGCCTTCAATTTTACTCTGGTCCAGGAGAGCTTAGGATGTTCTTGTGTTGATGAAGGGCATGAAGGGACACTCCCAATGAGATGACCTCCCATAGCTGAAAGTGCCAGTGGGATCAGATGTTGGGAGGAGTACATGGCATCCTCTACATGCCGTGTCAACACTACTGACAGCTGGCTTGATGCCTATGAACTCTGGCAGGACTAGTCAGAGGAGCTGCTAAGAACTTAAGCAGACTTGCAGCTCGGGACTACCAATTCCTGAAACTGGTGAGGGGCTCAGAGAGGGTCCAGGAATTAACCCTCCAGACACATGCATCCCTCTCATTGGTCACAGAGTCATAAAGGTCTTTCCTGGACAGGGTGGTTACTGATGTGGAGGATTACGCCCATGCCACAACTATAAGGCTGCGGCCACTGGTAGCTGCCTACCACCCCCCCCCCCCCCAAACCAACCAGGGGCAAATGGCACCAGCCTCACATCAGCTCAGGCTACCACGGAGAGTGGCTATCTTCCTCCATCTTCCCTTCCACTCCCCTAACCTACTCTTCTCTGGCTAGGAACTGCTGCCAGGTGGTGAGTGGAAGCAAGCAGGAGGCTGGTTAGATGTGCTGCCCCATACTCCAGACACCTTGACCAACCATTGCCTTGCACCCTCCAGCATGGCTGGATGCTAAGCATGGAATGGAGGCGTAAGTGGCAGGTCTGCTGATCACCTCTTGTGGATCCCCAAATTGGATGAATCAAGACATCATCTCCTCAAATATGGCACATAACATACTTCATTCAAGGCCATCATCAACGTTGTCTTCTAACATGGTCCAAAGTTGGTGTTCACCAACTTCCGAATGGCCAGGGCCATGCATCTCTTGGTGGACAAGGAACACTGAAGCCTAATGTCCTAGCACTGGAGCAGGAAAGGCAGCCCAGCATAAAGTTCCATGGATGAGGGACCCTGGACCTGCAGGTTCCAAGCATGAACTGCTTCTACCAGCCCAAGCACACCAGTAGTGCACAACAGCAATGAGGTGGCATCCAGTGCAGTGCCCCAGCTTCTGCAGTATCATGTTGCGGCTACTGCAAGTGGTCCAGCATGATACCCATGGCAGCATCACGATCCCCACCAAAGCATCACCTTGCTGGGGCCAGGAGCTTGCACTGTCAAAGCATGGAGTGCCTGTGGATTACAGCGGCCTGGGAAAGGATTTGCTTGGTTTCCACCACTCATCAGCTACAGAAAGTCACTGGAGATGCAATCCCATCTAGCTTTGAGGAGGGATTGGAATGTTTCCTCAGTGAGACAGTAGGCCAATTGGCGCTTTTGTCTGTACTCAATTGTTTTTGGCTGCTGTTGAAAACAGAAAAAAAAGCCTTACCGGCCCAGCATGTTGGAATGCCTGCTCACCAACCCTCTAGCGGCAGAGTGCAAGCTGTGCATATTAGGGTTCCTAGTAAACATCACCATGCATCTACTCAGAACATGCTGCAACTTGAAGACTCCATGACATTGTACTGATTTAACACATACCAAGTGTCTGTGTGACATGTCCTGAAAAGGGAAAAATATGCACCAAGTAACTTCCTAAGTTTAAGAGGCACGGTGAAAAGACTAGACATTTTGGAACATGAAAAATGAAAATAAGCATTCTTCCCTACTCCACATGGAGGAAAATAAGTTTGTGGAAGCAACATAAAAGCCATTGGCAAGGAGCAGAAGGCAAAAATGATTTCCAGAAGACTCTCCCCGAGACTGTGGGAAAGCACAGTGGAAAACTTTTCCTGTTAATCATTTATTTAAAAAAAATATTTCTAAAGGTGCCTTGCTACTTTCTCTTCTCCAACCCTGCTAAGTAATCAGTACCCCATGTTTGACATTTCACCACTACAAAAACTCCTATTACTTGAAATGCTTACAGGTTCCCCATAACCACTATATTTATGAAATTGCTGTTCAAAGCTGCTGTTGATATGAATTATTGGCCTGGCTGAATTAGTTAGTGATTTGGGAATTTTGTGGGGAAGGATTATTTTCCCTGATTATGCATTTCCTTACCGTCTTGGAAAGACCACTTCTGGTTGCTCCCCAACCCCCAGTTTCCAACCAATAAGATACATGCAAGTAATACACAGAAAACCAAGGAAGAGCGGAAACATAACCAAATTTTAGTATGCTAAAGGCATTGAATTAGAGTGAATGTATCTGATGAAGCTTTTAGATTGGGGTAGAAAGATCTTTGCTCACCAGTTGCACTATCAGCATGTGCATACAGTGGAACTATATGGAATCTACATTAATTCCAGGGTACCACTGGTTTGTGATACAACACGTTATGCGAAACTACTGTATCATCACGTGATAACAGCCTAAGGAACAGTAACTGCCAAACTACAAATAAATAGTCAAATGTGACCTTTCATTTCTGTTTAGTTTTCATTTTTCCTCAAGGAAAAATGATTGCTGCCAAAAGCAAAAATGTTTAAGATTTCATGTGAAAAAATGGACAAGTGCTATGTGAAAATCCTTCCTCCTCAAATATGATCCACTTTTTTTTTTTTTGTAATGGCACTCTAAAGAATGCATAATTCTTTCACTTGTGTCTTGTGGTGATACAAAGCCATACATTTGGCGTGTTTTGTGTAGCTCACAGGAAATGTCACTGTATGTACGCCCAGAAACCCTATTTGGAAAAGCTGACATTTGTTTGGCATTTACAAGCAACCAAGTACCAATCACTACTTAGTTCATGCTGAAGCAGAGACCACTTCGAAGGAAGACTTTCTACATGAACTGCAGGATTTGGCCTGGTCAGTAGTAATAGTTGCATTCTCCCACGCAGGGGTGTCAAAGATAAGGCCCACGGACTGGTTGTGTTATCTGGCTCATGCAGCTCCAGAAGGAGCCAGGAATTTGAAAGTGGGGACCGCAACTGAATTCCAGGATATGTAGTGCTATGGGGGGCACTTTTTGGCAATGATAGGGGAAACAACAGCTGAATTAATCCTCCTAGCTCCCCCAGCCAACACGGATTTGAAAACCTGCAGTAGAACATTATTGCTACTCAGTCTGCCACCAGAGGTGGTTTGGATCTAGCCTGGAGGCCAAGGTAGTTAGTACTTAGGTGTGCTGTTTCTAAACGTTAGAACAGGGCCAAGTATTTCCAAGAGGGAAATTTATCACTCAATTAACAAAGTAAAATTTGGAAACTGGAAAACAGTATTATACAGTCAGCCTAGTACCCTGGTACAGTTGAAGACTAAGAAAATTACATTAATCTCCCAGCTGCAGAACAATATAGACAATATAGCAGGAAATACCAAGTATTGCTCAAGAAGAGCTGATACCTAATGGGAAACTAAGCTCCAAAAAGGGGCTTGTCCAAATACATGGACAAACACTTTTTTTTTTTTTTTTAAGTAAAGCAAAAATATGCACAATCAACATGACCTAAATGGGTAAAAGGTGAAGGGATGAAGGACAATTCCTGATAGAAGAACACACATTCTTAACACAAGAACTAGTGAGTTTCAAGTGCCTTGATGGAACCCAGCTGCAGCGAGGACAGACCTTTAATCCATCTGTATCTGCATATAGTAGATGTCTTCTAAAATGCTATGGTTTCTGTCTGTGCCATTGTACAAAGGAAATTGAGAAATGAACTTGGAAGAGATGGAGATATGATCAGTGGATTCAGAACCACAGAAAATCCTGTACACCAAATATACCAATGTGGTTATGTTGATACTCTAAAACTTGGCCCTGTTTTGGAGTATTTCATCATCTACTCATGGAGGATCCCTGCTCAAAACACATGCCTGCAGGTTTAGGACTTTCCCCTAAAAGTAAGTGAAAATTTGTTTAAGAGAAGAAGAAAGTAGTAAATATGTCACTTGAAGAAAAAAAAAGTCAATCAAGGCACCCCATGGTTTGAATTAATTCATGCTCATTTACAATTGAAACTGATTTCTGAATGAATTTAAAACTAGACAAATGACTGGATAAGAATTCATGCCATGTAGTATCACAGTTCTTAAATTGTAGTTATTTTGCTTGTATTTTAAACTTATTACCGATAAACATTTAATTGCTATATACATATTTATAGACTAACGGAGACAAAAAAAAATTTTGCGCAACCTTACAAAAAGGCATACAACTATATATAAAGATGCATCTGCATTGCCAGTGCCTATTTTTAAGTTATAATATTAGAAATACATTCACAAATTGTTAAATAAGAAGTGCTTCATATTCTATAAGAAGGCATAATTGACAAGAAACGTTAGAGGTGTCAAACTGCCCTGGGAACAAAGGCCATGGTAATACCTGAATATTTTACAGGTAGCAACTCAGGGCATGAACCCTCACAGTAAAAAAGTTTTGCTACATTTGTATTGGTCCCAGCTTGCACTCAAGTAATTGTTACAACTGGCCAGTACCGTGCCTTGGGCAATTGCCCCACCAGGGCTGTATTAATGCACAGGCAAACTAGGCACATGCCTAGGGCCCTAAGTGAAGAAGAGGCCCAGTTGTGCTTATTTTACATATTATAATTGAATGGAAAAAAGTAGGGGTTCACAAGTTTGTTTGCCTAGGGCCCACTAAAGGGTTAATCTGGCCCTGGGCCCCACACAGTATGGGAGCAGTAGCACAGGGACACTGCTGCCAGAAGGATCTCAGGTTTTTGCCATAGACATGCATATTGACCAGCCATTTAAATAATGATTTTTGGTAGAAATACAAGGTGACATCTCCAGCAGCAGCAGCCATGACCTCTGATGGCTGCTCCTGCACTGCAGAATGCTGCTGCTGCTGCTGCTGCTATGCCCTCCACGCCCCAGATCCAAAGCAAGAGCCAGACAGGGGATGGGAGGATGAGGCACCCACCTAGCTCCATTGTAGCACCAAACCCCTTTAAGGGCATGTGCCCCATTCACCCACCCATCTTTATGAAGCTAACAGCTACAGTGTGCTCCTGTGCTACAGCACCCTTTCCCTTCTCAAACTGCTGCAAGTGCATGTTTTTCCATGCCTTCAGCTTTCATAGTGGGCTGCTTATCTATAGATTTAATCAGCAGTATACTTTGCCTGTTTAAGAGTGATGAAAAGTGGCATTGCCTATTGATATCAATGAAAACTATGGATACTTGGCACCTCTGAATGGCAGTCCATTGTTAGACAATTTAGTGATGAATTCACATGCAGAGAAACTGTCCTACCTCACATGCATTAAATTCAGCAAATTTGCTTGCAGGATTGATAGTGTTGCCACCTTACAGAATTCCACTGAAACCAAAAGAACTTTATGCAGCCTTAAGTATACCCAGAGACATAACAGAATTTGGCCTGAATTTTGGTGGAACAATTAAATAAATCTGCTGAAAATATAGCCCTTTTCTGACTTTCAGATTACATTTAATAGGAATAATTTGTACCAGGAACTATGGCTATGGCTATGCATATTATAATGAAAGATAATTTGTTTGTACAAGTCATATATAACAAGGTTATCCTAGGTATCCCCTATTGTCCTGATAAGTGATGCATTTACATTGAGACCTATGGACACTTTCAAATGGCTAGGTTCAAATCAGTTTCAACAGTTTCCCTTGACCAATGTGCCTCTGATATTAGGTGGTTGTTGTTTCAGATAAAAAACAAAAGTAACCTGAAATTGATTTGAATTAACAGGAGTTTGAACCATTAATCTGAAAAAGGAAAAACTTCACAAGGTGACAAGAAACATGAGAGATTTTTAGCTAATAAAGGGAGCAATACAAATATCATATGCATCAGGATCTATCAGAGATCCCTTTGAGGTTAAACCAGGATTTAAGCAAGGCTGTATCATCACTCCAACACTTTTCTCAATACTCCTGGTCTTGATAATACATCTGACGACCAACAGGCTTCCAGCCCGAGTGGAGCTAAACTACCAAATGGATGGTAAACTGTTTAATCTCAACCAACTCTGAGCCAAAACCAAGACCACCCTGACCTCAATCACTGAGCTCCAGTACGCTGATGATGCTGTGACATGTGCTCCCTTGGAAGCAGACCTTCAAGCAATTATTGATGTCTTTACCAAGGCATACAAGAAAATGGGATTGATGCTTAACATTAATACTAAGGTTCTCCATCAACAAGCTCCTAATGAACAGTTCCCAGTTCTGGTAATCCAGATCCATGGTGAGATTGGAGAATGAGTATTTCTCGTATCTCGGAAGCCATCTCTCGCAGGATGTCGACATGGACAAAGGAATCCATCACCTCAAATGTGCAGGTGCAGCCTTTGGATGCTTAAAGAAATGGGTGCTGGAAGATCATGACATCAGATCCTAAACCAAGCTCATAGTTAATCAAGTAGTTGTGATCCACACCTCGCTGTATGGAGCCGAGACACAGACAACCTACAAGAGACATCTAAAGTTTTTGGAGAAGTACCATCAATACTGCCCACAGAAGATCCTCTAAATCCAGGGGAAAACTGATGCATCAATGTAAGCATCCTCCTGCAGGCAAACATCATGAGTACTAAGGCAATAATCATCTGACATCAACTTCGTTGAGCCAGCCATGTCATCCAGATGTCCAACTCCAAACTCCTGAAGCAAGTTTTGTTTTCCCAGTTCAGCCAAGGCATATGCTCAAGAGGAGGGCAGAAAAAGCACTTCAGGGATGTCCTCAAAGCCAACTTTAAAAAAATGCAACATTGATGTCAGCTTATGGGAGACTATCACCCAGAACAACCCCAAATGGAGGAAGAGTCTGCTGGAGGGATCTCAGCACTTTAAAACCTCATGGCAACAACAGGAGATGGAAAAGCAGGAGCAGTAGAAACAGTGTGTTGTGGACCAAATCAAGAATCCAGTGCCACCCACCCCACATGGAAACACACATCTGAGCTGCAGTAGAGTCTGTTGATCCCAGATAGGCCTCATCAGCTATGTTTGGACCCACAGATAAGATAATCATGGAAGACGATCATCCTCGACTGTGAGGCCTTGCTGAAGACATCATCAGGATTATATGGGTTTGTTTTAAAATTTGAATTAATTGGCACTTACAATTTTAGCTGCCAATGTTGGCAGTACATGAAATCAAAGGGAAGTGTGTTATTGATTAGATAGCACTGGGTTTCCAACCAATAGGTAAATAATATCTAAAGCAGGGATGATCAGCCCTTGGCCCACAAGCCAGATCCAGCCCACAGCGCTGTGTCATCCAGCCTGCAGGGCTCCCCCCGGACCTGCGGAGAGCCTCATGGGCTATGGACCTATGTGCTGTTGATACAGAGCCTAACTTCAGTGCATGGGCCAAGACAATGAGCACCAGTGATCTATAGGTATAGATAGATATGTTTAGATACGTCTAATCTTATTCCCTTAGGTGGAAACTGGATTGGGCCCCAATTTTGATGGCATGAGGCTGTAGTAAATCCATAAACACTAGGACTAATGCATCTGTTCATTTCATGTCATCTCTCTTCTTTGTTTTGTTTACATACTATACAAACCACTAATAACAAAGGTTAGAGAAACTGTAATGGAAAATGGAAAACAGGATCTTAAAATAGTACTGTACTGAAATTCTACAAATGATCTAGGGAAAAATTATAGTATGCCTATGTGAAAGTTATTAGTGAACTATACTTGAGCCACCTGTCCTCATTTTCACTGGTAGATATTGATGCATTTAATTAATTTGCATAACAAAGTAAATTATCAGTTATAGCAAGATCTTTATGAATTCTGTAATTTATTCATGTATTTAAACCAATATAAATGATACTGCTTCATTAACATGCCAAACTAGTTTCACATTGAATCTAATAATTAAAGCTACAAAAATTTTTACTGTAATCCCCATACTCATGAGATGATATAGCCATAATTTTTTTAAGCATGCATGCTCATGCATTTATAAATGCAAAAAGAGATGGTCTTGGAAGTTTGTCCACTTGCTTTTTATATATGGGAATTGTGAAGAACAATATTAATATAATTAGCAAACCAGTTCTGATTATGGCATACTTTATCATGGGGGGAGGGAAATAAATTGCTAACTTCTTAAAGCAAGGCAAGGAGTCCTTATCTTATTGGATGAACTGGGTAGTAGACTTAGACAAGTTTTTGGACTCAAGACCTTCTTAGTCAGGTCTTGGCTAACTCTACTACCCACATGGTCGAATAAAAAGATATCATCCTAAGAAATCCTGGGGGATTGCCTCTAGAATAATTTCGGGATAGTCACTGCCACAATATCACTTTCATGCTACCATAGCTTTTATATTGTATAATTACATTCAGAATTTCAATTCTTTTAAGACAGCACATGTGTATGTGCATGTGCACACATGTATGTTCATGCCATCTCGTGTCATCTCTCATGCCATCATGTATGTCCACATGGTGACAATCCAATAATTATATTAATCTACATGCCCACTCTATTCAACAATTTCCTGGGGTTTATTCTAAAATTCCATCTTCTGCTTCAAACAACCAAGCTGTCAAGTGTTCTCCCCTTCCTCGAATTTATAGCAGTTCCAATGGATGAGTCATGCCTGATGTTAAAAGAAAACCCAACAACAACAACAAAACTTGCAGCCTTCAGGATGATAAATATCAATAGCTATTGTTGAATGTTGGGTCTCATGACTCCTCAGTGGAATCCAGACCTCAGTTTTAGCCTCAGAAAGTCCTAAGAGAACACATTCATACATTATGGAGGAAATCTGAGGAACCAGGTTTGAAAAGGAGCAAAGAAAAGGAATCTCCAAAGGTGAAGGATACCCCATAGGCTACAGAGCCCCAGGGCCACACAAATACTATTCAAAGAGAACTTGATGGGCCTACATAGCCATAGTTCCATCATAGCTTTATCAACAAAACATTGTCAGGAACCCTACATCTACACCTCTAGCCCCATGCACAACATGCAGCTTATGCAAGACTAGTCTAGGGTGTGCGCTACATGCAGTGAGCTGGGCCAGTAGGGGCATGTGCTATACATGACACCCACAGCCCTGTGGCATCATCCACAATCCCTCAATTCAAAGATGATTTGTACCATAGCTCATTCATGTCTTGAATCCAATCCTTGAGCTATGGATATATCTGCAGAAGTTATAAGTTTTTCTGCAGGAGAAAGTAGGGCTGCAGGCTGGGATTCTTCTCCTTTTCCTCCCTCCACTCTCTCCTCTGCTTCTGCAGCAAGATGCTTTACCTTGAAATGAGCTGCCACTCGGTTGAGTTTACAGCACTATTGGAGTCTGCTGGCAGGCAGTTCCTCCCAACTCTTGACATTGGCATCCATTTTCTTGAGGTATGCCTTCAATGTGTCCTTGTAGCATCTCCTCTGGCCACTGTGATCTCCACTGATCTCTGGCTGTTACAGCAGTGCTGGGAATACAGCACTTTCATTGGGAGTCAAGTGTCAGGCATTCACACACAGTGTCTGGTCCAGCAGAGTTGGTGCTTGAGGATCATTGACTCAATGCTGGTAAAACTGGCTTCAGCAAGGATGCTGATGTTTGAGCAGCTACCTTCCCATTTGATGCAGGGGATTTTCTGAAGGCACTGTTGGTGGTACCTCTCCAGGCTCTTGAGGTAACAATAGTAGCTTACCCACATTTCACATCCATAGAGGAGAGTGGGGATGATGCACTACAGAGCTGCATCTTGATATCATAGGCAACAGGTAGGGGATGAACATGCCCCCAGGATGGGGCCAGTGCCCCCACAATGGCTGACACTGATGCTGTTGGTAGGGCTGGTGGCTCTCCCCCCTCCTCCCAACAGGGTCAGAAGCTTCTGCGGGTGCCCCCACAGATTCAGGAGACACCAGTCACCCATGCTTAATATCTTTCCAGAGACTGATATGACTAAAGACTAGGGTTACCATATGACCGAGTTTTTCCCAGACATGTCCGCTTTTGAGTTCTCCCATCTCTGTCCGGGTTTTTTTCTGTTGTTGTTTTTGGTTTGTTTGTTGTTTTTTTTTTAATATCAGCAAGTGTCCAGGATTTGGCCCTGCCTCTGCTTTCCCACCCTCCCCATGTGTGCCAGCTGCCAGCAAGATGCTTGCTTTTGCCACTTGACTCAGACAGTGGCTGCTTGCCCTGTCTGCCTCCAGCCCTTCCCCTCCCTCCCAGCTGCGGGGAGCAGAGGGCCCCACTGCACTAGCCCCACGGTGGGGAGAGGACACATGACAACAGACCAGGCTGTGACAGGTGTGCTTGGCAATTGCCCACTAGGACTTTGTTGTGGTGACTGCTGGGGCTCCTCTTCCACCTCCTCCTCCACTTGGGATCATTGTGGCCATGGCAGGAAAGGAGGTGGCTGCTGCAGCTCTCGCCTGGTGCTGAGCCGGGACCTTGTGGACATTGATACTGTGCACCCGCCAGGCTGGGCTGGGCCAGGCCACAGAGAGGAGTGTCACAACCCAATTAAGCAGTGCCCATGCCACAAGCAAGAGATACCAGTTAAAGCATTTTCATTCTGCACTAGGTTAACTAAGGGTTAACAAAATGATAGTAACAGCCTTCTTTGCTGTACATGCCAAAAAGAGATTTATAGCTGCGTCACTAACAGAAATGAAACTTTTGCCTTCTGTGCTTTACATAAATCATTATAACTGGTCAGAGTAATACAGGGAGTAGCCCTAAAATAACACCCTAGCAAAAACCGCTATATAATTGGCGATTCTAATTAAATTTATGACGTGGCGAAAAGCAATTGGCTATTACACAAATAAAACCCGCTTGCATTTCCGCAAAGTCAGAGTCCTCCGCACACACCTTGGAGACCTCTGATCACACATATCAGAGTAATTTGACAATCTGATCAATTGCCAAAGTCGCCCCGTCTTCGACCCAAATTTAGACGTAAATCAACGACTGCCAGCCCGACCATTTCTGCTCGAACACTTCTGCTGACCGACCTAAGGAACTCTAAGCTGTAACTAACCAAGTATCTCTGACCTCCGTCGCATGTCACTATCTGGGCGACACAAGTAAACAATGTCCTATAACCAACACGCGTCAGTGCCTGGTTAATTTCACACCATCCATCACTACCCGCCTGCTGAGGTGATAGTTTAACTGCCCAGGTGGGAGTCAGCGAGAGCTGCTGGCCGGCTGCCCTGAGTCCCGACAAGGAGAGGAGGGAGCTGCACCAGGAAAGTTTGAGGTGGGCACCCAGCAGCGTGGGGCCCTGGGCAGGGTGGGGGGAGCCCAGGTGCCCACTCCAGCAGTTGCATGGAGTTGCAGGAGCTGCTGAACTGTGCTGTTTGCACCTCAGCTCTACGGGAGGCTGGAGCTTTGCAACAACAGCGCTCAGGCTGAGGCAGGGGCATGGTGGGGGTGCTATGACACACTGGTGCCAGTGGGGGCCGAATGCAGCCATGGCCCCTCAGCACCTGGGTGTGCTGAATGGGGAGAATGGGGGGGGGGGCGCTCCCTGCTCCCCCTCCTGTTTCCTTTCTCTAGCCCTCTTGCCAGCCCCGTTTTTATTTCCTTTTTGAAATTTGCCCAAGACTAGGCCTCATGCCATGCTGCTCCTCCATCTCAAGCTGCCTTCTTTCTCAGACCTCCTGCCCAGCAGGCAGGGTTGCAGGGTGTCCAGGCAAGTGATTCTCTACCAGATGCAGGAGCAGCAGCAGCAGCAGCACCACCATGAAAGGCCTTGAGAGCCTTTCAAGGGTACCATGAGAAACTGAGAGAGAGAACCAAAGTTTGGCAGGCTTCTGCCAAAAGATCCAACACAGTCGGAAGGTTTTCCTCAGTGTGCACAAGGATGGCAGTCATCAGTGTATTGAAGGTCAATGATGGTTGTTTTGAATACTTTTGTCTTCAAGCAAAAACATCCTAGACTGAAGAGCCCTCCATCTACTTAGTATTCAGTGCCAAATCCAGAAGGAAGATTGTCTTTAATGAGATTCCAGAATGACTGTCAAAAAAATTGACAGATTTGGAGGGATGATGCATCCCTTGCTTGACCCCAATTCAGATGACAAATGGTTCCATCTCCAATCTGTTACAAAGCAGAGTCACAGACAGTGGGTTATGAAGAAGCCTCAGAACATCGATGTACTTTTCAGGATATCCAAATGTGGCCAGTACTTTTCGCAAGCCTTCTACCCAGCCAGCCCTGCACACTGGCTCCGGCATGCAGGGCTGATCTATGAGCCTGATCTGGACTGGTCTCATTTGCTGTGTAGCATCCATGCTAGACCTGCTCTGCATGCTGGGTCTCGCTTGGGCCAGTAGTCTGACATACCCTGGATGCAGCAGGCTAGATCCAGTTTAGTGCAGGCACTGCATGCAGCACATGACCCAGGCTGGCACCATGCTATGTGCAGTCCATGGCAGACAGGCTCTTTCGTCACATGCAGCACCAAAGCCAGCACATGATGCATGCAATGCATGGGCTGTATCTTTGACACCCCTGACAGTGGATAAGCTTTTCACCAATGTCTCTTTTTCAATAAAAATGAAGGTTTGCAAGGACTGATTCTCTCAGCAGGCAAGTATTTTTGCCAAAGTTACACAAAAATCAAACAGCATGGAATAATTCTTAGTTAATATTCACTATAATCTGAAATTCTTGAAGTCCTGTAAAAACAAGTTAATTAAAAATAGAAGAAGAGGGAATTTCGAGTAATCCCAGCAAAAAGCGTCTTTCCCCGAGGTAGACTACCACATCCCTTTAAGAACAGTGCCAGACCTGAAAATCCACAATGCTGATGTTGCAAACATAAGCATCATTTAGAGAGGTACTGGCACACCTATAAGCCAGGCACATTGTGTGCTGCTGTGGGATTGTGGTTGTCTCCATGGAACCTTCTTCCCCTGCCGTTTGACTGAGCGGCAGAGTGACGCAAGACAGATAGTGGAACATACTCATGTCTGTACAATTTGCTTCCAAAATATTTTTAAAGTTTCAGGAGCTCTGAACCTCAGAAATCCATCTTCAAGGCTACCTATGTGGTTTGAAAATCTTTGGCTCTACTCTCAGAATGGCTGAATCAGTGTGTAGCAACTGTTGATAAATTCCTACACTCAAGTGAAAAAACTGAAGGGATCTATTCTTTCACACATGTGCTAGGGAGTTACTGGACCCCATGCAACTCTCAGTTAGTCACTTAATTCCTGTTTCCACTAACTCCTCCACATACTAATAGAAGTCTGCATCTCTAAATTTAGAACAGAACTATGCTGAAGTGGAAACACCCACCATTGCCTTGTAAAAAAAAAAAAAAAAAGAGAGAGTTGAATACAAATGTGTTTAATATGTGGCAGTGTTCTGCATCTCTTTTGAGGTAGTTTCTAAATTCTTGGCTATTTTGTAGCCTGTTCATACGTTTGTAATGGAGTCTTTCCAGAAAGTAGAATTAAGGAAGGAAACACAGTAACCAGGTAACATTTTACAATGTTTATTTTGCTGAATAGAACAAAGATACTTCTTCCCCAACAGTAAAAAACACTGAAGGACTTGCTTCAAACTTGGTTGACTAGGTGTCCAGAGCTATATTTGGATAAGAAAATTTTATATGCACCCAATGTCAATTGACTATAGTATCACTTTCCCAAAAGCTTGTAGCCTGATCTCGGGATATACAAAGAATTTACAGACCTAAAAAAGTTATGTGAGGGAGAAACACGAGAAGCAGGAACCTACCAGCAAGCTGGTCTTTACTCTGGAGAATATACACCAAGGAGACAGAAATGAAGTGAAAAAAAAAATTTCCATATGGTCACCCCAGCAGAATCACATACCTGCAAATCCCTAAACCTCTGAATCTGGTAACAAGTAATAAAAGGAACAAAATATACAATTTATTCCTTTGCTTCAAATTGAAGTTTAGCCATCTTCAGATGTCCCACCGAATTCTTTAGAGTTAGTTCCCGAAGACCCCTAAAGAGATGGCAATCCATCAAAACTATTGCTGGTGGAATAAAACAAAAATGTCACTTGCAGACAGTCCAAAGTAGTTACCTGTGTCGCTAAAATACTCCTTCAAATGGATGTTTAAACAAATTTAAATCCGATGCTCACATTAATAGCACTTAGAAGATCCTTACACTATTCCCTACTTAGGCAAACTCCCATTAATTCATGAGAGCACTCAAAATGAATTAAATTTGGCCTATGCTACTCCTTATGCTAAACCAAATTATTAAGCTAGAAACAAATTTTAAACCATTAGGTAACTTAAGTTGGCAGAGCTTGCTGTGAACATGAACACCACCCAAAACTTCCCATTCCAAAAGTGGGAGACTACAACACATGCAAATATGAATATTTCAATTTTTCTTTTCCCTTCTAGGATGAAAAAATCTTGAATTTTCTGTCTTAGTTTTCATGGAACAAGAAGGCTTTCCACCCCTGGTCTAATAACTACACCCTGGCCTACTAAACAAGCCATTCTCTAAAGTTGTACACACTAGATGAATAAACACACAAACGTTCATTTACTAGTTCTTCCCATCAGACTTCTCCTTCACTAGGTAAGTTTGTGAGAAGCAGTAATACAACTCTAACTGTTGAGTTTCATTAGCCACTTTAACTTATTTAGCCAGCAAGTTTTGACTTATAATTGTTTAATTGTCCCACATCTAGTTTATTACCCTCAGCAGTTTATTGTCTAGTCCCGATCCCACAGCTATTGAAGTCAGTGAAAGCATTAATCCTTCCATGCAATTTATTACCTTTTTATTAGTCTGTTTGCTATACTGTGGGGTGCTATTAGAGCAACTCGTATGCTGCCTCTTGTGTAAAATGGATGCAAGGCCAACATCTGCACATTGCACCTTTAAGACCAAAAGGTGCAGACTGACTGAAGTACATTAGGCATGATCATTTTACAGGTTGAATACTTTGTCTTCTAGATATGAAAGAACCTGTTGACTCAAGCATGCTATGCAAGGCTACTGCATCAAAAACTATGAGGGATTTTTCTGTTGGCCCCTGGGGTTGTCCTAAAGGCTAGAGACAGGAATGACAGAGTTCAGGTCTTCCACCCTAACCCTGCTTCTGCTTTCTAGGACTAAGTGGAGTGGTGTAGATCATGGATGTACACCAGGACAGAAAGCACCATTTGGCTTCTAGTAGACAGTGCTTGAGGGCATGATGAAACATGCAACTTTGTTTTAGATTATTTTTTTTGCTTAACATTTGTCAGGCTCAAAACAATAAAAAGCCAAAAGTAAGTGCTAAGATTTCTATTGGAAACAGCATTACTCCATTCCTCCTATTTCATATGAAGCAGGAAAAAAAATATGCAGCAATGTTGGAAGCATAGCTAACCAAGTGCCCAGCTGGTATGGCAATAGGTACTCTATAGTGAAAAAAGAAATGTGGACAATAAAACCCCCCAGTAAGTTCTACTGTAAAAGTCATTTGAAAGCAGTGGACCAAAAGGCTCTCTACTGGATCCATTATGTGCAATGAACAGAGCTGAACAGCCATTTTATTCAGATCTACAATGGTGCCTGGTTAGCCCATGTACATCTGGATGATAAAAACAGAGTATAGTTCAATACACTATTGTCAAAGAAAATAAAGTTTCCCAGGGGGATTTCAAAAGGTCCTTCCTTTTGAGTCTGCTGAATTTAAAAAGACGAAAACAGATTTCCTCACAGTCAGAATGCATGTTATAAATACTGAGAATTGGTTTATAACATTGAAGGTGACCTACCTGTATATTTACAATTAGTGTTTAATACTCTTTAAGCAAGCTTCAGACCTTGCTTAATAGGTTCTAATTAGAGGCCTGTTTTCCACTGCCTCATTGCTTCTTGTGAAACATGGATTTAAACAATTCTCCAAAATAAGAGATTATATATTTGCATAGGTTTACTGGTCAAGTACCTACCTTTCTCAAATGTAGATATGTTAACATTTTGTTTAAGAACAAGTATTAAGACTATCAGTACACAAGTTCATGTGTTGTTTAAGAACTGTATGTTTTGATGGTTATGAATGATTTTTTTTTCAAACAAAGCTAGATGAAGAAAGACTTGTATATGCTAGAATGTAGGTACACACATGAACACTACACCTGGAGCACTGCCATGCAAGTAATAGGAAAAAGAAAAATAATTTGTTCAAAGTCATTATGGATATTTGGGCAATTATATACAATAGACTGGCAATCGGGAATTAGTACAGTTATACTCTTGTCAGTGGAGATGCAACCTGGAATATCTACTCTATTATTTGAGAGGAAAGATGCCTTTGAAAGACTCTTGGACAATATAGACAGCCATTTTGCCTACTAAGGGACAGAAGCAGAAGTCTTGAATTACTTTGTGTCCAGCCAATATCTATGAGGATTACTGGCCCCACTGCTCTTCAAGTTTTATCCAGATCCTTTCTAATGAGTTCTGACTGGCAGCCCACTGAATCTGGAATACAATCCTATTAGTGTGCCATGCACAGAAATAGGTGACTATGCCAGAGAATCAATTTATTCAACAAGTAAGAGGATTAAGGCCCAGAATCTTTGTGAATGATCACATGTCAGTCATGCACATCTTCTATGCCAGCCCTTGGGACTCCAGCACAGGGCTGTTAATAACTCTGAATGCAAGTTGCAGAGCTATATAAAGAATCTAGATTAATGTCTCAGGGAAGCAGAAAAGACAATTATTAATGAGGCCTACATCCCCATTAACTCTCCATGGGAGGCACTTAATCTGGGGAAGGGGGTGCAGGAGGGAGGGTGTTATATAGCCCAGCTGAGTTTCCTTCTGAATAGCACAGTTGGGTGCAGAAACCAGAGCTCTGACCTTCCTCAGGCTTCTCTGGATAATTTCCAGACAGTAAGAACTTTAGAAATAGTTTGCCTTGTGAATTAAAGACTAGCTGCCTCTAAAATCTTCAAACCAGACAAACTATGTAACACTAGGACCACCATAAAAAACAGATGCAAAAAATAATAAATAAAATAAAATAAAATAAAATGTTTTGCTGTGAGTGATCTATGGAGAGGGAGTAGTTGAGAAGAAAAAAACCCACAGAACATTTTGTATTGTAAACTGGAGGGTTTTTGGAGTGAAAGCTATTTTAAAAGACTGATCCCGACAGTCATTTTCTCAGAGGACTGAGAAAATTTGCTTTCTATAAAAACAAACAGAAATGAACAAGTAACACATTTTTACACAGTCCATATTTGCCAGAACACGGAAGAAACAGCTTTAATTTTCTTAGGGCTGAAAGGATAAATAATAAATTGGCACTGAGTAATAAAGGATAAGTAATAAATTCTGCTTAGACATTTGCATTGACAAATAGTACCTACCACAAGCACTTTAACTTGTTGCCAGCTCTGGCTTATGCTGGCCTTATAACTTCTTCCACACCCCTTGCCACAGAGAATAGCCAACCTTTTAAAAAGTATTCTCTAATGCGTTTAGAAGCTAGCATACTGTCCAGTACAGCACAACACTATCAGTTCCAAAAGGACTTGCAAAGTCCCCTCGTTAGATTTCAAATCATCTAAAAGGACCATTAATCATACTTTGAAACATTAATTTATTTAAAAAGTAGCTATTTCCAATTATAAAAGCCAACCTTAATGAAAAATATTTCGTTTCAGGAGCCTGGACAACGTTTAGATTAGATAAACAACCATATACCATTTGCTGATTAACAGGGGGTACAATCCTGTGAGGTACTGGGTACCTTTTCTAAAGCACCTTCTGCTCTAACTGAACTTTATCAGCACATAAAAATTTGATCCTAGAAGGTTCATTTCATGCAAGACAGTTCACTTCTACAGGTCTAGATTCAAAGCTAAGAGTATCTATGATAATTTGGTCTTTCAGAATAATCCTCATCGAGACTTCTCCAAAAAACTGTCTATATTTTTCAAACTGGTTGACAATAGACAAACTGTTCAAAAGACATTTTAGACTCAAGGCACCCCTCAGAAAATCCCAGCTTTTAGTTTCAGTGTAACTACAGAAAAATGCTAGAGCACTTCTTCTGCTGCAAAGACCTCAGAAAGACCACAACAGGTCAGATAGTTTTTTGACATTATGGATTCCTCTTTGATGTCTCTGGGTTTAATCTTGTCAATTGTTTGCATACCTAATGGTGCTAACATTACATGGCAACCTGTGGCACCCTTGAAAGATTCTTAAGGCAACCCTGGTTGAGAAGCACAGCATTACGGGTTACAGATACAGGTAAATTTAATGGTATGTGGGGAAGCCATACTCTGCCTGGCTCAGGATGCTGCCATTTATCTCCCTGCTTCATAAATGAAGAAAGATACTTTTACAGGTGATAGAACAGAACAACATAGAAAGTGACAAAATGGAATTCATAAAAACAACTGTTTAAAAGATGTGGTCAAAGATATTCAGAAAGCTATAGACACAAAAGCTATGAAATTTAATTTTGTCCTGAATTCATTAGGTGAGGTCATGAGTACAGAGGTCCTATTATGTTACCCTGGAGTATCAGCATCATACCGTGAAAACTTTATATTTATTCCCTTCTACCACATGCAACAAAAATAAATGTTGAAAACCTGGAGTAAAATGAAGGGAAGAGCAGAAAGAGGCAGCTACCTGTCAGCATCTACCCGTTGCCAACCCCTCCTCAGCAGAAGATGCAGATTTTATGCTGAAGCTCAGAGCTTCAGAACTATTCTCTAAATATTTAAGGAATGGCTGGGAGTTGTGGTAAACCAGACTGATACAGCACAGAAGGGAGGGCAGCAATAGTATTAGCAAAACAGGGCCAGAGAAAATAGTAAGCCACAGAGGAATACCTAGGACTTGATCAAGCATCTGCCCTGTAGTAGATTAAGGATATCTTGTTTTAGGAGATGTGTCCATGTCACACCACTGCCAGTAGCTATGGGTGGATCATGGGGTGCAGTTCAACCCCTCCTTCCCACAGTGCGGCACATGCATAGTGAGTTCTCTAAACTCACCAGGTTCAGTGCAGCATCTGGCCAATGGTGCTACCTTGATAGCACCAGTGAGCTCCCCTGCCCAATCTGCCTGCCTACTGCATTTGGCTGCAGAGCAAAAAGGGGCAGGGAGGGGAACAGGACAGGGAAGCAGCAGCAGTAGCTTTCACCTCCAGGTTCTGGAGCCACACTGACCAACCAGCAAGATCAGAGAGCTCCATGAACACATGTTCCACAGCCAAAGGGATGCGTGTACCTGCACTGCCCTTCCCTCTCTCCCCCTTTCTAGATATACCCATTTTTTTTAACAAGAGGGTGATTTGCTGGATTATCAACTTTGAACAATATCGGATGAAAATTTTCTCTGCGAGCAGACCCATGAGGTCTGTCCTGGGTCCACTACTGTTCAACATCTTCACTAATGGATTTCAGTGATGGGATGGAGTGCACGCTTAGCAAATTTGCAGATTATACCAAATTGGGTGAAGTAGCAGACACTCTGGAAAGCAGAGGTAGGATCCAGAATGATTGAAAAAGCATTGTCCACAATCAAACAGATGAGATTCAACAAGAACAAGTGCTGGGACAGAATAACTGCATGCACAAATACAGGCTAAGGAATGACTATCTAGGCTGCAGTACTGCAGAGAAGGACTTGAGGGTTATAGAGGAAGACAAGCTTAATAAGCCAGTAGTGTGCTCTTGTTGCAAAAACAAAACAAAAAACCAACAGCATACTGTGCCGTATTAACAGAAGTCACTTGCAAATCAAGGAAAGTGATTTTTCTATTCTATTCAGCAATGGTGAGTCCTCACCTGGAGTACTGTATCCAGTTTTGTGCCCCACACTTCAAGAAGGATGAGGACAGATTGGAAAGAGTCCAGCACAAAACAAGAGAAATTATTAGGGCCCTGGGAAGCAAGACTTATGAAGACAGGATTAAAGACCTAGGGCTATTTAGTCTAGGAAAGAAAAGACTGATGGGTGATTTGATAATAAGAACTGCATAGCTGAATGAATCTTCCACAAGGAAATCCAGACATGAAGTAGATGGTTACTAGTTTGCCTTGTGGACTGAGTAGTAATAAGTTTACTTGATACTATAAATATGTTGACAGTCCCTGCCTTGAAGAGCTCATCTGTGTCAGCATTTATCTGAAAGGCTGATCATAATTGAGGGGATATACAAATCTGTAGCAGTCAGTTAAATTTGGCAAGAGATAAGTGTCTTGAGGAGGATTTGATGGTCTTGTGATTAAGGAGGAACTAGACAGGGATTTGAAAGATTCAAGTTCTATTTCTGGATCTACGTATCCCCTTTTGCAGATAAGGAGCTGGGGTCAACTGGTTTGGGATATACCACTACACTGCCTCAGGAATGCTGTGAATAAGTGCATGAAAAGGTTGTGATATAGTCAGCTACTAAGAAAACACAGCCCAGCAAATAAAGCTGTAGAAAAGGTTTTGGTGGTGACAGCACTGGAGTGGGACCTTACAAATCTAGGTTCAGTTCCTGGTTTTGCTGCTGACTCCTGGCCTTAAAATGAGAAAGAGTATAGGTCCAGATGTGAAAACTACTGAGGCAGAATTTAGGCACCCAAATACAAGAATACAAATCACAACCTACCTCACCACAAATCTGATCAGATTTGGGAGTCCACACATACTTATGTACTGCTGTTCCCCCTGGCCAAAAACACTGCCCTCTTGGCATAGTGGGTACCAAGGCATTAATTTTTCCATTTGAGTAGTAACTGTAGCATCTGTGCACCTAAGCCTCCCAAACAATTTGAATCTCATAGGTGCATGCAAACCATGGGCCATTCCGCCAACAACAGCAAGTTGAGCAGAGACCACAGCAGACAGCCATTTTCATTCGTTATTTTTATACTACACTCATGAGAAGATCACTTGCCCAGGAAGGAGGGGACTAATTCTAGGTTTTGACCAACATTTCTCACTTCCCAGGAGAGTACCCCAAGCAAGAGGGAGCATAGTTCTGTAGCCCAATGAGGAGCACTGCACCTGGAGAGAAGAGTCCCAGGTTCTGGTTCCTGCTCCCAGAACTATTTAGGCATTTTGCATTGAACACTCTTTGCATGAAACAGCCCTGGTTCTCAAAGTAAATCAGCCCAGGTGGATTGCTGCCCAGAATGTGGCTACAGTTCTTCTGGTACCTCAGCTAGTTCACAAAGCCATGTAAAACCTACCCCAAGCTACCCAAATCCTCACACTGGCTCTAATACTCTTATTCCACATGAAGGGGAGTATTTTCAAGGAAAAAGTGTCTAACACTGCCTCCTTAAGAGGCCCTTATAAGCCCTGGTATAGGAGATGTATGGGGGTGGAAATGTACCAAACTGCAAAGATTCAAGCAGCCCAGGAGCCTGCTTAACAGTCTAGGAAGACTGCCCCCATACTATTTATATATTATCCTGGGGACTCTTTCAGTTCCTGAAATGGTGAGGCAGAAGGGTGGAATAAAGCCAATATAGCTTATTCATCCCCAAACTGATGCCCCCTCTACATGTTACAGGTATGTAATTAATTGGTTAATTGTACAATTACCTTGACCAGCCGCATGTGCAAAGTACTTATCACACAATAAAAAGCTCCAACCAGCTATAAAGTTACACCTAAAAAATGTGCTTGGACTTGATAGCCAATTGCCATCTGGCTGTAATTTGCATGTGTAGCAGGTTCCCCTTTGGCTGGGAGCCCCCTCAACTGTGAGCTTCCCAGCTGCACCTTGCCCAGCCAGGGCTGCAAGTCCCACAACTGCCATGAATGTGTGGCATGGCAGGAGGAATGACTGTACAAATCACATTAGATCCCATCACACCTTTACCTTCACTTGTAGAGAGGGTCCTACATTAAGCATCTACCCTACACTGATCAGAAAAAAAGAAAAGATAATCTTCAATTTCACTAAATTAAGAGATCCATTGTATGTGTTATATTTCAACAAATCAAACCTTTTCCATTTAACAGAGCTATTAAATAGCTGGGCAACCACTGTCAGTCACAGTCTGTAGCAGAGGGCTTTCCACCCAAACCTGTTTCTCACCCACCCCCTTCTCTATGACCAATTACCAGCATTAACACTGGTGTTAGACTCTCCAGGTATAAAGTTTTCTTTTTTTGGTCAAAATCTTCAGGCAGAGCATAGAACCAAGTGAAGGAATCTATTTAAAAAGCATGATAAGACTCTCTCATCAGAAGTACTACCATCCCTCTAGCAACAGGATGGCATAATGCATTTATTTCCTTTTTTAGTAACTTGGGACATCATTTTGTTGGACCCTTGCAGACTAGAATTTGCCTGATGTCCCCCCAGGCTTATGTTTTAAAAGCATCTGTCTGCCTATTGACTTTGTCTAGCTTTGGGAAACAAAAATGACTAACAGTTTTCTGAAAATAGTTCCTAAACCTTTGAAAAGAAAACAGTGCTTAAATTAATCTGTCCCATAAAAGTAAAACCATTCTAAAGGAGACTTTTAAGCAATAGGCTTTATTCAGTTGGTTAATAAACCTGAATAAAGGTCCTACTTTAAGACTCTATTCAGGATGCAAAAAATATTGGGCATTCAGAGATCACCTCCTTTTATCTCTCTTGAAGATATCAATTAGTGAAGACATTTCATTGCCTAAGATTCCTAAACACAGAGAAATGGCAATACATAATATAGAGAAGGAGGAACTAGCTATACTACTGATCCATCTTAATAGCTTTAAATGTATATGCCACAGAAACATTTTTGCTGTATTCAGAACTTTAAAAAAACCAAAAACAAAAACAAAACCTCATTACCTCATCTCTTACATTGCCATTCCCATTGATTTCAGTGACAGTGGTTACTTAGCAATCTGAAATCCAGACCTTGTAAGCTGTTTATTATAGGCAGTCAATGTTAGAAAATAATGTCACCTGAGATTTGGGTCCACCTTTGCTCATACAGCACCATCTATCCATATATTACTAGATAAAATGGAAGCACGTCTTGGATATAAAGCAGTCCAAAATGGTTGCAAATTTTATACAATACTCCAAAACGTACATAGAATTTCCATACATGGACCTTGTGCATCTAAAATAAGTTTGCCCAGGGCTCAAAAAAAAAGTTACTGAGACTGGTCCTTATTTTTAAATAATGAAAAAGCTTGGAGCCATCTGCATTCACTGTTTTTACCCCCTTTTGCTGAGGGTCAGCATCAAGTCATCAGGTCACTTACCCTTTCTTAGACACTATTTGAAGGGGTATGTAGCAGAGCTTTTTAAAAACTGCTGAGAGATTTTGATTGAAAGTGCGTTTCCTACAAAAACTGAAGTTCCCTCAGGAAAATCCACTGGAAGTAATCTGAACAAAATATTTTTATATTCAGATAAGTTAAAATGCATCAGTTTTTGTTTAACAATAAGTTAAAATATTTCATTAGGGTTTAACATCAGCTACCTTGCATTAATTCTCAGGTGCCACAGTGCTTCTTGCGAACTGTATTATTTATAGCATATGCCCCCAATTCTCCTCAATAGGATAGATGCATCCCACATCTCTCATGACCCCCTTTACAGTAAAAGTTAGTCACAGAAAACCCATAATCAGGTTACCAAGAGAGATGGAATCAAGAGGAGTGGAGCCAGTAAAGAATGGAGGGGTATCAAGTGTCTCAGCAGTAACTTCTATAAAATGCCACGGGTTGTTCTTTCAGTTCTTGTCCCTCTCCCCCCACAACCATGATATGCAGTTGATATAAAGGTGACAGTTATAAACAGTATAAGAGTTGCGTCCTCTCCAGTCAATAGAGCTATACTTGTTTTGTGTCCAATGTAATCGGTTTACTAGTTCTCCGGTTCTTGGTCAAGTCAGGGAACAGAGGCTAGGTAAGACATGAAATATTAATTCTTTGTAGTATAACACTTAGCAGAACTTCCCATCCTACTTTATATTTTTCAAACCATCATGAGATCTACACCTAGGGAACAAACAACTCCTTACCATTTTCCTCCCATGCACGGTCACTTTTGGATAAGATACAGGCAAATCTCCAATCTGTTTATAGTTTAGGTAGTGGACTTCATGCATTTAGACTCCACAAATGACCCTTGTGGAGATGAACAAAGATATTATCAGTCCCAGCTTTGATCCTCCCCTTAAAAGGTCTCAGTTACCCTTATATGTAGATATTCAAAGGGCCCCCAAAGAGCCATGAGCCATATGATATAGTCAGCAGTTACCTTCGGACACCCTAAAAGCCTTACTAGTGCTATTTTTTACACTTCAGAAAGAGATGAGATTTGCTCCAAAAGGCCTTAATGGTTCTTTGGGTATGGTATAGACTAGGGCTATGCGAAGCTTCGGTATTGGGTTTGATTTGAAGGAGATTCGGCCTGATTCAGGGACTGAATCCAAATCGAATTGGGAGACCAATTAAAAGCTCTGAATCAATTCAAAGCATCTGAATCGATTTGGAAAAGCTTCAGAAAAGATTCGGCCTCTTTGGAGATTCGGCCATAGACTAAACAGGCAGCTGGCACAGCTGCCTCCTGCTAGTAAGTCTGTTGGGGTTGTGGGAGAGATTGGGGCTGGAGCTGGGACAAGCTGCCCAACAGGGGCAGGAGTGTGCATTACTCGGGGGGGGGGGGGGGTCACAGGATGAAGTGCGGCCATGCTGGGAGGGGGGCTCTGTCCTCCAGCCACTTGCCCAGCCAGGGCGGGGGGGTGCAGATGTGGGCATGGCTCGCTCCATACTATACTGGAGAACAGTGGGAGAGGTAGGAGAAAGAGTCCAAGACATTAACATAACACAAATCCCTCTATATCCAAGAGTGTGTTTTGCACTGATGCTGTCAACCTTATCCTTAAGGACCTAACTAAATCATGGACTCTGCCTCCATTTTTCACAGTCCCACTGTACCATCCAGTGCCATTTTCACAGCATAGTGCAGTGCCCCCCCCATGCCTGATTGGCTGAGGGGTCCTTGGAGTCCTGCTCCTCCCCAGAGATTGATAGCCATCTGTCAATCTCCGGGAAGGGACAGGAGGGCCCTCTGCCATGTCTCTCATGGGCTGAGAGGTCCTGGAAGTCCTGCCCCTCCCCAGAGCTTCCATGCTTTTCTGTTTGCAGAAGCTTCATGTCCCCCTTCTCCCCCAGCTTGCTATTGATTTTGTGCTTTTTCACAGTCCCCACTACTTTTTCATTGGGACCAGGATTTTTTGTTGGGGAACATCAAATTGGCAAAAATCACGTAATCATGAATTTAGTAGGTCCTTACATATTTATGATGGCCTCACTGAGACTTGAAGCACTCTAAAATGGGGTTTAGAGTACAGGTTTCCTCTTAAACTTACTGAACCAAACTCATTCTGAGACCTAAAATGGCAATGAATTTTTACCTAGAACAAGTATCAAATGATCATTTTAAATTAGTGCTTCCAATTAAGAAAGCCACATATTCTGGTATTGAGAGGAGTTCTGTAAAGACACCAAAGTGCATGTGAAATTCCTAAAGGCTAAATCTTCTTTATGAAATCCCATCTGTAGAAATGCATTTAAAAATTATCATCCTACTCCAGAAATGTTGCCTCAAAGTAGAGTGAAAAAGAATCCACTTATAAGGAAGCACTCTATACCAAGCAACACAACTGTTCATAGGTTTGTAGATTTCTGGATACATGCGAGTTTTGAGGACAGAAGCGACTCCCATTGGCCAGATGTTCCATCTGAAGGGTGAACAAAATAAGAACAGTCCTTATCACTCCGCATAGTGGCTGGGGGTCCTCAGGGATTCTACTACTGTTCTGCGGTCTCCTGGCTCTTCCAGATTGCTCAAGATATAGAATGGGACTAGTATTTGGCCTGGACCAAAGAAAACTATGTTACAGCAGTTCAGTGTTTGTGTAATGGTGTGTGACAATGTTCTGATACCCCATTAAAAAATAAAGCAAGTAAGCATTAAGCTGTGCTGGTTTTTTCTGACTGGGTCCCATTTGCAACATTAACTTTGAGTACTTTATAAGTTCACTATACTGTAATTTGTATTTAGCTGGTTTAGAAAATAAACAACTGCCTCAGGTTAAAACAGCAAATTCTATTTAACTGTCTAAGATAGGAAATGGACACTGAATCCTATTTAGTTCTAACCACATGGGAATTACGTGCTGCCCACAATGGAATCCTGCCAAGAGACCAAGATAACTCTTAAGAGTGCTGCATTATTTTAAATGACTGCAAGTGATTTCTATTTCACATCCGATCCAGCTCAACACGTTCTGAGGACTTTTCTTCTGAAGTGCCTTCTGTTGGTTCTAAAAACCATTTCCTGTGCCACCTGATTTTTTTGGGAGCTCTCCCATGTAAGTATAACCAGGCCCATCCCTATGTAGTTCATGGGCTGTGATGTGATCACAGCCCTTTGAGCTATAGCTTCATGAATGGAGTCCTTCAAAAGTAAAGCCACATTAAATTTAGCATATTACAAGTATAAGACTAATTGTTGCTGTTACTTTCAGGTTCAGAAGACTGATATAGTTGCATCAATTTTAAATGCAGTTACTCTAGCATTTAACCAAAAGCAGAAAATGCCTAAGTAATTCAACTTGTTTGCTTGAATTTGGTGTCTTATTTGTAGAGTTTTATTTTTCTATAGAAGGTGAGACTAGAGGAGTGAGGTAAGGGAGGTAAAGATCCTAGCTGTACACCAAGTCGTAGCAGGGCAGGATCATGCCCAGGGCAGCTAGGATGCACGGGCCAGTGCCAGCTGCCACAATACCAATTGGGGCAAGACATTCAGCCACCACTGTGGGGGGGGAGGGGGAGGGGTGGGAAATCACAGCTATTTTTGCACCGCATCCCCTCAAGGCAGCCTTTGGGGTTACTGCCCCAATCACTCCCACTCAGTTATACTAATAGTTGTTCAGTTATTTTTTAAATTCTCTTCATTTGGGAATTGTGAATGTGGTGGATCTTCAACACTAGTTTTCTAGTGAGCATAGCTCCTTTGGCTCACTACACATCTGATTTACACCACTGGGTGAGAGATCCACACTATTTTTATGCTCCTTCTGAGATCCTGTTAAAACAAAAACATTTGCATCAGTGCTACAGGGCTGTAACATTATCAAATCAGCCTGCTGGTTACATCATTGCTAAAAATGGCCCATAGAATGAAGGATTTAGATGGCATGGCTGTATAACTATGAGTGTTGTAGGCACTGTACATTTATATTTTTAAGGATTACGTGGTTTGCAGAGTCCAGCAACTACTTGGTATTCAATTCTATGCAGGATACTACAGTAGAGACACGCTCAAAGAACTGTTGGGTTACATTATGCAAACAAAACACGAAAAGCCATTCGGGCTGAACGTCTCTTTTTCATATATAAAAACTAGGCCTCTCACTGCCAGCTATGATGGGGTTGCATGTTGTCAATATCTATCCACAATGAATTGATCCCAAACTAGTAACTCATTCTACGAAAGGCTACAAGTCAACTGCCATAGGGTGAGATTTCAATTTATAACTCGCAAGTTAAATTTGAACCAGCAACCTGGCAGCAAAAAGCCTAACCCGTTATCAATCTTGAACCACCCAGATTTTAAATAAATGTATGTTAACTGTGTTTTGCATGGACAGATTAATGTCCTGTTCAAACTGTTCATGCATGTGTTTAATCATTAAGTGTTGTATACTTAAGCTTTAAGCAAAGCCAGCTATATTTCATTTGCACCACAGTACATCATATGTTTGAGCATATGACTAAATTCACTATTAGGATTCAAGTTTAGTCCCATACTTTTTCCTTATGCAGCATAATGGTATTTTCCATATGAAAGTCAAAAATCTGGAACAATACATAGTTAACATCTACCAAGACCTGTATTTCAGAACATTTCAGAAGTGGTGTTGGATTACTACTTCTTACTGGCATCTTGTTATCACCAAGAGAAGAGTTAAAGGAACTAGGTAGGGTAAAAAAGAAAAAAAGGCTGCAGAGTGCAATGCTGCCATCTACTGGAGTTTTGCTGTTTGCCAGCTTGCCTGTTTAAAGATGAAGTTACTGGCTTGTCAAACTTATTTCATTGTTCAAAAGCTACTTTTATTGGTTTTAAACCATTCAGTTTGTGACAAGTTTATTCCAAAATATTTTTGAAATTGCATGTGTATGCTGGTACAGGACCAACTTCAATTCTGTACCGTACAGTAGTTCTGATATTCTCTCTCTCATGTAGAAATGCTAGTGTAGGGGACAGCTAGGTATTCACATCATCATGCCAAAGGAAGTTGGGGGCAAGGAGGGAGGTTGTTTTATTTGGACTCAGAGCATTGCCTCAGACAGGGCTATCTGTTGGAGTCAGGAGAAATATTAGAGTGGTAGGAAAAATCCTACAATGAGCCACAAGTCACCAGATCCCATGTGCTCCTTCTCTAAAGACTGTCAGAACTCACCCCAGCTGCAAGGCGGAGCTGGGCTACAGTGGTTTGGGGCTGCTACTGGGGACACACTTCCACTGGATCCTCCCTTAAGTTTATGAGAGTAATTCATGTGACCTCCCAGGACCTACTCCTGGAATATAGCATGGTCCTCTCACCCTCTTGGTGCTGGCTGTGGTCTGCTGCAATTACATAAAGATTTTTTCAAATGATTCAATAAATTCATTCTAATAGAAAAAAAATATTCACCTAAGAAATGACTGGCAGTAACCCAACACCACTATTGTTCTCAGATTGAGAAAAACAGTTACCAGTTTTGCTTGAAATTTTGTTTCAGCCATTTATATTAACATAGGAATTGGCTCCATTAACTCTAGACCAGCAGTTCTGAACCTGGGGTACATGTATCCCCAGGGGGTACATGAAGCCTTCTCAGGGGGTATGTGAGATATATTTCATACATTGTCTAACACCAGTCAGAGAACCTAAAAAATTAATTTCTTATTGAAAATGGGTATGTGAAGTCTCACTCTGAGACCAAGGGGTACGTTGACTGAAAAAGGTTCAGAACCACTGCTCTAGACCCCAACTGGGAAGAAAAACAACAGTTTTGTTAGGAATTAACTTTTCAAAGGTAGTGGTGAGTTTATGATACATATCAAATAAATTAGTCACCTTTTCACGTGGGTGACCAAAAGGTTTTAGCTGCATTTGTACGTGTAAACTTGCCTGTACAAGATTCCTGACTATTGCAAACTAGCGACATATCAATAAAGCAATAATGATATGACTAAAAAAGAAATTTGCTACTCCTGCATAATTTTCTAATGGAGTCTGGCTGGCACTTCACAGGTAATTAAGATAAAGAGTACACTAGTGCAAAGGACACAGCTTTATGAAACTTGATTCTAAAATAGTATTGTGCTTTTAATAAAAGCAAAAGGAGAAGAATCAGCCACATCCTAAAAGGGATACATGTCCTTGGAATATGCATATTTAAAGGTAATAGTTTTTAAAGTAATGGACCTCACCTGGAGTAGTCCATCTATTTTTGGGCCATTCACTTCAAGAAAGATGAGGACAACAAGATGAGGACAGTTCAGGGTGCTTGTACACATGATGATGTCATGATGTATATGTGACGAAATTTCCCTTTGTGTGGTTTAATAGCATCACACATACGCAAGTTTGGGGGGGTTTAAAATGAGTTTGCATCCTGATGTAGTTTAGTTTACAATGTTGCAACTTGGAAGATTGCAGCCATTAGTCAGCTCACCCACTGGCCGTGGGAGATGGCAGACTCCACAAAAAAAAAGGTCTGGGCCCCTCACTGCTTCTGCTTTCGGTAGGCTTCTGCAGCCAGAAGGACACCTGGGGCCTCCCAGGAATGGGTTGACTTGCTCCTGGGATAGTGCAGGGAGGCAGCAGGAAGGTGGCTGCAGAAGTTGGCGGGGATGGTGCATTGGGAGCTGGAAGCCCAGCCTCTCCCATGGCCAGGGGCTGAGCTGACAGATTAATGGTACAGATTAATGGCCCTCCAGCTGCAGGAGGGGTGGGCAGGCTCTGCCAAAAAAAGAAGGATCTGGTCCCTTGTCACTTCTGCCTGCGGCCACCAGGACAACAGCAGATATACAGCGGCGGAAAAATAAAACCCTCCATTTCAATTAAAAATTCACTGTTTCAATTTAGAGGGCATAGAATGCAACTTTAAAAACTAAAACCCTGTCATGTGTACAAGTACCCTCATTTTACAAAGGGTACAAGTCAACTGCCATAGGGTGAGATTTCAATTGATAAAACTCACAGGCTAGCTTTGAACCAGCTCTCTGGTAGCAAAAAGCCTAACCCATAACCAATCTTGAACCACCCAGATTAAGGAGTCCAGGAGAGTGACCCAAATAATTAGAGGCCTGGGAAACATGATTTATAAGGAAAGAATTAGGATTGCTTAGTCAGAGAGAAGATTGGGGGGGGGGGGGAAGAGAGAGGAGAGAGAAGTTTATCAGAGTCATCACATGCGGTCCAGGAAGGCCTACCTAATGGAAGAGATTGTTGGCAGCAGTAGAGTCAGAGAAGGGTTATGCTGTTAGGAAAAAAACTAGGGCTTGCTTTTTCAGTCTATTAATAAGAACAAGTGGTGGCATATTTCTCAGTGATTCTATAAAGATCTGAGCCAATGTGCCATTTTAATTGTGGCACAAGATTGCACAGATACAGAGGTGTTGAGCAGCACGGGTCTGAATATCTCGCACCCTGTTCATTAATACCCGTGATCCACTAAATAGAAGGATAGCACAAGTAAAAGTAGCTTAACAAGACAGTAGGGAATCTTCTCTTCTATACATCTGGATGCAAAGCACATTTAGAAATGCTAAACCTTCAAGTTAATTGCTTAAGTGCTATTTACCTGCTTAAAGCAGAGCTGGATTTGGTCTACCTATTCTACACTGGAGTGCACAGTATAAAACTCAGGTCTTCTCAAGTGACAAAACCATTTCTTCTGAATAACTCCACCTCTGAATAGGTGGAGGGTTCTGTTCTTTGCTGGGTGGTATCAAAAAACACAAAGACATTCCTGTGTCCTTTGTCAACTACCATGAGTCCCTACACAGCTGCTGGTGCTTTTGCAGGGTTCACTTCATACTCTGGCCCCAGACCAGCCAAATAGGAATGTGTGGGTGTTTCCACTGGCTGCTGCCAAAGGAGGTAGGTGTAGAGAAGGCCAGAAGCACATTATACTCAGGCAAATTATATAGCAAAATGAAATGTTAGCAGTCATTTAACATTGATCTGGTGTCCACAGACCAGATTAAGGTCTCACTCATTTAATCTCTTCCAGAGTAATTTCATACGAGTTGCTATGCATTCATGCTCTGCACAATTTACATTGATGTTGCCTTTTTGTCAAGATGTGGTACTTCACAAATTATGGACCTACTTCCAAGTGCAAATCAATATATTTCCAGATGTCAGCTGATTTAGTTACAACATGAGTTACATGCAAAGATTAACTAGATCTACAAAGCCAAGGAGCAAGAGTACCAAGATCTTACTTACTAGATTGCTGGACAAGACTATCATGTTTCTCAATGTGTAACCACCAGCCATTACTCAAGATTTCTTGACGTCTTAAAGGTATGGTCTCTCCATCCCCAACAGGTATATCACTCCTATTTCAACTAAACGGTACTCTACCTCAAGACTTTTAAGCAGCAATAAAAGTTGGTGTTGCTGTTTTATTTCAGCTGCACCCAAACCACAGTGTTACTGGAAAGTTTTGGCCTAAATTACTTTCTAAGTAAATCGTTGAGCTATTTACTTTTTTCTATTATACAGCATCTATACAACTGGGGTAAAATTCCTACTACATATGTCATTATTCTGTGTATTAGCTTCCAGAGGAAACAAACACATTCAAATGAACACATTTAATCTAATCTATAATGAAGTATAATCACCCCTGCATTTGAAACCATTATCCTCCTTCATTTGAAACATATAGCTTCTGGAGACATAGTTTTAAATGTTATATTGCTGCAAGGTGGTTTCCTTGTACAACAAAGTCACATCTTTGCTTCCCAGGAACACACACTGATATTTGCTAGCTGCCTTTGGTGCCTTCTCTCTCATAGTGCTGTACCTTTGCCTGGTAGACAGGAAAAGTTCTGTATTGTTTAAATTGTTTTTAATTTTTCTTAGGGCCAGGCAGCCTACAGTTAAAGAGAAGATTCTTGCTATTAAAGCAAGAATTAATTGTGGCAGTTAGCATTGTGATAAAAATCCAGATTATGCCAAAAAAATCCACTGATTTATCAGTGCCTTGCTCACTGAACAGTCCATCCAACTGATTTCCAAATTACTTCTCAGCATTAATAAGGGACATATAATCTGGCTAAAAAAGTAAAGTACATGCTAAGCAACAGCTCTAGGTACCTTTAATACATTTCCTCTCTAGGCAAAATCATTACCATAAAGTGATCCAAATGTGTTTTGAATGGATAGCTCAATGCATTTCCCCATTGGGTAGCTCAGTGCATCTCCCTAATGACTTCTGGTTTTGGTTGATAACACAGTAGGGGCAGATGAAAAGCCGAGGGACTATAACAGGGCAGGAGAAGTTTCTAGTTCTGAGATTTTGAGTCCTCTCCCAATTTGGTGCATCTAGCCTTACAGTATGCCATTTTTATTAAAAAGTAGAAAATTACAGAAGTTAAATGGAAAACGCTTATTAAGTCATCTACCAAAGGAGAATTAATAATGCCCTGTATGCATTCCAACCCAGCTATGACACATAAGGTCCCCTGCACAGATGATGTCTGCCAAATACATGACTAATCGGTAAATGATTTACATGTCAGGGTACATGCATATGTACATGAAAGAGCTAACCAGGCCATGTGGTCCCAAGTACTGCCCAAGATGATCACTCCACATTTTCAGTTGAATAATTAATTCACACTTCAGGAGAACCAGAAGCAATATGGAACAACTGTGTTTTGTGGTTCTGCTCCTATTTCCTACTTATGCATACATGGAAAAGGAGGCCTCAGTTTGGCCTATATTCACTCTGTAATTTGGGCTTCTGTTTTCAACCAACATTTACTGCTAAATCATGCCAAAAATCACACATACTGAATATTGCAGGAGGTCACATTTAAAGCCACACTTCCACCCCATACAGCTTCTGGTTTCCTTGCAGCCAGATGTCAGCTTTTCACCATTTAGGGCCAAACTCTATCCTCATATAGGAAAATATAAACATCATTGACTTCAGAAGAATTGCACCCATTCAAGTCACGGATGAAGTCTCTGCCAGTATCTGAATTTGGAGTAGTTATGAATTGGCACTGCCCATTAAAATAGGAGGCAGAAACCTACTCCCTCATAATTCTGAGAATGCAAGAGCCAGGTTTTTCAAAAAGCTGTAAACGGTGTTTAGTGGATTTATCAAGGGAGACTTCAACCAGGTAGATGGCACTTGGTATCTAGCTGAGCCTTCAAAGCCACAGCACCTGTGAAAAAGTTTGGTCCCAAATAATTTAAGAGCCTAAATTCCATTTTAAAAATGTGGCAGGGGCTTAGGAGTCTCTATACCACTGACTTCCCAGGCCATTTTTGATCGTGTTGTCATTAAAACAAAAAAGCCATAACAGAAGTAATATTAACAGCCTTCATACTGCTCACAGCAAATCAAGCTTAAATGGACTTCAAAAGGATCAACCTCTAACCAGAAGCTAAAATTCAGACGAGCTAAAATCTCAGTATAAGTTCTGGCAAGTCCTCACTGAAAGTGTATCATTACCATTTTGATAATTCAAGATGCAACTAAATTTTAGGCTACAGGTACAAAGTAGCAGCACAAGCAAAGAGGATGCAAATACCACACACCAAACCCACCTGTCACTCTGTAGCCTTTTAAATGCATTTTGTGTAGGGAAAGCCTGTTGTATAACAAGCAGGGGCCAGCTTATCAAAGGTACTTAGGAACCTAAATAGGCATATAGCCATCCATTAGAATTTCAACCCACCCCCACCAACTGGTACCTAATAGATTTCAAATGGGAGCTAGACACCTTACTCTTCTTCTTTTACGTACTTCTAAACAGTCAACTGGACACTTAACCACACTTTTTAGAAACCAGAGTCCTTTAAGAATATGACCTCTGGTTCCTCAATCCTGATTTTTTCCAGAGGCACTGAACAAGTCACAACTTCCAACAACTCTTGATGCTGTTGTAGGTGCTGTACAGGCTCAAAAGTCTCAAGGCAGGTACTAAGAGCTCACTTTTGAAAGTTTGTATTAAGCAACTTGTTCAAGGAGGGTAGGGCTGGGCACACAAACCAGGAGCCAGGTTCCACTCTCAGCCCTTGACTGTGTTAAAGAAATTCATGTCTGTGAAATATTGTTTTAGGTACATAGGTTCAACCAGAAATAGAAGACATATGGGGCGTGTCCACACAAGCACGCACATGCCTCTTGCCCCACCTCAAACCCCTTCGAGGCAGGCAAACAGGCACATATGGGAACAAAAAAAATGTTCCCCATGCTGCAAACTTGCAGCGCGGGGAGAAAATTAGACCCCTGGATATCCAGGGGTCTAAAAACAAACAAAAACAAAACAAACAAACAAACACCAAAGTATAAAAATGCCGTGCAGCCAGAGGTTGGGTCCTCCAAAGAGACGCTCTGGTTGCCCCTCGCCCTGGTGCTGAAACATGTGGCCCAGCCAGGCTGTGCATTTCAGCACCAGGGCTCCGATGCTGGTGAGTAAGGGGTTGGGGGATGTGGAGGAGGGGGGAAAGGACTGTGGGGGGAACCCCCGACAGCCCTGCCCGCTTCCCCAGCCCCCCCCTCTCCCCACCAGCCCCCCAGTCCTACTGGGGCTGGCCCCTCTCCCTGCCAGCCCTCCCTGGAGGCCCCCGACCCCAGCTGCGGCCAGCCCCTTCCCCCGCCAGCCCCCCCTGAAGGCCCCTGATCCCTGCTGGGGCTGGCCCCTCCCCCTGCCAGCCCTCCAACCCCTGGCCTGTCTGGCCCCATCTCCCCAAGGCCCCCTATCCCCGCCCCCCCCATACTTAAAAAAAAAAACACAAAACAACTGGCACTTACCAGCAGTTGAAGCTGCAGCTGCGGTGTGGCTGCCTGGGGCCCCGTCCGCACAGCGTGGGACAGGGTGACAGCCCCAGCAGCCCCTGCGCTGTCCTGTGCTGCATGGGGGGGCTCTGCCAGGAGGCCCCAAAGCCCCCCCCCCGCTTCTCAGGTAAGCAGAGGCTTTTTTTTCCCCCCTTTTTATTTTTTTTTGTTCTTTTTCTGGGGGGGGGGGTTTCAAGTGATGGTGCCTGGGCTTGTGGGGGTACCCTGGGGGCCTGGGGCTGCAAGCTGGGGGCTGGGGCTGGGTGGGGAAGCCATGGGGGGGCCTGGGGGACTGGAGGGGTGTGTCAGCCATTGGGGGGCTGCAGCAGCTGGTAGGGGATGGGGCCAGGTGAGGCAGCAGTCAGGGGGCTGGGGTGGGGCATGTGAGCCTTGCAGGGGGGTGGCAGCCCCTGCGGGGGCCATTTGGCCCCCATTTGGGGGCCATACCCCTTGTGTGGGGGATGAACCCCCTGTTTGGGGGCCATACCCCTTATGAGAGTGCCAATCCCCCTGTTGGGGGTCTGAACCCTGTGTGTGGGGGACAAACCCCCTTTTGGGGGGCTGAACCCCCTTTTGGGGGGCTGTAGCCCTTGTGTGGGGGCCATTGCCCTATGGGAAGGCAGCAAAATATGTATTCATGAATTCATGAAACCTGTATTTAGAGTTCACTTTATTATTATGATAAAAGACTTGCTTTAACACTGTAGCTATATCGATAAAACATTGTCCAACTGATTGCTGTCTCTGTCTCACTCTCTCTCTTTATAGTAGTCTTTTTGTTTTACTTGTGGAGGAACATGGATTTGGGTGTATTTTGGGATTTTTTTTTTTAAATCAGGGATTTTTCAGTTTTCCAATAGGGAACACCAGAATTCCTGCGAGGGAGGCCAGTGGCAGGACCCTGCCTGCTCAGAGCTGGCACCTTGGACCCAGCTGGCTGTGGCTGACCTCCTGGCCAAATGGGGCCAGGAGGACATGCTTTGACAGTTCAAAGCAGGCCACCAGACCCGGAACAGCTTTCAGGCGATAGCTGCCCAGATGGCCGGGCAGAGGGCACAAATGGCAGTAGTGCCACACAAAGGCCAACCCTGCAACCGCAGTCCACTGGCAGCTGGCCCAGAGGGGTAGATGCCTCATCTAAGTTTGGCAGGTGCACAGCAGGTCACAGCCAGTCAGCAGCCCCCACTGCCAGACTGCTGCCGTGGGTAAAGGGTGCAGGGAACTCTCAAGGCTGCTTCAGCAGTCCAGTTGGCACAAGGAGTAGTGTCCCCAGGTACCAATTGGCTGGGCCCCAGGAGCTCCTGAGAGCTAGTAGCCCTGAGTTACTTGCCAGGGTGGCTTTTTATACCGCTGGGGACAGCACAGGGCTCTAGCTCCCCCTGAATGAAGATCCGGGAAGAGGCAGGCAGGGTTATTTTGCCCCTAGAGGCACAATTTGCTCCACAACAGAGTGCATGTCTGAGCACATGCACTGAGGCAGAAAGCCCCACCTCAAATTTGCACTGCTTCTATTTGAGCTGCTGCAAGCACACTTGCTTGCATGCTTGGACACGCCCATGGGGGCCAAACCATCTTTCAGACCAGGTTGGCAAGGTTTCACTTACCTTAACTCCTCTTACCTTAACCCTAGCATCACACACAAATACAATTGAAGACTTGAATAGAATTGCTAACAATTAAATACATGTAAACCAAAGAATAGCCAAGCCAATACTCCAACAATGCTAATAAAATGGGATGTTAAAAAAATAAAATAAAATAAAAATCTATGCTGAGTGTCTGTACCATTAGTTTGCACCATATCCTGCTTCAGCTTTTCTGCATTGCTTTTATTTATTTATTCTGCAAAGCCTCATTCCAAGACTTTTGCAAATTATATAGAATGGACAGTTGTGAATTATAGTTACTCATGTTACATAACTTCTCCCACCAAGGAGCCAGGTAGAAGTGTTTACTGAAGCTTCTGTTTTTCTTTTTAAAAACCCTCTGCAAATATCTTTGTAGGTCTGATTTTATAGTGGAATTTTTTAACTAGTTTTAAGTACCATCATAAGCTGACTAGCCCATGGATAAAGCCTCTCACCTGCAATATGCAGGACTGACTCAGTTTCTCTCCCTCAACTCAATACCCTGACAGGATTTTTATCATAGATTCCAGGGCTATTCTCTGCTGCTACTCCTTCCAGCCCCACTCTTGACTTTCCCTTACTGTTTGCTGGTTTCGTTTGCTTTGCGGCTGTTCCAAGGCTTCCAGTTTCTAAGCTGCCCTGAAACTTCCATAAAACCAAAAGCCTTTTTGCTCCTCAAAAACAGAACATCAGGAGTGATAGGGCAAGGTAAGTAGGAAAGCCAATAGCACCAACAGTGCCTTGGAGAACTCAGCTACAGTACAGTCTCCCTTACTTATCTTCAGCATTATTTCCCCCTCATTTTTCTCCTTCTCCGTTCCCTACTCATTGTTTTCCTAATTTCTACCTATTTACATTCTCACTGACATCCTGCCATACTTTTAGCTTCTTTGATTCCTTAGAGATCTCAGAACAGCAGACTCCCTATGCCTGAAGAAGGGTGCTTGTACCTGAAAGCTTGCAAATAACTTTTTTCCCGTTAAAAGATATCTTCTTCTACTCAAAGAAGCTTGCCTCCTCAGTACCCAGCAGTCCCCTTCCCCTCTTAAAAAAAATCTGAATGCTCAGAAGTGTAGCTTCTCTCCACAACAACTGCAGCATTTGGAGGGGCTAATGCACCTCACATTTCTGCATAAATACAAGGGGCTTCTGTAGAGAGAACAAGTCATTCCAGCCATCCAAGGCTGGTTAGTAGAGAAAGTACTGGGTTTAACCACATGAACTGCCCACTTGTTCCTCTGTCTCCCAATGAAGTTTAGCTCCACCCCAGGTTTCTTTTTGGAGCCACTGCCTCACAACAGTTAGCTGTTAGCCTGTGCAAGCTTCAAAGTGTTCACACCCAGTCAAGCACATCACTTTTTACCCCTCTAAATTTAAGATAGTCTTCCACCCCTTCCTCTGCATGCTCCTGCTCCTTTACCCTTCTTGCTTTTTCTCTCCTCATCAGCCCTACCACTTTCTGGGTACATCTTTTCAGTGTTAGTTTTCTCAGTCCCAGTGTAATAATAATATAGTAACTCCCTCTTTCTTTTCTCATGCTGCATTCTCTCCTACTGTCCACTATTAGTCTCCCCCTCTCTCTCCACCCAACCTCCTACACCTGTGATACATGTTCTCTCTCACTTCAGAAAGAATGCTTTCTCTGCCATCTCCACATTACCACGGTATTTGCCCTCAAATCAAAAAATGAAAGATTTATTTTCTGCGCATAAATGTCTAGAAAGTACCAGACTTCCAATAATTTGGAGAAAAGATAACATATCCTGAAACCCCAAAAGCCACCAGAGGACCTCCCTCACTACTCGGCCTTACATACAAAGTCATGGAGCACATAATCCTGAATAGAACAGAGAACATCATTGATCCCTAGCTTCCAGAAGAACAAGCTGGCTTTCAGAAGAAGTGGTGTACCACTGTCTAAGTTACTTTACTTGTATCAGACACAGAAAATGATTTGAAACAAGGCAGAAGACAGGCACAGTCTTTATTGATCTTACAGCTGCTTGTGACATGATATGGCATCAGGGCCTCAAATATGAATTGCACTCCATGATACCCGACTGCAAGCTATGTGCATTCATGATGAACTTGATCTCCAGCAAATCATTCAAACTCTCTACCAGCCAAGGAGAAAAAGCAGAGTATGAACCCTGAAGAATGGCAACCCCCCCAATGGTCAGTGCTTCTCAACATAAATATCTTAGACTTCCTGCATACAACATCCAAGCGATGCATGTATGCTGACAATGTCGTCATAGTAATGTAAGGAATACACATGACAGAACTGGAAAACACACTAAGTACAGACACTGAACTCATTGCGACTACTCTCCACAAATGGCATTAATCTCTTCTGGTAGCTTCACTCTTCTACCTGGACAATCGTTGAGCCAAGAGCAAGCTGAATATCAGAGTAGGCAACCACATCCTATCACATGAGCATTGGTGATGTGCAATTGACTGACAGTGCACCCACTGAGAGAAGCACCGACGATGCCCGCAAGTGGTCACCGCTTGCCACCCATCCCCCCTGACGCCAACACTGCCAGCACCATCTGTGGGCTGTCACCGATCACTGCTGGATGCTACTGACACTGCCAACAGCGTGTGCAGGTGGTTGCCAACAGCTGGTCTGCGCTCGCCGCTGACACTGCTGCGGCTGCCTGTGGAAGCTCCCTGCTCACCACCACCATACTCCCGCTGCCACAGCCTGCAGGTGGTTGCTGTGCTCCCCCAGCCTCTGGGGCACACATCGTTCATGCCCATGGGTATATCCCAGCCTACCTAGAAGTCACATTAGATGGCTTCTTTACCTATAAACACCACAATCAGGAAGTCAGCAATAAAGTTTCTGCACAGGTAGTTGCCTTAAGATGTTTAGCCAGCACAACATGGGATGCCAAACTCAAAGTGCTCAGAACTACTGCACTTGCAATGCTATAGTCCCCAGCAGAATACTGTACACCTGTATGGTCCAGAAGTTGTCACACTAAAAAGCCTGACACTATTTAACAGTGTGCTGAGATTCATAACTGACTGCACAACTTATACAGACAAATGTACCTCCTGTACTTTCGGGCATTAGACCAAGTGACGTAAGATGACCGATTGTAAAATCATTACTGACAATAGGAGTCAAGAGATGACAAAAATCACCTACTCCATCAACTGGTAACTGAAGACTCAAACAGATGGAGGCTTAGGAGGCTTAAAAGTTGTAAAATATTTTTACATGAAGCCCAAAAGCTCCTGGAAGAGAACCAAACCTATAGGCTAGGGAAAGACATTTAGAAAGCCTAAGCCTGAATTGATTCAATCTTTGCAGGTTAGTCTAACCTGCCTAGGTGGAACCCATTTGCAACTGTAAAGACATTCCCTCTGGACTGAGGAAATGCAGACACATGCCTGCAGTGGCTCAGGCTAGAAGCTGGGGGGCACTAGAGTAGCCCTCCCTTTCCTTCTACAGTGCTGAGCTGAGGGAGTGGGACATAGCAGGATGCTCTGATTAGGGAGGAGTGTAAACCCCTAACTTGCCTGCTCCATCCCAGGCTTTTCCCCGCTCACTGCTCAAGGGGCAGGAGTGTTGCCAGACCTCAGGCCCCCTGCTAGCACTGTGAGGCAAAAGGGGGAGTGTGTAGTGCATGCATCTGTTGATGATACTCAGCTTTGCAATCTTCTACTCCCTGCTTCTTCATACTGTCTGCAAACCTGACAAGCAAAGGAGCCAGCAGGGGCTAATAGCACAGTGTTTAGTAGCCCATCAACAAAACAAGTGTCTCTCTTATTTGTTCAAGCTCTTCTTAAACAGCTTTTCCAAGGAAGGAACAGAGGGACATTACCAGCTAACCTGTTGATTAGCTCCAAAAAGCCCTAAGCAGACACTGTCCTGTCTGTTTGTCCTATTGGAATTGGAGACACATACACAGATACCCCAGCATTAGCTAGCATACCACATGCCTAGGGTCTGTGGAGCTACAGTCCATGCTGTGGGAGATGGGAGGAAGGGTGGTGGGGGGAATCTCTGCTTGAGCAGTGAGGGAAGCCAGGCAGACCCTGCTGTGCCTGCAGGCTCCGCTGGAGCTCTGACTCGGGAGCAGAGGGTTGGGGCCAGCTTGTTCTCTGGAACAGAGAGCCCAGCCCAGGGCTGCAAAGCATCTGGGATGCTGGGGGATTCTTGTTTAAACTTAAACCAGAAAGGGGCCTGGGACAGACATTGCATAAACTGGTTTGACCCAAATCAGTTAAGTCAGATACTACATTCAACCAGGTTTATCTTAAACCAATTTCAGCCATTTTCAAACTGGTTTATGGGCACTGACCATGTGTTCTTTTACAGGTTTAAACCAGTTTCTGATTACTTAAACCAGTTTATGTGTAATGTCTGTTCCTAGCCATAGGCAGCAACAGAGTGGGGTGACCATTGGGAAAGGTCAGACCTATTCCTACAGCATTTTATACCAACACCAGATTAGTCCCCCATTGGGTACAACCTTGGCAGAGAAACATGGGTCAAGCTGAACAGACTGAGATCTAGATACGGACACTTCAAAACAACACTTCACAAGATGAACATCTTGGACGGGCCCTGTGTGAATGTGGAGTCCAACAAATAACACAACATTTAATCAAAAGCTATAATCTCTATAAATGCCCAGGCAAGGTAGATGGGTAGATGGAATCCATACATTGAGCGATAATACCAACCAGTGGCTCACAGATTTGAAAGTTGACATCTGATGCTACATAAAAGAGGCAGCAGCAGCCCTCAAATTACTATTCTGTCCATCGGCCCATGTCACTTCTCTCTCACTGCCCTTGCCTCCTTAAATAATGATGCATTAGCGTTACTAACATAGTTTGCCTCCACTCAGAATGTGTTCCAGGTCCTTGCACAAGAGTTTTTTGCTCTCCCTTCCTGACAGTAAAGTGCAGTCAAAGATTCCCATAGGCCAAGGCAGTAGCATGAAACACAATTGCCTGGTCCTGTGACAACAGTGCAGAAGGGCTTCTGTTGAGGTAATCAGTTCTTTACCAAATCTGCAGAGAAAAGAATTCAACCTAAGGCTGCTTGCCTGGCAGAATTCAGCAGTGCTGCCAACTAAAACCAAGACATTTTGATTTCAAAGACACCATTCACCTCTATCATTTAATGATACCAATTGATAGATGTAACTTTACAGATATCCATACAAGAGAATGACATATACAGAAACTTCATCTGTCCTTCCAGATATTGACTCGATCTTCCATCTAACCACTGGAACATATACTTATTGCTTGTCCTTTGTGAAACAAAAAAGCATAGTAAGTGGCTTCTTTTTTTTTTTTTTTTTTTAAAGAGGGTCTGGAACTGCTTTCTCTCTCTTTTTTTTTTTTTATATAATGCTTTGTGTGTGATCACAGCTCCATCTGCTGGAAGTTATACAAAAGAAATAAATAAGACTAGATGTCAAATATTGACTTCAAGGCAAATAAAGGGGCATGACTAATAGTTTAATTCCAAGATTTTTGTCACAGGTTTTATCATGTTTGGTATTGCTAGAAGCATCTTATTGGATGGAAGTTGTACTATCATTAGAAAAATCTTGTTTTTCATATAACAAAAGCATCATTAATGGCCTTTCTTGCACACACTTGTGCAATAACCCTTCCTGCATTTCCTTCTTGTGCTGGTGATGTATGGCATACAGGTACCACTCGCCTTCAAAATAACTTGCCTCCAAGTGGCACCTAAGTCTCCTGGGGCTGTCTCCTTGCATGCAAGTACCGAACAGGTATGGGAACAAGCCATCTTCATTTCCAAAATGAATGCAGTCCAAAGAAGAACAGTCATCAATAGTATTAATATTTGGATTTATCCCACTCCATCCAGAAACTATAAAACTATATCAGAAGTTCAAACAGTTTATTATGGTGCTAGCCTCCTAATCTACGCTAAAAATACCACACAATAATCATGATAACATTGTATATTGCCATCATTAAAAAACAAAACAAAAACTCAAACCTCAAACCACTTTAAAAATCACTTTCAAATATTGTTTTACATCCACTTTCTTATATTGTCACGTACTTCCATTCTATGTGCTGTTCTCAAATAACAGGCTTTGATGCACAGAAAAATACAGCCTCCCTATTAGCTACTTATAAAGTATTCTGCTTAATTCTCTTCCCTGGCACGTAGGAGCAACTGCTTTCAGCTACACAGTATGTGTTGGAACATAACCTTACATTTAACTGACTCAGATTACATAATGTATCCCTGTTTTCATTTCAAAGAATTCTTCCCCTCTAGTTTGCAAGGCTATTCATAAAAGAATACAACCTAAAGCAGTGTTAATTAAATAATTAATTAATTAATTTTAGACTCAAGGCATCTCTCCATACCTTTTTTTAATTGTATGACACCCGCTTTCAGAAAGCTAATTTATATATTACAGTACTTATATCCTTGCAGAGGGGCCTTACAATGGGGATGGGGACTCATCCAGGCATAGAGAAAGAAGCCTGAGCCTATGCCTATCTGCTTAATGATGCATCATAATTTATCTCCTAATACCTGACTTATCACAGCACCCTTTGAAATATCTGGCAGAATCCCAAGGTGCCCCTGCACCCTGGTTGCAGATCACTGTACCATGAAGGTTCCAAAACCAGCAGAGCAAAGAAATCAGTATTTTAATCTTGTGGTCTTTGAACATTTAATCAGTCTACTTCCCCTTAGCATATACAATCTTATAGCAACTCAGCTTGACAGCAGGGCCAGATCTGCTCCCATCAGGGAAAGATACTGACACAGGCATCTGGAAGTAAAATATCTTTAACAATCTTGTCCAGAAAGTCTTATTGCAGTTGTGTAGATTTCTTCCCATTTTTCTGCATAATGCTTTATATTCCTCTTTGTAGCTATTTTGATGAGATGGTCTCTTTTTAAACTGGGTAAAGTTGCTAGTTCCATTTAAAGCAACACAGGCAATTGAGAAGGAAGCTTTAACATCCAAGTGCAAAAATTTACTACATAAATAGTTGGGATTGTCTCAAGCAAGTTCAAACAGTATATGACAGAAGCATTTGCAATCTTTACACAACTCTGGCCCACGCTGTGGTGGGCTATGCCTTTAATGTCTTCTTGGATGCATTGCAAAAAACACAGTTTATATGGAGCCACTTCTGCATATTAATCAAGTCAAAAAGTTTGCAAAGCTATACTAGGCCAATGTTTACAGCTGTGTAGCTCATGGCAGGTCAGGATCTTGATTTCAATGGGAGCTGCTGGTAATCAGATTGGGGGGAAAAAAAATATCAGACTGCCTCTATTTTAATGCCTGGAGGCCCATAGTTCTCTCCTATTTCAGGCACCCATGTTAAAGGCAACAACAAACTGACCAAAATGGTTAATGTTGATTTTTTAAGTAATTGAGGGGTTTTTTTTCCTATTCAGCTCCATAGAAAGACTTTATAAATGATTAAAAACAAGCATTTTACTTGCATAGCGTTATGTTCTTTAGCAAACAATCCTGGCCTGTTTTGGGTCAGGAACAAATGGCATGAGTTGCCTCAGTGTCAAGAAGAGATACTGGTCTGTTTAACGTGTTGTTAAGGAATCTGCAGATTCTGCTAAATATCTGTCATTAACAATCTCGAACAGGACACAAGAAGACCCTTCCCTCCCCCCACCCCCTTTTACAGAGGAGGAAACACAGCCCTAAGGATTTCCCCAAAATGAAGACTATTTTAGCATAGATGCAAAAGAACCCTTTTCTTCCCACCACTCTTACACAGTCAGGCAGGCACATTACCCCTGTATTGTGCTGCATGCATTTAATAATGCTTATAAAATGTTCTCTGACACTCCTCATGGGGGGTTCAGACATACAAAAAACCTTTGTATTTACATTCTCCTATTCTACAAAATGAGGTAGTCAAGTCTGCTTTAGTTACAAGTGTAATTAACTACTGCAAAGAACAAGTAAAGGTTTAGGAGGCTTTCAAGCAGCCTTAAATTAGTTAGGAACACAAGTCACAACCGAGTAGCTTCTTAAAATAATAATTGTGCATCACTTTAAACCATTACTTTCATTTGCAAGCTAAAACAGCAGCCATTCCCTATTATACCTGTGTATTATTCAGAATACTGAAGTTACTAATCTGTATTTTAAAGACTGGCAAGCAAAATCCACTGTGTGTTTACACAATTCCTTCCAATCTCTAGTATTCAGCAACAATAAACTTGCCTCGCAAAGTCACTTTAGTTAAACACGTGAACACAGAAGGGACAAACACAATGATTTTCAGTTTCTTCCTCCTAGAGGAAGTTGATCTGATTAATCCATGCAGAAGATTTTTAGGTACTGTTGCTAATTATTTAAGTTTTATTACACATCAATAGTCACAGAAAATTAAGTTTAAGCTTTAGAATGAAAGCTACCAGACATGTACAAGTTCTGCCATCAAATTCATTTTTTCCCCTCAAAGACCACACATTGTATGTGATTTAAATGAAATCACAAGCTGAACACAGAACCAAATAATTTGGTTATAACCAAATTATCATACAGCCCTGCACATCAAGACAGACAATAGTAAGTACAAATAAAATACAATATTTTTTAATGCCTTCTGGAGCTGGCTGGAGGGGACCACACCCTTTGCAAGAATGGTGAAGCTCCCACACCACTGTGTGCTGGCAGCATTCATTCATACTAGAGACATCCAATATAAAAAGGCCCTTTGTACGCAGGAGCACTACACAGGCCCCAGCTCTTGTCCACAAGTTTATTTTAACATGAGTTCAACTATAGCAACACTCTAAGACACAAATGCAGGCAACATCTTCAAGTCACACTTAGGCCCCTTTGCTTCACTTTTCCCAGTTACCTCATTCTGAGGCCTTAAGATCCTTCAGCACATGCTGTGATTGAAGAAATGCACTGTTTTCTCTACCTCCTCACAAGCCTCATGCCATCCCCCTTACCCAAATCAGTCTTCAGGGTACAGTCATCTCCTGGCTCAACTCCTGCAGTCTTTGCGAAGAGTTGACCAAACAGCCTACACAGCCTTCTTTTCTAATCCACAAAAAGATTCCCTATATAACCATGCATAGTGAGTCAAGAAAGCCTCATCTTCTCCCCTATTCATAAAGTTAAGGCCCAGCTCTCATGTGGACTTTTTTTCTCTACATTGCACAATTTTTTACACCTGTGAATAGTATGAATTAAAAAAGGCTGTTCCAGGTGAAAAAAAGCAGCAGGGAGGCAGGGCTCCAGAAGTGATGTGTGTGAAACAGGTTTGCTCCAAATGGGACAAGGTCACAATCTATTTCAAGGATTTATGTTCAGAGTCAGTTCATTTACTGTGCTTTGAGTATACCCTCTGTTAAAAAAAATCACCTCTTGCTACACTTCCACTGTGAATCACTTTTAGTTATCAGGACTTGGAATTATTTCCCCTGCAGTACCCTAATCCTGCAAATATTTCAGATGTGTGCTTAACTCCACTGCTAAATTAAATTAATAGATAAATGACTGGCAAGACAGGGGAGGTTAAATCTCATCCATGTTTCCTTTGCTCCAAGAAAGTAGTGCATTTTGTGCTGTGCAATAATGCTGATTAATCTTGTTTAGAGGTAAAACAGGTATTTTCAGCAACTCAGAAACAGATCCTTGTGTTTCCCCTGCCACTTGAAACTTAGATAGGAATACCAAAATGCATGTTAGAACAGCTAGTTTAACTAATCTCTGAAGTGTGAACAATCACAGGCTAATTTAGCTAATTTGACTATGCACAACTGAGCACTCCAACCCAGATAAAAATACAGCAATGGAATATACCCATTAAAATCAATGTGGCTATGGATGGCAGTAAGTGTAGGGCGTGCTGACATGTTGCAGGAGTAGAACCTAAATATCTAGCCTGCGTCATTTTAAACTTTACCACGCTGCTTCCTTCTTTGCTGTTCTTTGCACGTCATTAATAAGAATATAGATCTCTGAGGCCACTAAAAATACAAAAAGATCTGTATTTACTTTTTTATGGATTAGTCAGGAATTTCCTTCTTTTTTCTTCATTTCACCATTATTGACATTATAAAGAATAACATATGGAGAATAACTGGGCCAGAATAAAAAATAAACATATACTTTGTATTGTTGGACTGCAAAATAGGCAGCTAATTCAATAGGAGGGAGAAGATAAGTCATGTCAGTTAGCAGTTGCAGCCCCAGAGAGCTAGTTTGGATGAATTCACCTGTATATAATATATTTATTATTATTATTAATATATGGCATACCTTGTAATGTCTATACTGAAGCATGTGAATTATTTATTTTCTACAAAGACTGGGTGTGCAATCGTTACCAGGAAAATATATGAACAACTCTACTGTCAAACTTTTTTTGGATACAATGGTGAAGTGAAGGCTCAAGGGTACATATTAACACTAAAAGCACAATAAAGGCAGAGCACAAGTGATGTGGCATATAGCCATATAAAAAGCAAGCCTGCATGTAAAAAGTGAGTTGGGCCCAGGCTTTACCACATACCCCGTGTTACCTGCAGGGAGCAGGGCGGGGGGGGGGGGCAGGGCGAGACCAGTGCAGCTTTGCGCTCCCTGTCCTGTCCTGTGTTCCCACCATCATGGCGGCAGGATGCCTTCTGTCAGAATGCTTCTTCATACTCTGATTGGCTGTTTGTCAGCCAATCAAAGCGCGAATACAGCGTTATGGACAGACAGACAGACAGACTTAGGCTTTTATAATATTAGAATATCTATCTATCTATCTATAGATAGATAGATAGATAGATACACACATATACACACACACATATATATAAATAACATATGCCAATATTTAAATACATGTGTATATAAATTGTATATATGTTTATATATAAGTGCATATATAAATGAATAATATAATATACATCTATAATCCATATATACAATATAATAAAATATACATAATAGATATGATATACATGTTATATAATACATATACTATATATAATAGACATGTATTTATATACATGTATATAAATAAAAATAATATAAATATGTCCATATATAAGTACATGTGTATATAAAAATACATGTTTATAGATAAGTACATATATAAATATATAATATACATAATGCACAATATAACATACATATATCATACATATAATACAATATAATACATATATACAATATTTAATATAATGTATATATATGTATATAAATTCGAAATATATTGATATATACATATAAATGTATATATCAATGTACATATATATATATGTAAATATATGTTGATATATATGGAAATAAAACGTAAGTATAATGAAACACAGATAGGCAGATAGATAAAAACATTATCTGTGTTTATAAATGTATAAACAAATTTGTTTAATTTTACATTTGGGGTCAGGATACGTGTGTGTATCTATCTGTGTGCCAGCATATATACATATATCATGTCCCTTGCGTATACACACTATGTATGTGTACATACATACATACATGTGGACACACGCACACTGCACACGAAGGCTCCCCCTGGCGCGGCCGCCCCGCCCCGCCCCTCTTCCCGCGTGCGCGCGGACGCCCGGGGCAGGTCTCACGTGCCTGGCGGGGTTGCACAGCTCAGCTGCACCCCCTCTCCCCGGGGTTTGCCCCGGGGCCGGGACCAAACAAAGAAATAAGGAGCCAAACAGGCAGAGAAACCACGGCGCAGCGGGCGAAAAGGAGATGTGCTCCAGGTGAGGCTCGAACTCACAACCTCGGCATGGCTCTGCTGCGTACTGCTATATAAGTACCGCGCGCTAACCGATTGCGCCACTGGAGCCCTGACACCAAGTCCTCCCGAACGCCTTATCAACGGTCGAGCGGGGGAGGAGTGCAAACAGTGGCGTACAAGCCACTTCCTCTCGTGCTTTATGCGGGCTGGGGGCGAGGGGGGGGGGGGACGCTCCGTCGCCTCTGGGGCCTCACGGGCCGCCCCGCCCCCGCCAACAGGAACGAGGCGCGGGGGGGGGGGGGGCAGGACCCGTGGGTATGTGCGTTCGGTCACTGACACGCAGCGGGGCGGGCCCGCTGTGACGTAGCTGGTCTGCCTGTTGTGACGTGTCGTCGCCTATCGCCCCGCCCCAAAGGAACGCGCGCAGAGCTTGGGGAGCCCACGCGACTCCCTCTGTGACAGGGAGGCGTTACCGCAGAGCGTCGGCTGACTCCGGCGGTGCAAGCGCTGCGTGTGCGCTGTGTTGTCACGGGCGGGGCTGCAAGGGGCCTGCCCTTGGGCGGGCAGGACTAGAGCCTGGTGCAAGCCCCTCCGCAGCGCCTTGGCGCAGGGCGCAGAGGCTGCTGTCACTTGCCCCCACTCAGGCGTGCACGCAGGGGCCTGGTGGATGCCCCCCCCCCCCTTCCAGACACTGGGGCAGGTGCTGCAACAGCTGGCTTCTTGGCCGATACCTGCTAGCATTTACACGGGTGGTATTTAAGACACTGCTTTGTAGGCAATGGGCCAAAATTCAGGCAGCAGAACTCCAGTACAGACATCCTCAGAGCTGGCTTCATAGAAAATTCGGGTGGGAAGGGCACTCAGGGTCTCATCTACTCCTCTGCTTGAGGCAGGCCCAGCCCCAGCTAGATCATCCCAGCCAAAGCTTTGTCCAGGTCTGCTTTAAAACCTCCACAGATGGAGAGTTCACCATCACCCCAGGTAAGCCATTCCCACTGTTTCACCACCTTCCTAGTGAGAAAGTTTTTCCTAATATCCAACTGAAACCTGCCTTGCTGCAACTTGAGACTATTGCTCCTTGCTCTGTCATCTGCCACCACTGAGAACAGTCTAGCTCCATCCTCTTTCAAACCACCTTTCAGGTAGTTGAAGGCTGCTATTAAATTCCCCTTCAGTCTTCTCCAGGCTTAATGGGCCTTCTTCCCTCAGCCTCTCCACAGAAGTCATGTCCCCCAGCCTCCTCACCATTGTTGTTGCTGTCCACTGGACTCTTCAACTTGTCCGCATCCTTTCTGGGGGACCCAAAACTGGACACAGTACTCTGGATGTGGCCTCACCAGTGCTGAATAATGGGGAATAATTACTGGAAGGGACTTTGTGAAATCTGGCAGTTTTCTGACTTGTAAAATGTCTTCGTGAAGGGGAGGCTGCCCTTAGAGACTGACAAGTCTAAGGTACTCTCTCTTCTCCAGTAGTCAACTCTTCTGACCTTGCTTACCTTAAGGGCATATTACATGGCTCCAACTGCACCTTATACCACACCCATGCCTTGCAGATGTCATTGCACAGTCACTCCCTTGTTGGGGCCTCGGTCCTTTTGGCCTCCACCCCTTTTCTCTGGCTGCAAGCCTCCAGCCCTGGCCCGCTGATTTGTGTCTGGGGCTCTTGGCCTTTGATCTTAGTCATAAGTATCTCTGGGCCTCCAGCCCCTACATCTCTTACTCTGGGACCCTGGCCCCGGTCTGTGCCTCTCCTAGGCTGCTGGGCCTCTGGCTCAGGTTTCTGCCCTTCTCAGGCTGCTTGGGCGCTTATCCCAGCCTCTGCCCTTCATGGTTCATTGTGCCACTCCAATTGGATGTGACTCTGGAAGTAATCACCTTGTATGGGAATTGGACTAACTACATGTGTGGGTGTCCAGGATAGGTTATATCAAAAAATGTGAAGACGTTAAATTCTGTGCCACTCTACTGGGCTGAACTTTGGAAGAGAAATCCTTCCACAATTAATTCACTATGGATCCATAGTTTAAATCAGTTCAGATTGACTCATTGTTATTCCAAATTCAGATTAACTCAATCAGCCTTAATTAACTCATTAGGGATCCGCAAGTCAATGAGCATAAAATCAATTCATAGATTCATAGATTGTTAGGGGCTAAAAGGACCTTGTAGATCATCAGGTCCAGTCCCTCTGTACTAGGCAGGAAAACGCAACTGGGGTCAAGTGACCTCAGCGAGGTGACTGTCCAGTCTCCTTTTGAAGATTTCCAGGGTAGGTGGCTGCACCACCACTGGAGGGAGTTTATTCCACAGTCTCGACACCCTGACTGTGAAGGAGTTTTTCCAGCTGGGCTGAGTTCCTTTTCCCAGCCCGACCTAGCACTGGGGAGGGGAACTGAGCGATCGGGCTCAGTTCCCTTCCCCAGCTCCCCAATCCCAGGCAGCAGCAGCCGGCTTCCCTTCCTCATTTGGCAGGCAGATCGGTGGCCTGCAGCCCTGGGAGGACTGGCACAGCCCCTGCAGCTTTCCCGGGGTTGCAGGACTCCATCTGCCTGCCGGATGAGAGAGTCTGTTTTGAGCTTCCCCATTATAGCAAATAGACGAAAGGTCGAAACAGCGTTGAAACAGTCACTGTTTAGACGAAGTGAAATGGAACAGTGGTTTCGAATCAAAATGAAATGTGAAACGAAACGCTGTTCCATTGAAACGTTGAAGCTCAAGTTGAAACGGAACAGTGCCATTTCGCACAGCCCTACTAATTACCTCAGGCAGAAAATCTGAGGTCTGAAATCACAATGAAAGTTTTACAGGGAAAACCATCCCTGTTCACAAATCAGTTCCACTCCATTCCTCCCTGGACACCTGCATGCCTTCAGACACTATTGGGACCTCCACCAGCCCCTAGTAGTCCCAAACCCAAACCACCAGTATAAACACCAGTGCAATCAGAAAGCCCTCCAGCTATAACACTGGCTGCGTGCCACACTTCTTCTGGGCCCTGAGTCAGGTCCCTTGGGTTGCATTCCCAAAGCTCCCTGCCAGGCAGTCATCAGTAGCAGCTATCTCACAGCACAGCCTCCTCACCCTGCCGCTTCCTAGATCTAACTCCCTGCTTTGGCTCTGGCTTATATACTACTAATGTGTAATGTTTCTGGTCAACGTGACTCCCCTGTCATAGTTTCATAGTTTCATAGTAGCTAGGGTCAGGAGGGACCTGAACAGATCATCTAGCCTGACCCCCTGCCACAGGCAAGAATGAATGCTGGGTTCACAAGACCCCAGACAGGTGATCATCCACCTCCTTTTGAATTTGCCCAAGGTAGCGGTGAGGACCACTTCCCTGGAAAGTTGGTTCCAGATTTTGGCCACCCTAACTGCAAAATATTGCCCTCTGATCTCTAACCTAAACCTATTCTCCATCAGCTTATTACCATTGTTCCTTGTCACCCCAGGTGGTGCTGGGGAGAAAAGGGCTCTGCCTATTTGCTGTTGATCCCCCCTGATGAGCTTGTAGGCAGCCACCAGGTCCCTCCTCAGCCTCCTCTTGCTGAGGCTGAACAGGTTCAGGTCCTTCAGTCTCTCCTCGTAGGGCCTGTCCTGCTGCCCTCTCACCAAGCAGGTGGCCCTCCTCTGAACCCTCTCCAGGCTGGCCACATCCCTTTTGAAGTGCGGCGCCCAGTACTGGATGGAGTACTCCAGCTGCGGCCTGACCAAAGTCGCATAGAGGGGGAGTATCACTTCTCTGGACTGGCTTGAGATGCACCTTTGGATGCATGACAAGGTACGGCTGGCCTTGCTGGCTGCGGTCTGGCATTGGCAGCTCATGTTCATCTTGGAGTCAATAATGACTCCAAGATCCCTTTCCACCTCTGTGCTTTCAAGAAGGGAACTCCCCAGCCTGTATGTATGCTGTGGATTCCTTCTCCCAAGGTGCAGCACCCTGCATTTGTCTACGTTGAACCCCATCCTATTCTCGTCTGCCCACTTTTGTAGTCTGTCTAAATCTAGTTGCAGCCTCTCTCTCCCTTCAAGTGTGTCCACCACGCCCCACATCTTAGTGTCATCAACAAACTTGGACAATGTGTTTTCCACCCCCTTGTCCATGTCGCCAATGAAGATGTTAAACAGTGCAGGCCCGAGGACCGAGCCCTGGGGTACCCCACTGCTCACATCTCGCCAGGCTGAGTACAACCCGTCCACCACTTTGTTTTTACCAGCCTAAGGTGTACACGATTGTATCATTGATGTAGGCCATTGCATAGCCACAGTGGGGTGCCAATATGCTGTCCACTAGGTGTTAGAACGTGGCAGCTACTCCACATAGTCCAAATAGCATTCATCAGAACTCAAACAGGCTGCACAGGATGGCAAACCCCAACTTCTCCTGGCCTTCGGGTGCTATGCTCATCTGTCAGTAGCCCTTAATCAAGTCCAGGGTCAATATATAGCAGGCTTGTCTAATATTCTCTACTATATCATCCACTCTCAGCATCAGGTACACATCAAACTTAGCCAACGCATTCATTTTCCTAAAATCAGTACACAGGCAAATCTTCTCATCCAGTTTCGGCTCTACCACAATCAGGCTTCGCCACTCACTGTGGGATTCTTGTTTTATGTCTCTTTTCAGTGTCATTTCTTTTTCTGTTTTTATCTCTCCCTGCAGCCATCGCAGGATCCTCCTCCAGTTCTCTCTGATCACCTGGCCCAGAAGTATTTCTATCCAATATTATTCTCTAGAGCAGGGTTCAGCAACCCACAGCACACATGTTAGAGCATGGCCCAAAAGGCCATTCTGCTTGGCATGCCACAGCCAGCCTGCGCATTAGGCAGCTGCTGCTAGTCACAGAGTCTGGACTGCTTGTAGCAGGTGGTTGGGAGGCTGCAAGCAGCCTGGGCTCCATGGCTGCAAGCAGCTGACCAGAGCCTGGGTTGGCTGCAGCTGGGAGGCTGCAAGCAACTGCATTGGGCTTTGGAGCCCCAGCCAGGCTGCGTGCCAGCAGCAGGTGCACATGCACTTTCGGTGCATGGCTGGAAAGGGACCTGAGGCAGAGCAACCATGGCTTCTCCCCTGCCATCTGCCCAGAGGCACATGTGCAGCCACTGCCACCACAGACCCAGTGCCGGTGCTCTGGAGCCTGTTACAAATGTTTGCAGCCTGCCAGCCACATGCTACAACTGCCCAGAGCCCAGGCTGGCTGTGGCAGGCAGCTGGGAGGCTGTAAAATGCTGCACTGGGCTTTGGAGCCCTTGGCTATGTTCCATGGTGGCAGTGGCTGCACATGCACCTCCAGGCAGATGGCGAGGAAGTGTCTGGTGTTGTGCTGCCCCAGGCCTCTTCCTGGCTGTGCATCTCAAGGCATGCTGCCACAGAGCCCAGCCAGAGCTCAGTACAGCTGTTTGTAGTCTCCCAGCTGCCTGCCACAGCTGGTCTGGGCTCTGGGTAGGTGTACTGGTAGGAGGTAAGCTGAAGACAGCTGCACCAGGCTCCCGAGCCCCAGCACTGGTTCCGTAGTGGTGGCAGCTGCATATGCACTTCTGGGCACAGGGTGGGGAAGGAGCCTGGGGTAGGGCAACCCCGGCCCCTCGCCCACCATCTGCTTGGAGGCAAGCATGCAGCCACCACCAGCAATGAAGATCAGGCCCCTCGTGGTTCCCCTGTAGTCTGTCCCTGGCATGCCAAGTCAAGGTGTGGGTTAGGGTTGGAGTGTTTTTGGCACTCCAGCCAAAAATGTTGCTGATCCCTGCTTTAGAGCCTCTTTTTGGGCTGCTTGCAGTCATTCCCTTAGCTAGATCACATATTGTGCCAGATTTCTGTCTTTACTTTGCTGATCTTCCCATCCTTCTCCAATCAAATCCAGGATCCCCCATGACTGATGTCCATATAAGGGCTCAAAGGAGGAAAATCCTGTTGAGGCTTGGGGAACTTCTCTCATGGCAAACTGCAGAGGTGGCAACATCTGATCCCACTTTTGTGGGTCCTCCACCACAATTTTTTTCAACATGTGCATTACAGTTGGATTTAAACACTCTACTAAGCCATTGGTTTGTGGGTGGTATACTGAGGTCTTTAGGTGCTTAATCCCTAGAGTCTCACTCACCCCCTCAAAAACACGAGACAAAGTTCATCCCCTGATCAGTCAATAATTCTTTGGAAAGTCCTACTCAAAAGGAGACTTTAAGTAGCTTGTCTGCTACTTTCAGGGTGGACACAGTCCTCGTGGGTACCACCTTGGGGTATCAGGTCACATAAAGTCTATTATAAATAAAATATGTTGGTGTCCTGTGCACCAGTACATCAGTAGTTGCCCCATAAGTAGAATATACAAGCAGTCCTTGACTTACGGTGTTTCAACTTGCAGCGCTTCACCATTTACACCCATGTTATTACTTATGGCGCTGGATCCTTGCACTTACTGCACTACAGGGAAATTTACAATGAGAAAAAGAGGGCAGCAAAACAAACATCCCTGGATCAGTTTCTCAGAAAGCCACCACTTCAGAAAGCTTTGTACTGTACAGTGTATATCATTTATAGTTGATTAAATAGTTGATTTAAATACGGTGTTTATGGTCATTTCTATAAAAAGTTGGGCATCAGGCCCTTGGTCAGGAACATAACCCCCTACTATAACATTGTTTCTATGGGAAAAGCAGATTCAACTTGCATCATTTCAACTTACAGCACCTTTTCCAGGAACATAACCCACTGTAAGTGCAAGGACTGCCTGTACTGGTGTGCTGTGCTACACTTTGGTAATGGCCCCACAGTGCCCACAGCTACCCATTCAAAAGGGGTTTCTACCAAGGGGAGAGGACCCTGGATGGGTGGTTGGGTGCTACTTTCTGACACATAGGGCAGAATCACAGTACTCCTTTACCCCCTGGAGTAACCCCAGGCAAAAGAACCTTTCCCAAACTTGGGCTTCTGTTTTATTTCTCCTCAGGTGGCCTCCTATAGGAAGTTCATGGGAACTTTTAATAGGGCCTGACAGTACTGTTGGGGCACCAATAGTTGTATCACTTCCTCCCTTTCAGGCTTACCCACTCAGTTCTGTAGAGGAGATCATTCCTCACCTCAAACCTCAGAGTTGTCTTCATCAGCTCTGGTCTCAGTACCTCCCCATTGCATTGGGCCTAATGCTCCCAGAACGCAAGCCAGAACCCATCCTCCTGGCTCTGCTCCAATTGAAAATGTCCGTCTTCCAAGAGGGTACTGATATCCATCCTTAGCTCCAGGGCTGCTACTAGTGGAGGTTCATGGTCCTCTCCAACTAAACCCTCAATGAGAGGAGTGTGGCTGCCTTCTACTCTGACACTCTCTTTCTCTGCCCACACCCAGGCCCTTTGCCCCTCTTGGCTACTCCCAGGTGCGTCCCTGGGTCCAAGACCCTGGTCCTGCCTGTCCCAAGGCACTGGGCCTTTGGCCCTGGCTCCACACTTCTCTGGGCTGTAGGTCCCTGGCCCTGTTGGTTCCCAGCTGTGAGCCTTGTCAGCCCTTGACCTCTCTTCCTGGGCCCTGGCCCCTGGCTACAAGTCCCTGACTCTGCCTCTCATCCCTTGCAGGCTATGGGCCTGACCCTCCTTTGTGACAGTTCTACATGTGACCCTCTCTGTGACAGTTTAACACTGCTGGAAACTTGGGCCAGTCCTCGCCTAGGATCACTGGATAAGGTAATTGCAGTAATGCCAACTCTCATGAAAAAATCATAAGACTCCTGATTTCAAAGTCAAAATAACTCTGACTTATGATCTCCTGAAAGAGAGATCAAATCTCAGGATTTTTTCTTCTGGTGCATATAGAGAGCGCCACGCTGGTAAGTCTGTAGAGGGGAAGGGGGGAGGGCAGACTGAGGCCCCCATAGTGAGAGAGAGAGAGAGGGGGCATGGGTTGGGGTAAATGAAGCCCTGGGGCTAGGGGAGTCATGAGGGGCATGTGCCCCCTGGATTTGTGCATGGGGCAGAGGCAGGCTGCCCAATATGGCCTGGGGCTCTGTGCCCTCCTTGCCCCGGGATCTACGTGCACACACATAAAAAATAGCATCTCATGATTTACATTCCAAATCTCTTGATTTTTAAGAGTTTGTCTCACGATTTTTGACACAATGGGGTTGGCAATACTGTGGGTGGCTTCGCAAGCTAACACTTTGTGGGTGTCATACCACAGAATTATCTACATTTTGGCATATGGTCATGTGTCCCCATGCAGGTATTTAGGGACTATCTGGTCCTGTTCCATCCCGTCCCCACTACCAAGTCTCTCTGTACTACCGTCTGGTCTGAGACTGAGTCCACCATAGTCTGCACCCTTTGTCTTTCCACTAGCATATTTATCATCAGCAAATTTGGGTCTCTTCCCAGCCCCTGCCCTTCTAAATGTACGGCCTTGCCATAATAGCTGCATTCCACCCCATTGTTCCTCTTCTTGCTAGGCATTACATCTCTGTGCGCCATCCCATCCCCCTCATGGCTTCCCCTCATAGTTTCTGTCTCACATCCTGTGGGTGTGGCATCTCATTGCCTCCTTCCTAGACTGCCTGATTCTGCTGAGTGAAACTAACCAACTTCTCTAACAGCAGCTGTTGCTACGCCTAGTGAGTCTCTTAGGCTTGTAGTTGATGTTGCAGCCCCTGTGCTAGCTTGGCTAGGAGCTTCCACGTCTGCTGCTCTGCTACCGGCCATTGGGCTAGCACTCATAATCAGTCCTCCAACTTCTCATTGAGCCCACAAGTTCTTTTCTTTTGTATAGACCATCATTTTCTGGCATATACAGCCTTTGGAATCTTCCTGGCCAATGCACCAATATAACAGGTTAGGTTGCATTCACATAAAGGTGTGAACAAAGCCTATAAAGGTATAGATCTGCCCTACCTCCTGATAATTCACAACCAGTTTTCCACTTCTTGTTTGCTCAACAACTTGATGCATCAGGCCCCGTGAGAGTTTTGCAATAGCCTAGCTCAGCTTCAACTTCTGCCATCAAAGTTATGCAGTGACAGAGGGCATAAGCAGTGGGGGGGAAATATTATTTGGAGGGGGGAGGGGGGGCTAAGCCCTACCTGACCCCCACCCGTTCCTCCCTCAGGGCCATTGCAAGGCTGACGCGCACTGGTGCTGTACATGGCATCAGGGAAGTGGCTGCATGCTGAGCAGCGCTGGGCACTGTGGGATGGTGGCACCATGGTGCTGCTGCTGTTGCTGGCCACCGCAAAAAGTTTGAGGGTTGCTGAGCCCCTTTAGCCCCAGCCTTCTGCCACCTATGACAGAGGGGATCATCTTAAGAAGTGAGTCTCAAATTGGGGCTACCCAATCACAACATTGATATTTAACTGTTGACATCGAGCCTAAATTCAGAATCAGATAAATTATTATTTGTGAAAGAATATAAAAACTAAATGTCATAACGAATCATTGAGGGCAGGTCCTGCCTGACTAACCTGGTTTCTTTTTATGATCAGGTCACAAAGTCCCTGGACGAGGGTGTCAGGGTGGATGTCGTCTTCCTGGACTTTAAGAAGGCCTTTGACATGGTTTCCCAGCACATTCTCTTAAAAAAAACTAGGTGACTGCAGCATTGATGCCTACACAGTCAGATGGGTGGCAAATTGGCTAGATGGTCACACCCAGAGAGTGGTGGTAGACAGGTCATTTTTGAGCTGGAGGGATGTGAGCAGTGGAGTCCTCCAGGGCTCGGTCCTGGGACCTGTACTATTCAACATCTTTATCAGTGATCTGGATGTAGGTGTGGAATGCACACTGTCCAAATTCACTGATGACACCAAATTGTGGGACGAGATGGGCATGCTGGAGGGCAGGGACAGAATCCAGCTAGATCTATACAGGTTACAGAGATGGGCAGATAAGAATAAGATGGAATTCACTGCAGACAAGTACAAGGTGCTGCATCTAGGGAGAAGGAATCAGCAACACACCTATAGGCTGGGGAGCAGCCTTCTTGTCAACACGGTGGCAGAAAGGGATCTTGGAGTCATTGTTGACTCCAGGATGAACATGAGCCGCCAATGCGAGGAAGCTGTCAGTAAGGCTAACCACACCTTGTTGTGCATCTACAGATGCATCAATCACAAGCAGGTCCAGGGAGGTGATCCTTCCCCTCTGTGTGGCATTGGTCAGGCCACAGTTGGAGCACTGCATCCAGTTCTTGGTGCCGCAGTTCAAGAGGGATGTGGCTAACCTTGAGAGGGTCCAGAGGAGGGCCACTCACATGGTCAAGGGGCAGCAGGGCAGGCCCTACGAAAAGAAGCTAAAGGGCCTGAACCTATTCAGCCTCCACAAGAGAAGGCTTAGAGGGGATCTGGTGCTGGCTATGTACAAACTCACCAGGGTGGACCAGAGGGAATTGGAGGAAGCTCTGTTCCCCAGGCACCACCTGGGGTTACTAGGAATAATGGCCACAAATTGTTAGAGAGAAGGTTCAGGATCAACATCAGGAGACATTACTTTACAGTTAGGGCTGCCAGGCTCTGGAATGGGCTCCCAAGTGAGGTGGTATTCTCTCCTACCTTGGGGGTCTTCAAGAGAAGGCTGGACAGATATTTGACTGGGGTGATATGACCCCAGCAACCATTCCTGCCTAGGGCAGGCGGTTGGACCTGAAGATCTGTTTAGGTCCCTTCTGACCCTAGGCACCATGATACTATGAATCATCTTTTTTTATCTTGGTTGCTTTAAAAATATTCGCTTCTTGAAAAATAATTGCCATCTAAATAGAAGTAGATTTTCTCCAGCCTTTGTACTGCCATATTGCTGTTCTAGTACATCAGATAGTTACATATTTTAATTATTATGCTAATTGCTGATAGTTTGCCTCTACCTACAACAATAAAGTGAAGATAAAGCACCTAGAACAGTAAAATGAAGATTGAACACCTGTCTTCTCTCTGTCTTTCCTCTCCTTAGTCTGTGGTTTCATAGGTGTTAATCCTTGCTCATTAACTCATTATCCTCACTAGCTACTGTGTTACCAATCAGTCATGATTCACTCAGGGGCCAGCTCAATACACAGTAGCTAGCGAGGATAACCCCAAGACAGAAACAGTTGCATAAGCACCCGTGACACGAGTTTTGCCTGTCAGCAACTAGGGGTGCAGGGCCCCAGAACCCAGAAGTCCCTGCACCTATCTCTTTGACAGCTGGAAGTCTTCATGGCCTCAACAGGGGCTAGCAGGCCTGCAGCTTTCACCCTGCTGCATCTTAACACACACAGTGTCACCCATATCACAAGTTTTGCTTGTCTGCAGCTTGAGGTACAGTTTCCCCCAAACCCCTGCACCTATCTCCTTGAAACTTGGCAGGCTTTGTGGCCTCTGCAGGAGCTACCACCTCTGCAGTTTTCACTCCACTGTGGCTTAACACATACACGTGACATGAATTTTGCTTTCAAGAATTTGGGGTGCAGTTTCCCCCAAACCCCTGCACCTATCTCCTTGACACTTGGCAGTCTTTGTGGCCTCACCAGGAGCTACCATCCCTGCAGTTTTCTCTCCCCCCTTGGTTAGCACACATACACTGTCACCTATGTCATTTGTTTTGCTTGTCAGAGGTTTGAGGTGCAGTTTCCCAGAAACCCCTGCTCCTATCTCCTTGAAACATGGCAGGCTTTGTGGCCTCAGCAAGAGCTACCATCCCTGCAGTTTTCACCCTACTGTGGCTTAACATAAACACGTGACATGAGTTTTGCTTGTCAGCAGCTTGAGGTGCAGTTTACTAGAAACCCCTGCACCTATCACCTTGAAACCTGGCATGTGTCATGCTCTCAGCAGGGCCTACCATCCCTGCCAGTTTCATCCAAATCAGTCAACAGATAACAAATTTATAGATATTTTATTTATCCCCCATTATACTCTATGGCCAAATCTCTGAATCGGCTCCGAATCTTCCAAAGCGATTCGGCTGAATCAAATTGGAAAAAGGATTCAGATCTCCGAGTCAAACCTCTAGCATCTGAATTGGCTGAATCTGAATTGAATAGTTCCCTATTCACACAGGCCTAGTATTTATGGCTTGCCCTTTCAGTGAGGAGGTGGGAGAGAAGATTCTTTTCCATGCTTTCCTGGAGTGCCCCTGGCTGTAGCCACTCTTTACTATCCTCAGTGCCCTCTTTGGTGCATTGGACTTAGAAAATTGTATGTAAACCCCATAGTAACCCCCAGGTCCTTTTCTGAAGAATTGTTGCTTAGCCAGTTGGTTCCCAGGCTGTACTGGTACATGGGATTGTTTTGTCCTAAATGGAGGACTTTTGCACTTCTCCTTATTGAATCTTATTGAACCTCATGAGACTTTGACTTCACGGAGACTGTGTACATGTTCTGTATCCCATACTGAGTGACCAAGGGGGATATGATCTTTCTGGTCAATGTCCTGCTGGACTGGGCCAAGATGGCAACTCTGAGAAGCTGCAAAAACTGGTTCTCAGGAGCCCATTCCAATGACATCCTACAACCCTTCTGTTTCTTGGTCCAGGTTAATTTCTTATTTGAGTTTGGACACTTTACCATGCAACAAAATGTGGACCAGTTTAAGTTGTATTGGACCATTGAGGGGGCATTCTGCAGAGTGGAAGAAAGACTAGTCCTAAATTTATAAACCCATAAAAGATGTTGCAGGGGAGGGAGTTTCAGTCTCTGGTGTTATGAGTGTTTTCATTCTGACAAGTATTTCATGCTCATCCCCTGTGAGGGCCACACACTTTTATACTTTCACCTTTTTTTTTTAACATTTTTATAATAACCATTTAGAAGAACGATTTTTCTTTCTAAGTAAAAAAGAAAATCTCTCTCTCTCACACACACACACACACCACACTGCATATTTTAAGAGAGCTAAGTGAACAAAGTGTGTCTCGTATGCTGATGTTTTCAGATTACACTAGTTGATTATTGGCTAAGCTAGTTAATCATAGTTTCTTCTACAAAGTAACCCTTGACTGGTCAAAAAAAATTGTTCCCTTTCATATCGAAACCGGAAGAAAAGAAACCTATCTTATCAACCAATCCCCCGAGGTTTGTGGAGGGTGTAACTTTCAGTCTGCTAACTGAGAGTAGGTGGTGGTAGGTCATTATCTTCCTCAAAAAATTCTAGCTGGTTAATCATGGAGCTGCTTGTAAATGTAAGAAAATGGATAGAAGAAAATAAAGCTGATTTTTTGCCACCAGTATGCAATAAGCTTATGTAAGTAAAGTAAGATTTTTTTTTACCCTACATATTTTCAGGTCTAAAAGGAAACTGCTTTAGATGTTATGCAAATCACTAAGATAAAGTAACTATTGATATGTTGTTCTTCATCTCTCACCACAGGCATCTTTAAAACATTGGCAGTATCTGAAATTTGTTTAGCAGTTTAAAATAGATGGACTTTTATGTTAACCACATTGCAATTTATGGCCCTGACTCAAAGGACCTTCAAGTCAATGAAAGTTTTTCTGTCAACTTCAGTGGGCATTGGATCATATTCTATGACAGTTAAATCTCCCATTTCACACTGTGGGAGTATACCCATGAATTATGAGATTCAATTAATAACTTGGCATTACCTTGTCCAGCCCCTGCTTCCAATCTTAGAGTAAGAGCTTCATGAAGCTTAAATTAAGTACTTCAGAATAATTCAGCTGTATTCTTTCAAAGTATCTCCATTTCTACAGCTTACCCTTAATACCTGTGACATTATTTCAGTATTTAAAGCATTTTGAATAATCCTGCTTTCTGATGTTCGACAATAAGATGCACACTCCTTTTTCTTCCCTGCCCACAAATGCCAGAAGCCAGAAGCCTAATAAAATAAGATGGGTGAACTAGAATGCCTGGTATTAAGTAGTGACTGATGTAATAGGCAACTCATAGACCTGGTGGAAGGACAATAATTGGATACTGCTATATTGGCTTGCAAACTATATAGAAATGACATAATTGGACATGTAGGTGGAGGAGGGTAACTGTATGTTAAGGGCAGTATAGACAGCAACATCATAAAATCTTATCTGAAAGGAAAACTACCATAGAATCACTGTTGGTATAAATTCTGTACTTGAATAAAAACAATATAGTACTAGGATTGTACTACCAAGCACCTGATCAGGAAGGTGATGGTGATTACGAAATGCTGAGGGAGATTAAAGCTGCTGAAATGGAACAAGCAATAATAATGGGAGACTTTAACTATCTATCCTCACATAGACTGGGTAAACACTTCATCAAGGTGAGATGTGGAGATAAAATTTCTGGATGTGATGAATGACTGCTTTCTAGAACAACTCATCTTGGAACTCACAAGAGAAGTAATTCTAGACCTAATCCTAAATAGCACACAGGACCTGGTTCAAGAGGTATCTGTTGGTGAGCCACTCTGTAATAGCGACAATAAATAATTACATTCTAGCAGCATAGAGTATGCCAAAAAAAATCCACCACACCCACGTACAACTTTATGCAAGGAACTTATACAGAAATGAGGAAGTTAGAAAGAAATTAAAAGGAGCAGTCAAAAACCTAAAAAGCCTGCAGGCAGCTTGGAAGCTATTTAAAAAGACCATACTATTGGCTCAGGAAACATGTATACCACAAATCAAAAATAAGAAAAACAGGAAAACCCTCAAATTCTGGCAGGTCAAGTGTAAAAGTGAAAAAAGACAGGTCAAAAAAGAATTACAGAGCATTTAGCAAAAGATGCTAAAGTTAATCATAAAAACATTTAAAAATACATCAGAAGCTTGAAGCCAGGTAGAGAATTGGTGGGACTATTAGATGACCAAGGTGTAAAAGGTAGACTCAAGGAAAATAACAGAGAAGCTAAGTGAATTATTTGCATTGTTTTTTCTGAAAAAAATACTGAGGAAATTCTGATGCCAGACCAATCATTCCTAGTGAATAGGTCTGAAGGGTTGGACCACACTGAAGTAACAACAGAAGTTTTAGAACAAATCGATAAATACTAATAAGTTACCAGCCCTGGATGGCATTCACTCAAGTCTTCTGAAGGAACTCAAAGGTAAAATTGCCAATCTGACATTATGACTAGGGACAGAAATTATGCCTAAACTGGTATAACTGATCAGAAGTTGGTTCCAATCTGTAATACAACAGAAGTTCAGTGCACATAAAGCACTTTCAAAATGGCCAAAACCAGTTTAAGATAAACCTGGATGGTTGAAGTATCAGACCTAAATGATTTAGATTCAATCAGTTTATTGAACTTCTGTACAAGATCCCCTCCAGATTCAAGTTAATTCACAGTCCTCCAGCATCCCAGAATGCTTTGCACCTCCCCCACAATCCTCCCCTCCTCACCTTGCGTTTGAAAATTTTAGTTCCTCATTATAAACAGTAAGGAATCCTTTTGCCCTCTTTTGTTTTTTAAAAACTCAGGAAGCAGCTTTAAACAGCACAGTTAAGAACAGAAATATGATGCAATACAAGAATAAGTTTAAATCACATATCATTCAATATCAACTATGCTACAACCAGGAATAATCTTTTAACCTCATCTGAAGTTAATTATTTCAGAACCCAGTCTCTGGATATTGATTTTTATAGTGTCTGTGACTCCTCTGAAGCCCTACTTTGGATACAAGTAAACAGTTCCTTGGCTTTAAAGTTATCCTAAAATATCTGATTCTTTATAGTCTTTAGAGCTGTTAAAAAGATTTCCTTCTAATAACACTGTCATTTTAAGAAGTGAAATATCAAGAGTAGGTATAATATAAAAAAACTAGATGTATAAACTGGTCCTGATTCTAACAAGAGAATGGTATGATCAAGTCAATCCCCTAAGCCTGAAGCTTTTAGGGTGTTCACCAAGCTGTTTGCAATATCTTCTTAGTTCAAGAAAGTCCATCTGTTTTCTTCTTATCCACGTACCAGAAAAGTGTATTCAGCAGTGCGGTCAAAGCTATATGTTGGAACTTGTATTTACAGTTGGTAACTAAGGTTTTTCTATGCTGCTTAGTTCCACTAATAATTTTGTTTTGGTTGGCTTCATAGTATGTTAAGCACTGTGAACATGGTGAACTGTGTTCCTAGTAAACCTGATATTTTCAATTACTGTTTAACAGAAAGTTCAATGTCAGTAAGTTGAATTACAGTACTACCTCCTCTGTTCTTTTAAAATCATTAGTTCTTGGCACTGAAACAAAATACCTGGATTTCTGTAAAAATTATGTGCCCTCAGTATCCAGTATCGCCTTTGGATTTTGTTCATGGATTGTCAGCTATGTTATTTCCAATTCTGCTAGAATTTCTGTGCTTGTCTTGTATAAGTAGAAAGGTACGTTATGTTTGTAAAGTGTGAAAATATTTTGGTTAGTCTTTAGAAATTAATATTTAATCTGCAGGCTGTGAGCAACTTATTAGCATAATGCACACAACTGCCCATTATAAAAATAGTTGATCTGAGATCTCATTTAAGTTTTATGGCTTTTATTTCAGGTATGATAGAGACTATCTGATATCACTTAAATGCTATTAGTAATAATCAAAATTAATGTATCAGCACAAAGCAAAACAAACACAGCTTTTATATTCTAGGCCTTTCAGAAATTCTCCCATTGACTCTACTGAGATATTTGGGTGCAGGCATGGGGATAGATTGCTCTTCTCTCTCTTTATATGCTCCAGCTGCCATCCTAGGTATTCCAGTAAAGCTTCCTCGGTACTACAGTACCAGGATCTTCCCAGAGGTTCTAAGCACCCCTATTAATGGGGGTCTCCAGTGCTACATGGGAAAGAAAATACCATAGGCCAGGGCTGTCCAACTGGCAGTCTCTGGAGGGTTAAATTGTGGTCCCTGGGCAGTAGCTCAGCTGCCACTCCCCACACTGCCACTCCCCACTCCTTTCCAACAGGGTGGAAGCAGGAGGGCTAACAGAGCTTAGCCTCCCAAAAAATGGGGGAGCAATACAGCTGCCAGTGGCTACAGCAGGGGTGGGAAGGGATGCGCATACTGCAATGAGGAAGGGAGTAGGGCTGGGATTGAGGCAGGGGCAGGGACTGCACAGCCAGGGTGGGCCGTGGGTTGGAGCTACGAGCACTTCATCTGGGGGACACAGCTCCTGCTTTTACGCACACCCCGGGAGGCATGGGAGGGGGTGCCCCCGGATCTGCGTAGAGCGAAGGCAGGCTGCCGCTGCGGACTGGGACCGGGGCTGACAGGGCTCTTCCCGGAGGCAGGGTGGGGCTGCGCTCCAGGCAGGTGGCAGCAGTGATAGGAGGGAGGCTATGGGGTGGGACTGTAGCCAACCCAAAATTCACCATAGCTCCACCGACCCCTCCTCCCAGTGCTGCTGCCGCCTGCCTGTCCTGAGTGCTGCCAGCCCCGATCCTTATCTCTGCTGATAGCAAGCTCCATCAAAACACAAAAGGAATTTGGCTGCTTCTCCCTCCCCAGGAAGAGCCCGGTGCAGCCCTGGCCCCATCTGCAGCAGCAGCCCACCCTGCCCCACACAGATCCGGGGTACATGCCCTCCGTTCCCACCTGGGGTGCATGCAGGGTGGGGGCCACCACCCCTTCCCCATGCCAGGCACCCCTGAACAAACCACTCATGGCTTCATCCTGCACCCTGCCTTGACTGTGCATGGCCTGCCCCTGCCCCAGCCCCACTCACTCTCACTGCCGTGGGGAGTAGAGGGGAGGCAGATAGAAGTCCCAGCAGTGAGGGAGGGAGCAGGGCACAGGTGGAAGCAGGGGCTAGGGTGAGTAGGGCCCCGGCTGGACCAGGTGGTGGGACAAGCAGAGGCCCAGAGGGCACATGCCCCCCCGATCTGTGCACGGGGCAGAGGCGGCTGCTGCATGCTGCGCTTTGCTCCCTGCTGCAGCTGCACCCCACCCTCAGCCTGCCTGGCAGTGGGACGTATGTGGCATTGCATGGCTTTCAGTTCAGTGGGGCTCAAAGAGCAGCTGCAGCTGCCTCCACCCCATGCACAGATCAGGGGGCACATGCCCCACCAGGCCTCCACTTGTCCCACCACCTGGCCTGGCCAGAGCCCCACTTACATCAGCCCCTGCTCCTGCCTGTGACCTGCTCCCTCTCTTATTGCTGCAGTCTTGATCTGTGCGTCCCCCACCATGGCCCTTTCCCCTCTCCTCCCCTCATAGACTTACCTGCTTTTACCTTACCTTTCCCTCCCCTCCAAATATTTTTTTCTCCCTCTCCCTATGGTCCCCAGCCTCCCCCTCATTCCTCTATCTTCCGTTTCCTGCCCCTGCCTCAGGGGCTGGAGCAGTGCATCATGACACTGAGAGCTGAGGGTGATCCTGAGGAGGCATGGGTGCAGGGTGCCCCAGGGGTTCACCCACACAGGTTAGAGGTTGAGGGTGTGCCCACATGGACATGCAGTACAGGGCTGGGACATCCAAGTATATGCATGGTGCAGGACTGGGAGGGAGGATTGTCTGTGCAGCATGGGGCATCTGTGCAGTCCAGAGGCCCATGGCTCACCTTGGTGTGGCCTGAAGGGCATCCAGCCCTCAGCCACTTAGAACTTGGGTAGCCATGCCCTAGATGGTATCAACTTTTCAAGGCCAGCCTCAACTGGTGATAGGTCACTGTCAACATAGGTCACTGTCACTAGCCTGTACTGTACTCTACTGTCCTGTCACTGGCCTGACCTCTGTCTCTTCCCCATGTGTAAATCTCAGCCATGTTGAGGGCTTTAGGACCCTGTAAATGACATGGGATAAAGGAGGCTGCCATGAATGCAAATACAGTGTGAGCTGGGTAAGATCCCCACAATCAAGTTCCTTTTGCACCTGGAGCTTGGAGATATAACCTGGCCCACAGGGAACCCAAGGAAGGCTACATTTGGTACTTGATTGGTAGAGCTGACAGAGTAAGTGGTAACTGGAATTCACAAGAGTGAATAAATCAGATAAAGGGCTGGATTGTTCTCTCCCTTCCTCCAGTTTAAATCAGATGAAGGGTAGTGAAATTATCCCATTGTAAGCCTAATGTGAGAAAGGAATCAGGCATGTTACTAACTTCAGTAGCTTGCTGGGATAAGTTATATTTTACCTAGAGCTTCTCCTCTCATCAGATTGTGTTGCAAAGATAATAATACCTAATCTTCATATATTATTTTTTATCTTGAATTTCTCAAAGAAGTTAAATAGTATTCTCATTTTACAGATGTGGGAACCAAACTACAGGAAGTGACTTGCCCTAAGTCACCCTTCAGGGCAGGGGAGGGAAAAATATGGAGGCTTGCAGAGGGACTTTGACCAGCCTGCTATGGTTTGCTTGGTTCCACCTGGCCCAGGCACCATCCATCCCATGGCACGCATCCTGCTACCCGTGGTCATAAGGGGGGCTGGGGCAGCTTTGCCACTGGACTCCATTTCTAGGTAGCCCAGGTGGTGATGGATCCTTCCAGCTGCCACCACCAGCCCTGCCCCCATGGAGACTAGCAGGGACCCATGCACACAGTCCTGACCCTAGCCCACCCCACACCCACTCCAGACCCACTCTGCCTGGAGTAAACCAGCTCCAGATCAGCTGGGATTTATGTGTACAGCCCTGTCCCTGGCCTGCCCCATGACTGCTCCAGACTGCTCTGCCCATGATGAGCAGTGGCAGTGGCCAGGCAGAAGCTGCTGCTGGGTACAGGGGAAAAGCATCCACTTCCCCCTTGCCATGGCTAGGCCCTTCTTGCTGCAGCTGCTCAGAGCCCACACCTGGGCTGCCTTGCAGCTCCTCTCTGGCACCATCACTACCGCCACTAGTGCCATCTCCAGGCAGGTTTGCAGTGGCAATGGAGAGAAGTCGCAGGGTGGCCCAGGCATGAGCTCTAGGCAACCAGAGCAAGAACGGCCCAACAGTGGGGAAGGGGGAGGCAGTCGCTTTTCCCCCATGCCCAGCAGCATCTTCTACCTGGCCACCGCTCATTGAGGTGGGCCGGTCCAGAGCAGCTGTGGGACAGGCTGGGGTTGGGGCTGTGCGTGAGGGTCCCATCTGGTCTGGAGCTGGTCTGCTCTGGCTGAGGAGGGTCCAGAGCAGGTGTGGGGAAGGCCAGGGCCAAGAAAGGGGCTGTGCACTTGGGTCCCAGCTGGTTTGGAGCTGATCTGCTCCAGCCAGGGTGAGTCCAGAATGGGCATAGGGTGGGCAGGGCTGTGTGCTCAGCTGTTAATGGGCACTGGTAGTGGTGACAGTGGCAGGGAGGAGTCACAGGACCCATGGGCTGTAGGTTTGGTGAGCTGTTGCAGGGGGTGGGGGTGCTGACTGGCCTGCAACTGCTCCCCAAAACTGTGCATGTGACTAATGGGTCCAAATAATTGCCCACACCTGCTTTAGGGTAATGACAGCTAGAAATAGAACTCACATCTCCTAAATCTGAGTCCAGGGTCCTATTCTCTAGATCATTGGGGGCCAACCTTTTTCATAGGCATACCACAAATTAGGCCCTGAGTGTTACTCCAGTTTCCTTCTCCTGTCCAATCTGTGGTTCTGCTTTCTGCTCCCTGCCCTGTATTTCCTGACCAATCTGCTGCTCTGCCTTCTACTCCCTGCCCTATCTGCCATTGTGATGCCTGCCCCTCCAGCCCCAAATCAGCTTCAGGCTGCACACAGAGGGTGCCCATGCCACTTGTGGCATCTGTGCCACAGGTTGGCCACCCCTGCCCTTGACCACACACTGCTTCAATTAGTCACTGTCTGTAAAATCCAAAAGAATGAAATTTAGAATGAAATATAAATATATAGAAATATAGAAAATATACTGTTACTGATGACTTCTAAATATTTTTGGCAGGCACCGCTATCAGCTGAACGTGATGTTTGTGGGAGGACCAAACCAAAGAAAAGATTATCACATTGAAGAAGGAGAAGAGGTAACACATAGAACATCTGTATCTTCTTGCTTTTATTGGTCTCTAGGGTTGAGGAATGTAACTACTTTGAGCAATACCTCCCAATATGTACTTTTCACCTTAATTTTAAGATATATATATTAGAGATAGTCAAAGAAACTTAAACAGAAAAGTATTCTATCAGACTATGCAGTTCAGTCAAAACAGAAACATTTAAGAAATTGGGTGGATTTTACTGGTATTCTATTTCAAAAGAAAACCAGAAAAAATATTCTGACTAAAGTTTCTGCAAAAGTTTCTTATTTTGACATTCTTTGACACGTAGCACTTTGATTTTTCATTTTGAAATTGCACCTCATTTTATTTTGAAATATTTTGATTTTGTTGCAATGAAACATTTAATTCTACCTGACAAATATTTTTTTCAGAATTCTTCTTAATAAAAAATTTCAAACATTTCAGTTTGCATTCCAGCATTAAGGCATATTTTGAAATCTTTAAACCCTTTGCAAACCAGAACCCTATCCTCTCCACAGCTCTAGTATTTCTATTACTATGTTTTTTCTAGTACCAACAAATGGCTGTTTTGTGCCTTGGGTAGCCATTTACCCATGTTCAGAATTCAAGTGGAGGGGAAAAAAGAAACCCCAACAAATCAAAGCAGCTATGATTTACTCCTGCTTTGTACTTCCATTTGGCTGGGAAGTTAGGGACAGACCCTTGCCAATAGAATTTGGCCATCTAGGTGCCTTTGAAAATCTCACCCTACCCAACACCTCAAGTACCTATAAATTCATCAGGGGAAGGCAGCAGGGAATAGGAGATGCTCTATTTACTAGGGCACCCCTGAAGTAAATAGGAACAATGGCCACAAATTGACGGAGAGCAGATTTAGGTTGGTCATTAGAAAGAACTTCTTCATGGTAAGGATTGCCAGAATCTGGAATGGGCTTCCAAGGGAGGTGGTGCTCTCCCCTACCCTGAGGGTCTTCAATCGGAGACTGGACAAGTACCTAGCTGGAATCATCTGACCCCAACGCTGTTTCCTGCCCAGAGCAGGTCGTTGGAACTTGATGACCTACTGAGGTACCTTCCAACCCTAACATCTATGAATCTATGAATATACCAGGCCAAAGACAATCAGACCTATAATTTGTAGAAGACATCATGGGTATTTTATAATACATACCATAGTTACATTTCCAAAAGAGGTGGACCTTACTTGATTTATGTTGTAATTGTGTGCCATATTGGAATTGCACCTTAAGTGAATCTAGTACTTGTTATGTATTCAGAAGCAAATGCCAGAAAACACTTCCCTAGGCAAACTGAGCATAACTTTTATTTATAGGCATCAAGTTCCAGGGAAAAGAGATAATCACAGCTATATAATATCAGATTACAAAAGCTTGAAAGCACCTCTAAACTGTATTCTGCCATTATGCTGTATTTTTAATTATCAAATTATTAATGTGATAATTAATCGATTCATTAATATTTATTATCACAATAACTAGGAGTGGGTGATTCTTATCAAAATAAGTTTGGCAAAACACTCAAACCATTTCTATGGAATCATAACATTAAATCATTTTTAATGCCACACAATTAGATTTTTTTAAATGGCATAATTACATTTTGCCCCCTCACCCAATGGAAGCCTGTCCCATGTACCACAGAGAGAAAATTAAAGAGACTCTATAAAATTAGACAGATGTGTCTTCTTTATATATAATATATTTCTTTTATCTCATAGATTCATAGATGCTAGGGTCGGAAGGGACCTCAATAGATCATCAAGTCTGACCCCCTGCCTAGGCAGGAAAGAGTGCTGGGGTCAGATGACCCCAGCCAGATGCCTATTCAACCTTCCCTTAAAGACCCCCGAGGTAGAGGAGAGCACCACCTCCCTTGGAACCCCTTTCCAAATTTTGGCCACCCTTACCGTGAAGAAGTTTTTCCTGATATCTAGCCTGAATCTGCTGTCTGTAAGTTTGTGACCATTGTTCCTTGTTACCCCAAGAGGCGCCCTGGTCAACAGAGCATCTCTGATCCCTTATGAATTTGTAGGCAGCCACAAGATCACCTCTCAGCCTTCTCTTGCGGAGGCTGAAGAGGTCCAGGTCCCTCAGTCTCTCCTCATAAGGCTTGTCCTGTAAACCCCTAACCATACGAGTGGCTCTCCTCTGGACCCTCTTGAGTCTATCAACATCCTTCTTGAAGTATGGCACCAGCAATAAGGCATGATGGGATCTAATGCACAATCCCACAGTCATGCCTCCTGCCATGCACATGTTGCATGGCAAGAGGTGCAATTGTGTGGATTGCACATTAGATCCTCTCATGCCTTTACCTGCACATGTAGAGGGGGCCTAAGCCATCAAGTTGCATTCAAACTTTAAACAGAGAAATTTTGTCATCTGCTTTTTCACATGTACAATGGATTGACTGTGCACTATTAAATGTTTTTCATGTTGAATTAAGTTGTATCACATATAGAAATATGTAACTGAACAAGTTTCTCTGTGATTGTCATACTAACGTAGCAGCTTACTAAAGTAACAGAAACTTCTTCATCTCATTGACTTAATTAATCCCTTAGGTCTAAATCTTCCCATTAGGCTAAATACAAGCACTTCTTTAATAGTAGAATAGATTTCTAAATTAGACTTGATAGTATTTTCTTTTTTTCCCCACTGGGCTGTAAGACACACTTTTAACCACTAGTTGTCACTGTAAGACTGCCTTTTCCTTTCTCCTACATGGCTGACAGTATTCTCAATCTGCATATGATGGATTCAATTTTGTCTGCTGCTGAAAGAGATATGATTGGGGAATGAATTTCCTGGCTTTAATTAATTAAAAAGGACAACAAATAAGGTGGTTAAGTCAGTAACTAGTGTAGTCTTTTCATACCTGAGCAGTTCTCCCTCAAGCCTTCACAGGCATAGGGTTATATTCTTTCTTTTTGAACTAAATGTGCTCAGGTGATAAAACTGCATAACTCACAGACACCTAACATGAGGTGGTTTGACAAACAGAAAATATTTTGTTCATCACTTAATTGTAAACAATATTGCATCAGTACACAGGCAAAAATCATGAAATTTGTTGTACAGAAGCCAAAAAGTAAATGTATGGTTCCAACCTTCTTTAATTTACTTGTTAAGATAGCTGTTCCTAAACTAGATATATGGTTTATGTTTTGATTTCAGGGAATCAGATTATTGCATAGCTTGGCCTTGGCACAGTAAATGTCAAATTTATGTGGGGACCCACAGTTTAAAAATTAGTCTCCTTATAAAGCATATAAATGTAGATATTCAACTCACACCTCAAAAGGCAAATGCTCTCTTAGATCTAAGTGATAAATTGAATCCCAAACATGCATGTCATATTAAGGAGTTCATGTTTGAAAGTTAAGGCCCAGGATCTTAATGCCAATTTAGGAGCACTTTTCCATAATTAAAGAAGTGCAGGATAACATCCTGTTATGAGAGAGAGGTAGTTAGCCATAATAGTCCAAAGTCAGGAAGAAGACAGGATAGATTTGCACCTTTTTGTATCAGATGAATAAACCCTCTGCTTATAAAAGCTTATGCTAAACTTCTTGGATTTGGTTAGTCTATCCTGTTATAACCCATATTAGTCATGAAGCTAACTGATTCTGAAGGGAATCCTAGACTTCTTGGTGTTTGTTTTAGAGGGGCACTTAGTGGGGTTTCCTGTGCTCATCTAAACCACAGCTTCTTGGACTGCATGTCATATCCCTAAGAGGTTCATCAGAATAGATCAGGGTTTGTGAACCAGCTCCCATTCTTGCATGTGGTACTTTGTATAAAACATTTCTAGGCTCTCAGGTATCTGAGGAAGCCAGACTGGAAGTACACAGCTGCTTACAGAACAGCTGGAAGTATAAGTTTAGAAAGTCCCTGTCATAATTTACTTCCCTACAAGGGAGTCTTTTAAGTGTCCAGTTTCAAACTGGTTGTCATGGGGGACTTCAACTACCTGGACATCTTGTGGGAAGAGCGCTCGGCCAAATCCGAATGGTCACAAAGCTTCCTCACGTGCGTGGATGAGCTCTAACTCAAGAAGTCTACAGGCCAACAAGAGGCAAAGCGCTGCTTGACCTGGTACTGGCAACCAGAGATAACCTAATCAGCGACCTAATGATCAAAGGGAAGCTGGGTGACAGCGACCACGAGCTGATCACCTTCACCATCCGCCGAAAAGCTGTCAAGTCAGTCAGCAGTAAAGAGGTCCTCGACTTCAGGAGGGCTGACTTTGACAAACTCAAGAGACTCATCAGTGAGGCCCTAAGGGACCATGACCCCAAAGGGAGGGGAATCCAGGAAGAGTGGCTGTTCCTCAAGGGAGCAATCCTAGATGCACAAGCTAAGGCTATTCCGTCTCGGAGGAAAGGCAGCAAGAGGGCACAGCAGCCCCCTTGGCTCTCTAGGGAACTGGCGGTCCTCCTGCGTCTAAAAAGACAGACCTACAAAGGATGGAGGATGGGATCCACCTCCAAGGAGGAATACTCTGCACTGGTCCAGACCTGCAGGGAGCAAACCAGGAAAGCCAACGCTGCCATGGAACTCCAACTGGCCACAAGTATCAAGGAGAATAAAAAGTCCTTTTTTATATATGTGGAGAGCCAGAGAAAAAGCAGGGCAACATTGGACCCCTGCTAAACCAAAAGGGAGAACTGACAACCAACGCCCAAGAAAAAGCCAGCTTGCTAAATGGGTACTTTGCGTCAGTCTTTCACAAGTCCCATGGGACGCCCCTGCCTATTACAGGACAGGAACGCCTAAATGAGGGTTGTTTCTTGCCCATCATCAATGCTGACCTTGTGAAGCAACAGCTTGAGAGGCTGGACACCTTCAAGTCAGCCAGCCCTGACAGTTTACACACCAGGGTACTCAAGGAGCTGGCTAGCATCATAGCTCAGCCCCTGGCACAGATCTTCGAGAGCTCCTGGCACTCTGGTGAAGTGCCTGATGATTGGAAGAAGGCCAATGTGGTGCCTATTTTCAAGAAAGGGAGGAAACTACAGGCCCATCAGCCTGACCTCTATCCTGGGGAAGGTCTTAGAAAAACTCATCAAGGAGGCCATTCTTAACAGACTGGCGGATGGCAACGCCTTGAGGGACAGCCAGCACAGGTTTGTTGCAGGTAGGTCATGCTTGACCAATCTCATTTCCTTTTATGACCAGGTGACCTATCACCTAGACAAGGGGGAAGAGATTGATGACATATATCTCGACCTTAAAAAAGCCTTCAATCTGGTATCCCATGATCACCTTTTGGCAAAACTGGCCAACTGTGGGCTCAGGTCCACCATGATCCACTGGCTGGGGAATTGGCTCCATGGTCAGACCCAGAGGGTGGTGGTTGACGGAAGTCACTCCTTGTGGTGCCCTGTGACGAGTGGAGTCCCTCAAGGCTCTGTCCTTGGACCTATTTTGTTCAGCCTCTTCATTAATGATGTGGAGATTGGAGTCAGAAGCAGACTGGCCAAGTTTGCTGATGATACCAAACTTTGGGGTAAAGGATCCACACCTGAGGACAGCGGGATAATCCAGGCTGACCTTGAAAGGCTCAGTAAATGGGTGGATGAGAACCTGATGCTGTTTTACACCGAAAAATGCAAGGTTCTCCACCTCGGGAGGAAAAACCTGCAGCATGTCTATAGGCTCGGCAGTGCTATGCTGACTAGCACTACGGACAAGAGGGACTTGGGAGTCAGGATTGACCACAAGATGAACGTGAGCCTGCAATGTGATGCTGCAGCCAGTAAAGCGAGCAAAATGCTGGCTTGCATCCATAGATGTTTCTCAAGCAAATCCTAGGACGTCATTCTCCCATTGTACAGCTGAGGCCGCAGCTGGAGTACTGCATCCAGTTTTGGGCTCCACAATTCAAAAAGGATGTGGAGAAGCTTGATAGCGTCCAGAGGAGAGCCATGCGCATGATCAGAGGGCAGGAAAACAGACCTTATGATGAGAGGCTGAGAGCCATGGGACATTTCAGCCTGGAAAAGCGCAGGCTCAGGGGCGATCTGATGGCCACCTATAAGTTTATAAGGGGTATTTACCATGACCTGGGAGAACATATGTTCACCAGAGCACCCCAAGGAATTACAAGGTCGAATGGTTATAAACTCCTGCAAGATGGTTTCAGGCTGGACATAAGAAAGAACTTCTTTACTGTCTGTGCCCCCAAGGTCTGGAATGGCCTGCCGCCGGAGGTGGTTCAAGCACCTACTTTGAACGCCTTCAAGAGAAACCTGGATGTTTTTCTTGCTGGGATCCTATGACCCCAGCTGACTTCCTGCCCCTGGGGCAGGGGACTGGACTCGATGATCTTTCAAGGTCCCTTCCAGTCCTAATGTCTATGAAATCTATGAAACAGCTCTAGGGCTGGTAGGCACCATCCTCCCTTTTTGTAGCTAACAAATAATTTACTAACACATAATTTTATTATTTCTTCTTTCAGTTTCAGGTCATCACTTCTTGTTCTACCATCCTTGGCCACACTCAGTAATACCCTTTTTCTTGTTCTCTCTTTCCCATCAGACAACTTTTATAGATATTGGTGTTTCAAAATTCAGCTTACCAAAAGAGTTACAGATGTCAGCCTGAACCATCCTTCAGACCTTAGAGGAGTTTGCCTCTAAACTCTATCGCTCTACCAAATACTTATCTTTTAATATGTACATATTAAGTTCCCTTTGCATTCTTGTCATAGAAGCAGAGATAACCCTGAAAACCCTACTCATCTGTGTAGTTGCTTTAACCTCAAAATCAAATCATTTTCAAGTTTAAGCATGGAAACATTTTGAAAATCCATATATTCTCTGATGCAACCAAGCTGCACTTGGCATGAGACCACAGCAAGGAGCAAAGGTGATTTTATTTGGCTGTTGTCCACATTTTACAGGTGACTAAAGTACACAAGCAAAGAAAAACATTTTCTCTCTCTTCCTTATGCAATTGCATTTTCTCTCTCTTCCAGATTTCTGATGGCTGAAAATCCTGACTGGAAAAAGAAAAAATGATGTTTTGCTTTGTTCACATATTTCAGTCATCTGTAAAGCCTGGACAACACCCAAATGCTACTCCCATGTCATAATTTGATTTGCTTTGCAAATTAATTTAGTGTTTGACAATCTGACAAGACACTACATGCTATATATGCCAACCCTGGGCCAAATCCTGTAGTCTCCAATATAGCAGGGGCTTTTAGACTCTAAGGATGTGTCCAGATGAATGCAGCCTTACAGTATGTGGCACTGCAGACATGTCTGTGGTGCCACATGCCACATGTTCCATTGTTCTTTGCACTGCAAGGGAGCAGCGCAGGAGGGGGGTTGACTTCCAGATATCCAGGGATCAAAAAAAACATGGAAAAAAAAGCAGAGTGGTGTACGTGGGGGCAGTGTGCACCACTCAAAACTAGAGCCTGGCCAGCTGGAGCCACACTGTAGCTGCCAGCCAGGTTCCACACAGCAGGATCATGGCTGCTGCAGCCCCAGGAGGCTGCCAGGACCCCAGATAGGGTTGCTGGGGCCAGCACTGGCCTGGCCCCAGCCTCCCCTACCCCACCCAGGGTAACTTGCCACCTGCCAGAGGGCACATGACAGAGGCATTCCCTGGGGACAACTAGCAGTGGCATCAGGTGCACCACTGCTTGTTGTCCCCAGGGAACCAAACGTCCATGCATGTGTGAACACAGCCTAATCGGTTAATTTTCCTCAATCAATTCAGCAACACTGAATCCTGAATCTTCCTTGCCTCTTTCATTCCTGAACCCTGCATGGCTGTGTATATACTGGGTCTTAGCCTTTACACCCGTTCCAAGGTGACAGGAGGATACCAGCCCTTCTTATACACTTGCCTCCCATACCCCTCTGCCTAACCCTGTTCCCCCTTCCATGGAAAATACCACCTATTTCATGCAAAAAGATAGTCAAACCATTTACTCCAAGAGGAGGCGTGCTGTTTGGAATAGCTCATTGCAAACTCAACAGTGACTCAGCATCATCAGTACTGCTACACTTTGTAATTTTCTATTTTGGTAACTGATGTTATTGCCAGTCTTTGAACTGTGGTGGATGAGGAGGTGCTTCATGTGTACTTCTGGGAAGGGAACTGGGTCAATGCTAAACTGTCACCATTTTAAGGGGTTTACTGCAGATGTTCAGCACTGCAGTATTAAACTGTGTCAGACTGTCCAACTCACAGCCTGTGAGCCACATATGGCCCATCAGGGGTTAATTTACAGTGCCCCAGATTCCCACTCCGCTGCTCCTCTGGCTGTAGCAGTAGTCAGGGCCTCAGTCTCCCTTTCCCTGCTTTGGCTTCCACTTCCTGCTCCTGCCCCAGGGAGGCAGTGCAACACAGCCTAAAGGGCTGGCTTTGCCTGGAGCCAAGGTGCCTGCATAGCATGGTGCAGCCGGGAAGCCTGAAGTTGGGAAGCTGAGGTTTGGGGGCTGAGGCACCTGCATGGCATGGTACAGCAGAGGTGGGGGGTCCTGCATGGTGTGGTGTGGTGTGGTGTGGTGTGGTGTGGTGTAGTGGGTCACGGGGCATGGCCTCCACTTATGTAGCCTATGGGCCACGCAGCCCTCGGCTGTTTAAAAGTTGGATAGCCCTAGGCCAGTGGTTTTCAACCTTTTTTCATTTGCAGACTCCCTTGGAAATCTTGAATGGAGCTCCAGAGCCCTTTGAATTGTACGTGTGGTTATTCATATACTTCTGATTGATCATAGTTATTGTTCACAGACCCCTTAGACACAGTCTGCAGACCACAGGTTGAAAACCACTGCCCTAGGCTATGTGATTAAAGGAGGGGAGTGACTTCTGATTAGATAACAACTCTTAGAAGTGGGTAGCAGGTAAGAATTCATAAAAAATCAGGAGAGGTTTTACAATCTCAGGAAGAGAGTGGTGACATGTAGATAAGAGCTAAAACAAAAGAAAAATAAAAAACAGTTGGGAGGAGGAGGGAGAGAAAGAGAGAGGGATAAAAGAAAAAGGAAATGTATCAAATTTAGAAAAACAATAACAACTAAATTTAATAGTGGTACAAATATTAGAACACCTTTACACAGCCCTTCCCTCCCTTCCTTTCACTTCTAACCACTCCCCTCTACCCCACCAAACCTGCAAACTCAGCCTTGTGTGCCTTCTTTTCTACTCTTGTCTGTATACTGCCTGTCTAGACTGGAGAGTCTCCGAGCAAGGCTCTCATTGATACATAATTTGTAAAATACATAAAATAAAAACTATAGAAATGAGAACTATAGATAAAAGAAATCTGTCTGACAGTCATGATACTGAGAATGGACACCAGGTTATCTCCTGAAACAAGAAACAGAAACCCTTCCAGTCCCCAGGGTAGGTATTAAACAGACTCTTTCTCTGTGAGCTCTCTGTAGCCATTCCCTTTCTCCAGGACACACAAAGTGAAACCAGGCTACTTATCCTGTTACAGGACTTTTTTGTGGCAGTGTAAGTATGGGTTGATTTTACCCAATAACTGGGAAAATTGTATCAGGACAGTAATGGCTCAGCAAAGAACAATAAAGTTCTCTATTTACTCTTAAATATTGCTAATGCTATTAAAATGGAATGGGTATTGACAGTAACTCACTGAGCTATTAAACAGATGACAGTTGCCTCAACAGAAGTTCAGAATATATAATTAGCACAGTAGTAAATTGAATAATTATTGGCACTTATGCCTCACAATATCATCAAAGGATTAATAGGTGAATGAAAAGTTCAAATGCAATAATATACCATATTGTTTTCCTGAAAACAGTTCTAAGATTAAAACCATATTTACAGTCATATTGGATTACATGTAAACTTTATTAATTTATCAGTAAATTTATCAATAATTTCACTGTGGCTCGAAGTAGAACTTCTGGTTTTGCTTTTGCTGCGTCGACCGGCATGCCAGTTAATGAAGTGCCAGATAACAAGGCTTTTACTGTACTTTGAAAAGCATCATTTTAATACAGGCAAATAAATACTTCTCCTAAGTATAGATAGCCACTCCCCCCCACAACTCCCACTGCATCCTCCCTTTATCTTCATTTGTTAAATGGGTCTGCTAACATCACTGGGTGCATTTACACGTGCAATTAGCATGTAGCAATAAACTCCAGTGCCATTCACACTGGAGTTTATTGCTCCTGGGTGCAGCGTTTACAGGTGTTTTCGGAACCACAGCATGTTGAGTCAGGGCGGAGCAGCCCCAGCTGGCAGGGGTCTGCAGGTTCAGCTTGCCAACACAGGGCTGCTCTGCCCTGGCTAGTGTGCTGCAGAGGGGCTGGCTGTGGCATAAGGGTGCTGCAACACAGGGCTAGCCAGCAGGCAGTCCCCACACTATAGCACCCTCATGACCCAGCCAACCAGGTCACCGCCTACATGTGTATTTCAGTGCATGTAACTACTCCTCTGTAGGATAGTATTTGTCCTGAACAGTAATTCCTACAGCAGAGTTAATTAATTTACTGTGCCCTAATATGGGTGCCATGGACAGGACAAAGTGGCGTTCCCTTCTCAATCATGGAGTCCAATATCATGACAAGAAATGATTTCTCAAGTTATAACAGAAACATGACTAAAGGAAACAGCCTGTCAGTACAGTAACTCCTAATGCCATGTACACCTGTGACTGTTGTGGCAGGACTTGCAAGTCTAACATAGGTCTCGACAGCCACAAGAGAGAATACACCACCTGTTAATCGAATAGATGTAATATCCACTGTCACTCACTGATGAATGGATGCCATACAATACTGGCAACATGTGTAGACAGTGACACTTTACTGTGGAGCTAATTAGTCAGCTCCATAGTAAAGCGCATGTGTAGATGCGCCCAGTAATTTCTAAGTTAAGGTTGCTCAGGAGTCCTTTACAGCCTGCACCACTGAACTCAATGTGAGCAGCCTCACAGTCTTTCGCAGCCTTTTATTACAAAAAAGATGTTTAGTTACAATGACATATTGTCACAAGGTGCTGAAATTCTCCCTTGTGCTGAGGGACAGCCCAAGACTCATATGTCACTTAAATCCCACTTTCATCTTCAAAATAGGGCTAAAGTGATGCATAGTCACTGGGCTTGCTCACTGCCCAGGGGTGGGGAAATAAATTATTACAAAAGAGCGAGCAGATTGTTAATATGGGAATCTGAAAAGAATTCTACAACCGGGGCACTGAGAGTGCTTTATTTTTAATTGAAGCATTAGAAACAGTGGATGAAATTCTTCCTGAGTAATTCCCTGGAAAGGGCCATTGGTAGACCTAATCCTTCTCTTTGCCTTATTTATATTTTTATGTTAATGACCATCATAGTTTCTAATAAAATGTGGTCACCAGAGTGCAATTTCAATTGCCGGCATTGCCAGTCAGGACATGAACGGTGTGGCCTTTGTAGTCATCAGTATCTGAGTAAAAAATTTTTACATAAAATTACTCTTTTTGAAGGGACATACATAGCCCACTTCTCCACTTGAATCACCTTATGGTGTACAATGAGCAGTCAGCTTTGTCAGAGGTCCTCTATAATGAACATGCTGCTCTGGCATTTTAACCAATCAATCAGTGACACCAAAGCAAAGAAAGTTGATAAGAAAGGAGGATGGGAAAATGAAGTATAAGGAGGTTAAAAAATGGATTGAGATAGTAGTGAGTTTGACAAGGGTTATAATTTATCCATCTTGATGCCCCTGATGTGAAGTTATCAACAGGGGCTTTTTTTCAGTAACACCATTCTAATGCAGAATCTTTTTACTGCTCCATTTTCTTTTGAAGTCTACAAAGCTGAGATTCATAAAAGTACCTTTCGAAACCTTAGAGCTGTGTACCAACTAGAAATGTGTGAACTGATTTGGAACTTACCCATATCAAATCAAATGAGAATTTTTTCCAGATTCAGAAAAGGTTTGGCTTGGTATTTCTTCCATGTTCTTTCATGGCTTCATTTTTTTTCGCTAGGATTGATAGCAAAAAGAAAAGAAAATTAAAAATCTACCTAGGTTCCAACCAATCCTCATATTAATTTAGTTAGAATTACTTATACCATCAAGTACATCCATTACATCCATCCGTGGACAAAATTAACCACCTGTTTTGATGACAATAAATGGAAATCATATGAAAGCTGCTATTGGATGCAGTGGGAGAAATATAGTTATCCTGCTTTATACAGAATTATGCAAAAGAAAACTCTGTTCACTGTGAGTGCCCTGAAGAGATCAGGTTGCTACTACTCTGGTGTCACAAAGAGAAAACTGGGTCCAATGGCTCTACTCTTACACGAGTCTAAGGGCCCAGCCCCTTGAAGACCCACACACAGTGGGAAGAGTTGTGACAGTTGTAGAGCCACAGTAGTGATGACTAAAATTGAGCAGACCCATGTCCAGATAAAGGCTTACTGCCATTTCAGAAAGATTAGTCAAACATCTCTGAAAAGGTAGGCATGGATACCTGAAGGTCAGCTGAAAGTCTAGAATGGCTGAAGGAAATTTTAAATATGAAAAGGATTTTTAACTGAAAAAAATGGTAAATCAGAGAAATGAAACACAAACAATAGAACTAGTGAAAATATTGAATATCATTGGGTCTGTCTACATGCTCATTAATGCGCTGTAATTACAGTGTATTTAGTACATGTAATCACAGCTACTAACTTAATGCTTCATAATCGGTGCTACTGCACATTAGCACCGCATGCTTTTTAAGTGACGCTAATGCACAATAGACTAATTCTACAGTGCGTTCGCTTGGTTTTTCTGTGCCGCACTAATGCATAATATAATTAGTCTATTGCACCATTAGCATCTCATGTAGATGCTCCCACTGACTCCTAAAGTGACATACACTAAAAACCAAACAAATTAGGTTTCTTCTCTCCTTTGATTCAGGTTCTGTTGGATGGCATACAGAATGTCTGTTGAGAGTAGAAAAAAGGACAAAATATGGTTCCAATGCGGCAGAAGTTTATCCCAAACATGGACTTCGACATGGAGTCCTATCAATTTCAAATGGTAACCCATTACACAATTGGGAACTATTGGCTAGATTTTCAAAGACATTTAGGTGCCTAGTGATTTAGTATTTTCAGAATTGCTCAAGCAGGTTAGGTGTATACCCCCTGTTGTTTTCAATGAAAATATAGCCTTATGCCCAGGCCATATAATCACAGAGTAAATTTACTTATATATTTTATAAACAGAATTTGCCAGGGATATGCAGACTATGTCATGTGTATTGAAATACATGTCCTAAAGTCACTTTTCCTGTGCTACAGTTGTTTTATCAAGTGGAAGGAGACATGTGCCTGAAGATAATAGAAAATGGAAACCATAAAGATATCTTTATCAGAGAAGGGGAGGTAAATATATGTTTGCTGTTATATGTGTGTGTTGCGCATGCGTGTGAGTGTTTAAGCTATGATTGTAACAAGTCTTTTAAGTGAACCTTCAGCTCTGCTACAAAATAAAATAAAGTGATGATTTTAATGCGGAACTCAGTATAGTAAATACTATTATAGAAGTTCTTATACTAAGCACCTCATGCTAATCACTTATGTCTGGAGAGAACTCCATTCCTCATGATCCAGATGCTTGCTCTTTGGAGAAATGCCCATGGAGGATTAGTCTAGGAATCCTCTTGTGCTAGCAACAAGCTTTCTTTTAATTTCTCTTACAATTGCTCAGAAATTAAGTAACTTTCTAAATTTCAAATAGGCTGACTCTTCACTTTGATTTTATCTAACTGTGATGTTGAAGCTGACAGGTGACTAACTCCCTACGCATGGAGGTAGTGCTGCTGAATCAAACGTTGTTATTAAAAAAGCACCAGACTGAGAAAGCTTGCAACAGTATCTGTTCTATTGCTGATATCAATGTGGGCTTACTTGCCAAGGAACATCATAATATCAATGAGGATTAGAGTAAAAGTAGAAGGGAACAAAGAAACATGAAAAAGAAAATTAGATCTAAATGACAATGTAATGGCTAATCTCCCCAATTTCTTTGTCTGGACAGATGTTTCTCCTACCTGCCAGGATACCGCATTCTCCTCAAAGATACACAAACACTGTTGGACTTGTGATTGAGAGGAAAAGGTTAAAGACAGAAACAGATGGACTCAGGTGAAACATTATTTTCTTTGTAGGGCAGTTGTCTAATCTATTGAAAGTCATGGTATGAGAACCAGCTCCCTTTTCAGCACTATTTTCCATTCTACTGTATCCTAATAAACCACCATATTAGTCCTGGCAAGTTTGTGTTTGTATCCTACGTGAATTCAGACTGAGGACATAAAACATGTGTACTATCAAGTGAATTGCCTTTATTCCAGAGTGGGAAAGGCAGATACAACATAAACCCTTGAATTGGTATAAGTCTTTTCACTCCATGGTAAAGTTGTAAGGGTAAGTTACACAAGCATACCAGACGTGTCATTTCCTCTAGTCAATTTCAGACCTTCCACCTATCCCACAACAAGTCTGCTCATTGCAACCATCTCTTGCCATTTAGTGGTCAGGGATTGTAATAGCACTTAGTATGGGCAGCTAGCTTGAGGAAAATGTGTCCACACCTTACTACGCACATCTACATGTTCATATTAAGGCAAAGCACTAAACTCTTTTGCATATCTCACAGGAGTTTACTGCTCCCAGGTGCTGCATTTACGTGTGCGCCCAGGACTGTAGCATGTTGAGGTGGATCGGAGCAGCCCTGGCTGCCAGGTGTCCTGGGGTTCAGTCTGCCAGCCAGGGGCTGCTCTGACCCAGATCAATGCCTTGAAGAGGGGCTGGCTGGAGCACAAGGGTGCTTCAGCGTAGGGTTAACCAGCGGGCAACCTCCACACTGAAGCACGCTCATTCCCCAGCCAGCTGGGTCAGTGTCTACACATGCACTGCTGCTCATGAAAATTTCCACAGCAGGATAGTACTTGTATTTTCCAGTACCAATCTACTGCAGAGTTTATGTTTCCTGCAACCTAATAGGGCTGCACTTGTAGATGCTCAAGCAGGACTCAAAATGAGTCGAAACAGCATCAAAACGAAACTGCCGGCGAAATTTCGCACAGCCCTACTATTCATGTAATTTATAGAAGTCTTTAAAAAGTACAATAACATCTTCTAGAGTTACAAGTTTTTTATTGACTATACTCAGGAAGACATTAAATTGAACTGCTGTGTTCTTTCTATTTGCATATCAAAGCAAAAATAAGCTCCCTATAGTGGATATGCAAAGCCAGAGGAATAAGTATGAGCAAATTAAAAGTTTAAAGTAAGGAATGAAAGTGCTGTGAATAGCACCATTCAGAAAGTTACCTCAGTGGATTCCAAGTTACCTCAGTTCCAATTCACTTGAAATATTGTTCGGTTATGGTACTGTGCCTTTCTTTCACAACAGATCTGTGAGCCATGATCATTCATATAAAAAATATTCCTGGAATTATTTCCAAAATAATAAAGATACTTTGTGTTGGAAACATAGCTGACTAATGGTTTATAAAAACATCATGCTTTGGAAAAGTTAATTTTAAAACAAGTTGTATTTTGTAACATTACCAAGGAAATCTTTCTGCTTCATACATGTGGTCCAAACATTACCATGGAAATCATATGAAAGCTGCTATTGCAGAGGGAAGTGACTGTTGGTTAGGCCTATGGATGAAATGGGAGAAATATAGTTATCCTGCTTTATATAGAAGGATGGAAACTGTGCCTCCTAATCCTATTTGCAAAAGAAAACTATGTTCACTGTGAGTGCCCCGAAGAGCTCAGGTTGCCACTACCCTGGTGTCACAAAGAGAGAACTGGGTCCTTGGAACAGTACCAGGGAAATCTTCTGATTTATACATGTGGTCTGTAGATATAATACTATAAAAATTAAAGAGGTGGTTTCAAAGAGCTCCACATGGAGTTGTATAGTCATTGCCTGATATCTTCTAATCTATAGAAAAATTTAAGAAAAATTAAAACATTCTGGTTTGTAACTGAGCAAATAAGTTGTATTACCAAAGTATACTCTCCAAGGCCATATACAGTAGGGCTGTACAAAGCTTCGGTCGCTAATTCGATTTGGCAGAGATGTGGCCCAATTTGGTGGCTGAATCTCCGAATCTGAATTGAATCAGAAGACCCTTTAATCTCTCTGAATTGATTTGAAGATATTCAGAAAGATTTGATGACTCAGACACAGACATAGCTTTAAATGTTTTTTTGACATACCTTGAGGTTCCAGGTGTGGCTTGTGAATGCTGAGATGGTGGGGCAGATGGAGTATCCCACAGGAGCGTGGGGAGGTCCCCAGTGCGCTTGACAGCAGACCCAGAAATGGACCAGAAGCACTTCCAGTCCACTTCCGGGTCCACCGAGGAGCATGCGGAGGGCTCTCCAGCACCTCTCCAGCTCGGCGACTGGTGCCTCCTGGGCCTGGGGGTGCATGCAGGGTCCCCCCGCAGCTGATTGCTGAGGTGGGGGGCTCGCGGGGGAGCCCTCCATGTGCTCTGCAGTTCGCCGCCAAGCACATGGGCCCCTCCGTCATGCTCCTCTGGGACGGTCCATCCGCCGCACAATCACAGCATTCATGAGCCACACCTGGTACGTCAAGGTACGTAGAAAAAAACATGTCAAGCTGTGTCTATGGCTGAATCTCTGATTCTCCAAATCAGCATCAAATCTTCAGATTCAGATTTGGCCAAATCAAATTGGGACAATGATCCGAATCAACTAATGGAATCACTATCCCCGATTTGGGCCGAATCCAAATCTGAATTGAATATGGCCCATTTCGCACACCCCTAATATACAGGTGTTCAAAAAGTCAGGGGAGGAATCAATCCAAGTTACATGGTTTTTTCTAGTTTCGATCAGGGGTGAACAGTATACACATTCACCCTTCCAGGCAGGGGCACTCAGGCAGCCTGAGCTAGTGAAGACCTACAGGTGAGTGGAACTCCTGCATTCCTCCCAATGTACCTTGCAGGCTTCCCAGGCTGCCAGAGACTACCAAACACAACTGAGCACTCACGCCAACCCTGACTGTCTGCTGGGTGTAAACAAACACGAACACCTTGCCACCTCACTGTGGATCCACCCTGGCATCCTGCCCAGAGGCTTCCAAAACAGGCCAAGAGTGAGTGCCCTCCCTTGTCATGCCTTTGTGTCCCAGACACGGTGTCCCACCACCCGTGCCCAAGCCTGCAGACCCAGGAGCTGCAGAACATCCTGCTTGTTGCCCTACACAACTCTTACTGGAGGCTGCAGGTCATCATGCACAGCCATCTGGACATGATCTGGTAGCTGGTCACCATGGGACACTTCTTCTTGCCCCTGAGCCACCAGTCAGCTATCCCATGAGGGGCCACCTACTGCATCCTGTGTCTGGAAAGTGTTCCGGATTAAGCCATTGACTTCCATATGGCTAAAGAGGATGAGGCCACCCAGAACACCATGGATGCCCAGGAGCTCTGGCACCACCTCCAGACTGTTGACTGCCAGTTCTGGTGCCCACATCATCAGTACCTACTTATATATATAGTACAAACTACACATGACCTTAGTCCAAATCCAAAAGGCTCATGATTTACCATATAGTTCATTGGGCTGGGCCTCAACACAATCAACAGCATTTCAAGCCATGGTGACTGAAACGGAATTGCTGGAGCTGGGGACTGCTCATTACAGCTGTGCAAAATTTCACCGGCAGTTTTGTTTCGATGCTGTTTCAACACATTTCAAGCTCAAAACAGCGAAATCAAAATGAAACAGAGAGTTTTGAAATGAAAGGAGGCAAGTCGAAACGTTTCAAAATTTTTGAGCTGGGCTTGCCTGCAGGGAAACAGAAACTACAGTAAGGAGAGGGAGGGGGAAGATGGGGGCAGGAAGGACTGCTCTCATTATTCACTGTGTGGCTGGCCAGTGACTGTCATCCTTTCATGAGGTCCCTTCCAATCCCAGTGCTCTGGGGGAGGGATGGAAAAACTGCATTAAAGGCAGCATTGTTTGAACTGCCCTGCTTTCTGCCTTGGTGTCAATTGAGTGAGAGCACACCTTAACACACACACACAGTGTCACCCACCCATGTCACGAGTTTTGCCTGTCAGCAGCTAGAGGTGCAGAGCCCCAGAACTCAGACTCCTCCTGCACCTATCTCCTTGACAGCTGGCAGGCTTTGTGACTGCAGCAGGGGCTAGCAGGCCTGCAGCTTTCACCCTGCTGCTCCTTAACACACACAGTGTCACCCATGTCACAAGTTTTGCTTGTCTGCAGCTTGAGGTGCAGTTTCCGCCAAACCCCTGCACCTATCTCCTTGAAACTTGGCAGGCTTTGTGGCCTCATCAGGGGCTACCATCCCTGCAGTTTTGACCCCACTGTGGCTTAACACATACATGTGACATGAGTTTTTTGCTTTCAAGAATTTGGGGTACAGTTTCCCTGAAACCCCTGCACCTATCTCCATGATACATGGCAGGCTTCATGCCCTCAGAAGGGGCTAGCATTCCTACACGTTTCATCCAAATCAGGCCAGAAATGACAAAGTTATAAGCTGTTTTGAGCTTCCCCATTATAGCCTATGGGTGGAACGTTGAAACAGCATCAAAACAGTGAAACTTTCAACGAAATGAAACGGAACAGCAGTTTCAAACTGAAACAAAATTCAAAATGAAACGCTGTTCTGTTGAAATGCAAGTTGAAACTGAACAGTGCTGTTTCACACAGCCCTACTGCTCATTAAGAGCTTGTTGATGAAGGAACTTAGTCTTCTGAATGTTAAGAGTCAGTCCCATTTTCTTGTATGCCTCAGTAAAGATGTTGACAATTACCTGAACATCTGCTTCTGAGTGAGCACACATTGCAACATCATCAGTGTACCAGAGCTTGACGATTGAGGTTGGGATGGTCTTGGTTTTGGCTTGGAGTTGGCTGAGATTAAACAATTTACCATCCATTCAGTATTTTAGCTACACTCCAACTGGAAGCTTATTGGTGGTCAGATGTAACATCATGGTAAAGAATATCAAGAAGAATGTTGGAATGATGACACAGCCTTGCTTAACTTCAGCCTTAACCTCCTGAATCTGATAGTCTGAATCTTAATTTAAAAACAAATAATTTGCTTTCCCTCTTGAGATGCAAATGCTGTAGACAGAGGAGGGTAGGTCAGAGCCCACCCAGTCAGCACGTGGGTCAACCCAGATTTGAGACCATTTTAAATTGTTTGCAATATAAATGATTTGTTGTGATGTCAGACCTTTGGTCATTGCCCATTCTTCATAAATTGGGCCTCATCTGAATTCCCATTGCCAGCTACATCACTGTTTGAACATCCATGAGGTCTTATTTTTACATCAGTATGTAAATTAGATTTTAGATATGCCATAAAATACTTATGCTAGTATAAATATAGACTATGCTCATTATCTTGCATCTAGTTTCAAACTCACTTCACCATTAGCTGCCTAGGAAAGGATTTCCTGTCAGGTTAACTACCTCTAACAGCCAAACTCATTGTTCACCCTCCTCACAGTGGCTGTTCAGACACAGTAGCTGTTCAGATATATGACCTGTGTAATTTTCCCCTGATAACTTGCCAAACAGTGCACAGGCAGTAACTGTTTACTGACTGAGCTGCATGCATCTCAAGGCAGAGGATACTTATAATTGCCCCAGTAATTGCATGGCTCTATCACTGTACATCAAGGGCATTCTCACCATGACTAAATCCACATTGCTTGATAAACCACATCACCATATTTATGGAGTTGCAAATCAAAGATGCAAGAGATAGCCATTACATTCAGTCTCATAAAGTGTCTGGATAATGGTAATTTTTAAAAAACTTACCTGTATTTTTCATGAAAACAATTCTATAAAAATGTACCAAGAAACTGGGAACCCATTTAGTACCAAATTTAGCCATCTGTTTAGCTGTTACACCTGAGGCAATATTCACCTGAATGCATGTGTCAGAATGCCTTAACAGCCAGCCCTGACTCAATTGATTGTCTGTCTGAGTTATATCAGGATCTATATGCTGATGGGCTGATCAGGATCTATATCCTGATGGGCTTCAATAGGAGCATACTGCCTCTCTCAGTGAATCTGGGACAGTGGACTACAGACTGTTTAATAGGCTTCCCTCAGTGTTAGCTGCCTTGCTTCAGGACACTCTGAATCTGACTCTTGGCTTCCTGATACGCTTCCTTATCTAGCTTGTCCCCTGGCTGTGTGACAAATATTAACTCTCACCATTGGATCAGTATTCCTATGTCCTAGTACCCTAACAGGTGGACGAAAACAGTGCTGGCACTCCTAAGAACCTGTGCATTGTGCATCTCTATCATCCAGAAGAATGCTAGGTCCCAGAGCATTGTTATTTTGATGATAGTCTTGTTTGAGAAAGCAAAATATTTCAATACACAGCTCAGAGTTGGAGACTTCCTTGATTTTAATGGGCAGCTTTAGTATTCAGGGAGAACTAGATGTCCATTGACTTGAGGCAAGGGATGATACAGCAGTAGCTCAAGCAGCACTCATACCATGACATCTACAATTTAAATGAGGTGATTTTTTTTCCCCAGATGTTGCCTGACAAGTTAATGCCAACACTGGACAAACTAAAAGGGGTCAAAAGCAGTAGGAACAGTTATCTGTTGGGCAATGTGCAAACACTGACAACACAGATAAACTGAGGCCAATCATCATTGGTAAAGGGAAGAATTTGTAAAGCAATTCAACCAGCAACTGTACTGCAATTATTACATGACAGTGGAAGCATTGAGAATGAATGAAATGCAACCCAAATTCCTATGAGCATCCAAACTGAGAATGAAACATAAGAAATGCCACCTTTTGTTCCTGATGGACAATCTACCTCATCATTTCATCCCCAAGGACCTGACAAATGTTCTGATATACCCCTGCCACCAACCACCTGCAAGCAAAGAAATACATATCATCAATGCCTACAAAGTTCACTACTAAAGTCATCTCAGGTAATTTTACATCAATGCTGTCTGCACACCCAAAGCCAAAATCAGAGGTGTAATCCACTGGACAAAGTTAAGTTGGAATGAAGTATTGGCATTCATTAGAGTTCCACTGACAAGGCTCTACTGACACCAGTTGTGAATACACCAGATCTGGGTAACGACATCGCCCTGTTGATGATATCACCATTCAGTGATTTGGGAAATATATTTAAGGGTCTGATGTTTTAAGCAAGCTTGCCAATGACCCCTGACAAGTATCTGGGAGTCTACTAATGGCTACCATTGTATGAGCTGATCACTTATGAGTGAGTCTTCAGCCTAGTGTTGACCACAGCAACCACAGTCATTGTAAAGCGGAGTAAGCTGTCAACACTGAAGCTAATATATATCCTTCAGATTGTCACCAGGATGTTCAGCAAGTGATTGCTGTACCACAACCTGCTAGAAGGTTGGCACTGGAGGCTGTCAATGACTTTCCCCTGATACATGAACGCCACATGCCCCCAGACCCTGGGGGGGCACGGTGAGCTCCCACAGGTGGCAGCAGCGCTGTCGGCGGTGGGAGCATGGCGGAGGCAAGTGGGGAGCTGCCACAGGCAGCCACAGTGCTGTCAGCGTTGGGGGGGGTGGCGAGCACTGACCAGTCGTTGGTGACCACCCACAAACACCGCCGGCAGTGTCGGCGGTGACCAGTAGTGATTGCGGACTGCCTGCAGATGCTGCCCAGCTCCGGATCAGTTCAGTTCAGCTCTGGCTCAGTTCTGCTGCAGCTGGGGAGCTGGGGAAGGGAAGAAACAATGGTGGCACAGAAATAGCTTCCAGTTGCCTAGTCCCAGTGCAGCACCCCCCTCCCCACCCCACTCCAGCTCCTTTCTGGCTCCGCGGGCCAGAGCCAGTGGTTCTGTGACCTGGATCTGGCTTGCAGGCCATAAGTTGCCAACCCCTGTCCTAAGTAGCATGTGACCATGTGCACATTGCCTCTCAAGCCTCTCAAGCAAGCAAAAGCCTGCACGTGCTACATTGCCTCTCAAGAAAGCAAAAGCCTGCCCAGAGCTCCATAGCATACCTGATCTGCATAGCGTACCTGACAATACAACTCTGTGACACGGTAAGCTTATCACACGGAGATGGCCTCTGTCTCCCTAATACATTGTACTTCATAATAAAATAGTATGTCATCATTAGGAATAATATAATAATCTGCTTTCTTGGGGAAATCTTATCCATTATTCAACAAAATGAAGTATCACTTTTTTTTCAGATATTATGTTGAAGAATCTACCGATGTCCTCTTTGAAAGATGGTTTTATTGCAAGGATCTTGGTGTACAGCTAACACCAATAATACAAGAGTAAGAGGGGATTTTATGTTTATTTCATAGATTTCATAGACATTAGGGCTGGAAGGGACCTCGGAAGATCATCGAGTCCAGCCCCCCGCCCAAAGGGCAGGAAGTCAGCTGGGGTCATAGGATCCCAGCAAGATAAGCATCCAGTTTCATCTTGAAGGTGTTCAATGAAGGCGCTTGAACAACCTCCGGTGGCAGGCTGTTCCAGACCTTGGGGGCTCGGACAGTAAAGAAATTCTTCCTTATGTCCAGCCTAAAACGATCTTGTAGTAGTTTGTGACCATTCGTCCTCGTCATCCCTTGGGGCGCTCTGGTGAACAAACGTTCCCCCAGATACTGGTGGTCACCCCTGATAAACTTGTAGGTGGCCATCAGATCACCCCTGAGCCTGCACTTTTCCAGGCTAAAGAGCCCCAGGGCTCTCAGCCTGTCATCGTTTAAATTCCCATGATCGTTTAAATTTCTTTATAGATCGTTATCAGTATGCCACATTATACTCTGGTTTTTATCCATTTTGAATAAACTTCTTAACCATAGCATTAGCAACCATCCTATAAGGTACTGAGCACCTCTGTCAAAGTACTGAGCATTTCCCATTCCTATTAAAATTGATGAGAGTCATGTGCGTTCACATCGTATAGAACACAAACTGTGCTGAACGAGTCCCTGGAATTGACAACACAAAGCATTGCAAAAAGACCAAGGATGGAGAAATGCAGAATGTAATAGGCAATCATTTTACATGTAACACTGAATTGGTATTGGTGCTCTGCTAAAATATTAATGGAAATTTAGAAACAGCCTTGGAGCTACTATTCTTTGAATTTCTAACTTGTCTGAACATTCTTAATTTGTAAAATGTGTCCCTTTCTTGTCCCCCGATACACCACCATCTCAGATTAAAAGACAGCAAACAGTTCCCCCTTTACACTAAATCCAGAATTGTAGGAGACTTATGTCTGTTCAGTTCTATTCTAATGGTAATAATGGATAATCAAGTATTTGTTTTTCAGGCAATAGGAAAACAGGTCCATTTAAATAACTGATTTGTTATCTTCTTTAAATGTTTCACAAATTTTTGCATTACAGGCTGGCAAGGTAATTACTGAGCATAACAGAGAGCTATGGAAAAGTTTAATGATTTTATAGTTAGGTAATGAATGATTTTGCTTTGTGGAGGGACTTAGGGCCAAATCCTCTATTGATGAAGTTTGCAAAACTCCATTGAAGCCATGCTAATTTATACCAGCTGAGGATTTGGCCCAATGTATTTTACAGATTCCTTACAGGAGCACAAAACTTAATAGCCTGTATTGCTACCTGCTCCCAGTTCATGGAAAGAGAATGTGAACATTACGCTTTAGTGATACTTAATGTTTACTGTTGCAGGTTTTTCAGCTCAAGTCAATATCGCACTGGAAAACCAAATCCAGGTAATGTAAAATAATTGCAGAATCATACAAATAAATTAACCTAATTAAACAGCAGTAATTTTATCTTGCTATTTTACTGTGATCAAGTTCTGCTTTTCATATTGCTTCTGTAAGTGAAAATTGGTTTGGAAAGAAAAATAGCAATTCCTCTTTCTTATCCCAAGGATAAGTACAATGCATATGTATGAGCAGCATAAGTACCTGGTCTGTGCAAGTGAAGACATTAGAATGAGCTGTTTGAATAATTATATAGTATAAGATCAAGAAATTCTGTTCTGCTTCCATGCTGCTGAAACCCTGTGAATGTCAGAGTGAGGTTTTATTAAATTAGACATAAACATTACATGGTTATTTCTCCCCTTTGTAAAGGTTCACTACCTTGATAAAAAGACATTTTCAGAAAATAAATAAATAAATAAAAAAGCAACTTCTGGTCCTTTTGCTCTTTCAGGGCGGGATCGATATGCAACTGAATTCCCAAGGAAGACTTCCATTGCTTCCAATAGACCTTGACTTAAGCCTCTAGTGCTGCTATTAGCTCGGGCAAGTCCTAATTTGCCAAGTGTTGAGACAGAGACAGAAACTCCTGAGCTAAAGTGAGCAGGCCCAAGTCCCTGTTCTAAAATGTCATTGTTCTATGCCTGGGTCAGCCCTTGAGGACCAAACTTATAACCCTTCTCTTTGAGGGTTCCACCAGCAGTTGTCCTTAAGTAATCTACATACCCAACTCAGGGTGTCTTTCATTTTATCAGTGAATTACTGTAATAAGGAAACAAAACAAACATAATAGAGTATAATAAATCAACCAAACACAGTAAGATATGTTACCCCAGGCCAGACTGTGAACTGCTTACACACACGGTAAAACTTTGCAATTATTCAGTCTCAGTTAAGCTACAACAAAGGTCTGATCCAAAGCCCACCAAAATCAGTTCAAGGCTTTCCCAGTGCATGGCATCATTCATGAGACTACTTGGGTGTATAAATGCCCACCCAGAGATGAAGGAGTGTGCAGCAGAACCATCTGTAAAACAGAGCAACTTAATAAGGCCCTTCACAGACAGTGTAATAAACCAGATGGAAATCATGTGTAGGAGGCCAATATCTGGCCCAGCATCAGTGATATGTTTTATATGTGCCCAACAACTGCATGGAGGAGCCAAAATTTGTCTTCCCAAAAGCTCACTTCTTCATAGGGCATCTATCAAAACCAGTTTATTCTGATTTAGTTTTCTCCCAAGCACTCAGAAGCTACAGGCATCTCACTTAGGCATCCTATGTGACACTATGGGCAAATTATAGGGCATCACGTCACAGGAAAACTCCCTGCTGACCAGCCTACCAGCCACACAGGAAAAGACCCCTCCTAACAGAACACTAACAAGGTTCTCCACCACTGAGACCCCAGCTTCACAGGCTGCATCCAATGGTGCCACAAGCCACCAGCCACTGCTCTAGGCAATATTGAAATAGATAAAAATAATATTTTCAGTTTCACATATGAACTGTGGTCAGTTGAATGAGTCTCCCTAATCACAGGGAAGATGTATTTACCTTCCCCAGCTGAGCTGGATGCCTACATTCCAATAACAAGCAAATTACATTGAATAGAAATAATAAAGACCTCTAAATATTAACATTTTCTCAGAAGGCAAGTGCCAGGTGACACATGCCATAATTGTCACATGCCATAATATTTCCTGAAGTTTAGTACATGGAAACTGAGAGAGATGTATCAATAATAATCTGGCAAGGAAACTTTTTCTGTTGTTGGCATTCAAAAGATCTATACTACAAAGAATCAGGAGTGTAGGAAGAGATTAATTATAGCCAAAGGTGAAACTTTAAGAAAGAGAAAAAAAAGTTAAGGGCTTAAAATGTACTACTTCTCTTCTGTGCTCATTGCAACTTTTTCCCCTGAATACCTTCCATTTTGGAATAAGCAACTGAATTCAGAATACAGGCATTTGAAAAGCTTTTGGCTTTGTTCTTGCCTCAAGCTCAAAACAACTTGCAAACATATTGGCAGAATTTCAGCCTGGAGAATAGCTTTTTGCTTCTCATGGACAGTCATAAGCACAAGCTTCCAGAAACAAATTCTGTTGTGCAAAAGCAAAAAAATGCATACCCTACAACTCTTAGTGTTGTAGGAATTTTAGCTACCAACTCCCAAGAGAGTCAATGGAAGCTATATAAAATACTTAGAATAAAGCTTTAGTAAAGGACTGTGCCCCCCCACCCAAAGTCATGTTCTGCTGATGGAGAATGTATCTCCAGAATAATGAGATTTCCTTAAGAAATTCCTTTCCTTAAGAAAAAGAAATAATCAAGGACCTTGTGCAGTATGCAAATGTAGCAGAAGCCCCTGATGCATATATACAATTTGAATGGTGACTACATTTACTTTTAATCCTTTTAGAGGACCGAATGTCACACAAAGTGAGCAATGTACTTTTAATCCAAAATTTCATCAGCAGTAAGACTTCTGCCAAAATATTTATCTCTGCATGAGTCCCAACTGCTCCCCAGTATATGCATAGAGAGAAATATCTTCAAAGAAAATCCTGATATCAGTTCATTCTCACAGGAAACAGACTCAAACAATTTTCAAAACTTTTTATGTTTTTACTTGAGCCAAAATTGTCTTAGAATTATTTATACATGCTGCCAGTTTCTGCCCTCACTTTAACTAGTACAAGTGCAAGATAAACCAATTTAAGCCAAGTTGTAAGCAACAGAAAAAGTGTTATTCCTTAAACCTGCAGTTGGTTAATACCATACTTGTAGTAAATCTAAAACAACTTCTGTGTTCATACAAGTCCTAACATCTTGCAAAGAATCTTTCTTCAATATCATATAAAATTCAACTAATCATAAGAGGAATAGAACACTGTTTTCAGCAGACACAGTGCAGATATGTTTTGTGCAGCAAGACAGCATAATGTAGTCTCTGAATATTTCAAGGATATTAGAGAAATTAAGATTTGAAGTCAGAAGCGTAACTGTAATTACATTAATAACTTAACTGAAAATAAAGGAATAAAGAGAGCTGAATAGGAAACATAATTGCCCCATGGATGGTTCTTTGATGGAATCACTTAAAAATAATACAATTTTAAAATGTTTTTAAAAACTTTAAACCCAAAAGGTAAAAAACATGTTCTTGCCTCATGGTAAATGCAAAACAAGTCTTCTGAGGTGAATGCAGATTTACACTGGTGTACAAGAAAGACTTTATTCCAAAGTTCACAGCTGAGCCAACAGAAATGCACAAATTGTGGCAATTGTCTTACCCAGTGTTACGTTCATTTACGCAAATACAGTCCACAGCTATAAGTCAATATGTTAAATTTCAGTTATTTTGAACAACACATTATGCCACTGCCTTCATCAGCATACTAAATGTAAACATTAATATAAACTCACTTCCATCTAATACAAACACTAGATATTTTTAATAAGAATGATCCATAAGTTGAAAATACATGTACATTCCCACAATCTATGGGTTCTGATGTTTAGGAAAGTTAATGGTTGACTATTGATGTAATGGAAGAAGCAAAAATAGTTAAATAGCACCCAACACATCAGTCACAGGTTCCTTCTATTATTAGTTAACCTGAAATGTTTTGAATGTACATTGAGCAATCAGAAAATGGGTATGCAGATACCAGGGAGTAACCTTCGTGATGGGCAAATGTGCATCTAACAGCCTGAAATTGTCCATGATTTGGGCTAGTTAAGTTTACGTAGGTAATCTCGTCTCAGAGCCTACTTAGTTAAAGCTAACTCCACTCACCAGAACTTCAGCATTCCTCAAGACATTGTTCAACCTCTGCTTGCTATTCAAACTTGATTTCTTTCTCTGTTTTACCCATACTGTCTGTTCTACCAAATGATGCCAGCCTCAATGTCTCTTTCATTTTTCTTCCAGAGGTCTATCCATAACTTGCTTCAGGTGGTCCCCACCAACCACCACCACCTTCCCCAAAGCTCCTATATTCTGTCTATTAGGTGTCTAAATTGACTTAGGTGTCTAAGTACAATTCTTTTTTTCCTTGTTCAAATCCTTGAAAATCCATTAATGTACCTACTTTAGTAACATATAATTAACTTTATTATTGATTTGCAAAAAAAGTAGTGAAGAAGCAGATGACCCACTTACCTGTTGAATTCATTCTTTTTTGTGGACTTGAGTAGGGTGAAATAGATCACACTTTGGCACCCAAATCCACTTACATGCCTAATAGGTGGATTAGAATCTGGACTTCAGTGGGCTCATCTACATGAGATGTTTACTGCAGAGCTGACTAATTAGTTCTGCAGTAAAGTCTCAGCATCTACATGTGTGGTTCTGTTAGGCCTCAGTAAACTAATTAACTCCACCATAAATTAGTACTTGTAAACAGCGGCATTCTTTAGTGTACAGCAGCACACATATAGATGCCGACAAGGCTGGCTGGGGCATGAGGATGCTTCAGTGCAGGGGCTGCCTGCCAGTGAGCCGCACACTAGAGTACTCTCATGCCCCAGCCAGCCCCTCTGCAGCACACTGTGCCAGGGCAGAGTAGCCCTGGGCTAGCAGGCTGACCCTTGGGTACCCTGCCAGCCATAGCTGCTCTGACCTGGCTTAACATCCTGAAGTCCTGGGCACACATGTAAACATTTTACTTGGCAGCAATAAACTCCAGTGCTGTATGCACCAGAATTTATTGTGTTGCATTAGCTGTATGTGTGTATGTTCCCAGTATGTACCAAGTTGCTGTGTGATCATCCTTGTCAACCTTGCATTCCTTCACCTGTCCCCTATCATTGTGGGCAGCAAGTCCAATCAAGACTATGGCAGGGACTGGTCAGAAACTGTCTCTCTGCTGTGCCTTCACAAGCCCATACACTTGTTCTATCCAAAATAATAAACTTATAAATAAGAAAGTCTTTAAGGTTGTTCCAAGAACCTATAGAGAAGCTAGATTTTTCTATTCACGGTATAGGACTTCTCACCAAAGAAGATCCAGACATACTAGTAGATAGTGGGCACGTCTACTCGAGATGCTACAAGATGCTCATAGTGGTGAGCTATGGCAATGTAGCTTGTCGCCATAGTCATGAGCTATGGCAACATAGCTTGTCGCTATGGCAATGTAGCATTGATGGGCACAAACCGCGATGCTGATGCTACATTACTATAGTGACACGCTACCTCTCTATAACACATCGCTACAGTGATGTAGCTCTAAAAATAACCATGTGCCACCAGGACGGCACAGTAACAGCTGTACTTCCTAAAGCAAGTACTAAATGATGGTGCGGTAACAACTGCACCATGGGGGCATATGTAGACACACCCACTGGGCGTATCTACACATGCATTTACTCTAGCCTAGATTTGGTCCCAGCCAGCTCCAGGATGGGTGGGGAACTGTTGCCATGTAGGGAGCTCCCAGCCCCTGCTGTGCAGTCACAGTTGCAATCATGGAGTGGTGGCAGGGAACAAGCTCCCAGATTTTGTTCCCGGTCAGGCATCTACATGAGCACTATGGTGCCCTTACTAATGCCAAGTAAATTTGTTACTTGCATTTGCAGGTAGCAAATTTACTCATTATTAGGGAAGTTTACTGCAAAGTAAGCACGTGCATGTGTAGATGCACATGTTTACTTCTCAGTAAACTATGCTAATGCAAAGTTAAGCATCTCATATAGATGCACCCACTGTGTCTAGGAGTGCACCGATAGCTTAACTGAGGGAGGAGAAGTAATCAACATTCTCCAAGTCCAGACACTAACTTGCAGGGGCAGGGTGGGGCCACAAAAATGGCCACTATTGCAGCTGCAGCTGACTGCACCACTGCTATCAGCGCTGCAGCAGCTAGCACTACCCTATGTTTTGCCTGTGCCCTGGTTGCAAAGCTGCACTGCTATGCCTCTGGAGAACATTGTTACTTGTAGGGTGACTTGCACGGTGAGGGAGCTAATGGTGACACAGAAGAGGTGTGAACATTCCTAGCCCCTTATTTCATCCTGCCTCTGGCTACAAATGTTATTAGGAGCACAGTTTGAAAAGTCAAAAGCTAATGACTGAATGAGAGATGGGTGGGGCAGTTAAAAAGATTGGGAATCAGATGATTTGAGCTGTCTTCCTGACTCTTGCAAGCATATGACTCTTTGATGCACTTTCTATATTACATGGGCAAGCCACTTAAACAAAAAAGAAAAGAGTAGGTGGACCACCAGTTTTGTGTGTCTAATTAGAAAAAAAAAATCCAGGTAAATCAGGCTGGTACCCAGAACTGAAAATTCCATAATCAACACCCTCTTCTGAAAAACATTGCATTTAATCATTATAAGCCTAGGCTAAAGATCCAGAAGTAAGTAGAAAGCTTTCCATTAATATCAGGAAGCCAGCCTTAGGTGTCTCAGTTTATTAGGGTTACCATACATCCAGGTTTTCCTGGACATGTCCTCTTTTTTGGCCCCTTGTCATCCATCCAGGTGGGTTTTTTTTAAATGAGAGCAAATATCCAGGTTTTTGCTGTGCCTGCGGCTTTTCCCAGGCATGAGCAGCTTGGATGCTTGGGGCTGGGAGCAGCAGGCAAGGTGATTGGCTGTCAGGGGTCACGTGCTCTGCACCCGAGCCCTGGCAAGCTGTTTCCAGATAATAGAGTATGTGCAAGCACGTGCAGGAGCTGAGTGGGCAGCAGAGCTGGTGGAGGGCGGGAGCTGCAGGTCAGGAGTTGGGGGCACCGGCTTGGCTGATGGGCAGGGGGCTGTGAGTCAGGAGTGAGGGGCACTGGCAGGGCTGGGGGGGCAGGGGCTGCAAGTTGGGAGTCAGGGGCATCAGCAGGGCTGGGGGGAGTAGGGGGCTGCAGGTCAGGAGTGAGGGGCACCAGCAGTGCTGCAGGGAGCAAGGCTGCGGGTTGGGAGCAAAAAGCACCAGCAGAGCTGGAGAGGGAGAGGCTGCGGGTTGGAAGTGAGGGGCTGGGGGGCAGGGGCTTATGAGTGAAAGGCAGAGGCAGGGCACAAGCATATCTTACCCCCCCCCCAATCATATGGGAGGGGCATATCTTACCCCCCCCCCATCATATTCCCCCTCCCTCTCTCTTCCCCCTCCCCTGCTCCACACCCCTGCCCCCCACAGGTGTCCTCTTTTTTAGTCATGGAAATATGGTAACCCTATGCATCAGTAAAATAAGGATGTAGTGAGGGATATGTAAAATTCACTGGTACATTGGAGGGCATGTGGCAGTGTTCAAATGGTAGGTGCTGTGGGTATGCAAGCTGTTGGTACCAAAACAAAACACTGTTTAGCTGTAAAAAATGGCCTTCTTATTTACACATCAAGACATTCAGCAAATTATTTTTTTTTTTAATTAACAACTAAATTTTAGTTTTGTCAGCATCCCCAAAGAAAGAACAGTATGTTGTTGTGCTGCCTCAGGAGTAGGAAAGGAAGCAGACTGTGACTGACTCAGTGACAATCTACCCCTGCGTATTCCCCTACCTTAGAAGTGCCATGTGCTAGGCCTACATTTGGCAGTGCATAGTCCCATAGCATGCCAATGCAGCAGCAGGGACTGGTGGCCTGTGGCTGAGGGCAAAGCCAATGCTTCACCTAAAACCTCACCTCAGATTGGGGTGGGAAAGAAGCAGCTCCATGGAGCCAGCTATCCCCCAAATGCTCTTACCTTCAACATATATTGCCAGCTCAGAGGAAGAAATGGCTATACTTGCCAGAGTGGACAAATATGGAGGGCCACAGCTGGATTAAATTACGAACATTGGATACTTTTATTTTATTTTTTAAATAAAGGAAAATAGATGTATGCATTGTCAAATACATTGTTTTGCATAGTTTGCCACTTGAAAACTTCCACTAAGCCTGTAAGTGCAAATCTTAAAGTAGTGTACAAATCTCTAGATTCTGGACCCGCTTTTCCCAAATGCTAACAACACACAGAGGAGTTCATTAAGCAGCCTGAACACAAAACTCTCTGACAACAACAACAACAAAATCCCAAGGCAGAAAACTACCTCTTTGGAAATATTCTCAGCTGAGCCTCCTCAAAGGCAGAACACAAACCATAATCTTTAAAAGCTGTCCTAATGCTTCACCATGGGAACTAAGCCACTGCTGCCCTTTTGCACATAAAGTACATAATAAAACTGTCAGGGAAATCAAGAAAAATAGTGCATAAAGATGTTCTCCCTTTTTTGTTCTAAGTTCGGAAAGAAAACATAATATTTTCAAAGAGCACTAAAACTCTGAGCAGTTACAACAGCAATTTCATTTTCTTTAATAAGTTAGCTTCTTTCTTCCTTATCCTCCTTTCAAATGTTCCCAGACAGCAACATCCAGAATGGACTACCCACTGCTGGAATCCATCCACTCATTTCTTCTTTCCCCCTTTTCGGGCCATTTAACAGTAATAATAACAATTTGCACCTTTAAAGATCTTTACCAAAAGTATGTAAGCTTCACCCCAGCTGTGTAAAAGAAGGATCATTGTTCCCCTTTTACAGAAGTGGAAACCAAGGCATAGCTATATTAAATGACTTGCTCGCAGTAAAACAAGGCACGTTCAGAAACTGAACAAGGGCTTCAGATTTCTAGTCCTGTAATTTTTTCTCTATATATCACCTGATGCTCTGAACTGCAGTGACACAGATGATACCCAATAGATCTTCTCAAAAAGGGTATGGCAGAATCTGGTCTAACTCTAGTTACTCAAGCAAGGAAACAGTCGCATACAGTGGCTGGCCTTACAGATCCCTTCTGGTTGTCTACACCAGCTTCTTTTTATAACAGGGGTAGGCAATTATTTTGGGTAGAGGGCCGCTTACTGAGTTTTGGCAAGCTGCCGAGGGCCGCATGGGTAGCCTCACCCTGTGACAGGGACCCCGCCCCTTGGTTGCCATCTTGGGACCAGAAGTCCCACCCCCTTCACTTCCAACCTTTGCCACTGGAATTCCCTCCCCTTGCCCTGCACATACTCCTTTGGGAAAGAGGGTTTGCCATTTTAGGGGGAAAAAATTATATACTAAAAATCAAACACCCATAATAATATATGTTAATTTAATTTTTTTAATATATTTTTGTCCTGATTTGTGTGTGTTTGTGCTGTATATCTAGAAGTGATTGCATAATAGCTCAAAATGCAGTCTTACTTGTATATTGTGTGGGGTATGCATGGGTGTATGGGGGGCATGGGGTGGGTGTGGGGTTTGTGGGGAGTTGTGGGTGGGTGGGTATGGTATTATGGGTATGGGAGCCACAGAATGCAGGGTGGCCAGCGGGTGGGCAGGCAAGTGGGGAAAGCAGTGGCTGGCGGGTGGGGAGTGAAAGTGAGTGGGTGTGTGGGAGCACAGGGCCTGCACCAATGCCCCAGGGCCAGCACCAGTGGGGCCAGGAGCAGGGCAGTAAGAGCATGGGGTGCAGGCTGGCAGGGGTCTATGGCAGGGGTTCCCAACCTTTTTATACAGTGGACCTGCAAACTGTATAATTTACAGATTTAAGTTTAATTTACATATTTAAATTTATTTTTTATGGGAAGGGGGCTGGGTTGTGAGTATCAGATCGAGTTGGGGCACCAGGGGACCCTGCAGGGGAGGGAGCTGCACAGCCAGTGACCTAGGGGGACCCAGCTGATGCTGTCTGGAAGGAATAGGCTCTGCTGCCTTTCCTAGGAGGAAGCAGCAGAGCTGCCTCCCCATCCTTCACTCTGGGCATTTCTCTGGCTGCATTCTCCTACTCCTAGCTGTGGGCGGGGCTGGAGGGTCCTGGCTAGATGGCCATGGACCCTGGTACCTGGTGCACGGGCATCACCTTACCAGGCACAGCCATGGTGGCAGGAACGGGATGGGGCACACAGAGCCAGCTGCCTCCCTCCTGGGGTTGCCCTGCCACCCACACATGACTGCCAGCAGCGGAAGCCACAGCTCCCATCTAGCTACCATGCACCTGCTCACTCCCAGCTCCACCTGCCCCAGTCCCACAGTACAGGTGGGGATGACTGTGAGCAGCCCTGACCCCACTCTTGCCCATCTGGGTTGAGCAGCGGTGGTGGCAGGGAACAACCTACTGCTCAGAGCAGGGGGAAAAAGGCCCCCTCCCTCTCCCACCACCGGTGCTCCCTGCTGCAGCCACTCAGAGCCCACCCAGGGCTGTCCTGTCTCTCCACCATGTCACTGTCACTGTCACCCTGTGGGGCAGCTATGGTAACGGAGAGCAGGCACAGGCAGCCCTGCATGGGCTCCAAATGGCTGCCGCTGGGAGCACCGGCAGCAGGAGTTGGGGGACTGCTTTTCTCCCCCGTTCAGCAGCATTTCGTTCCCCACTACTGCTGCTAGCCTGGGCCCTACACTGGCTCCAGACTTGCCTGCTGGGCTGAGCAGCAGTGGCAGCAGCAGCAGCTAGGCACAAACTGCTTCTGGGGCAGAGGAAAGCATCACTCCCACACACTTCTTGCCACCGCTGGGCAGTGTTTGCTAGCCCATACCACAACAGACTCCCGTGCAGCTCCTTCACCACAGGCTCTGTGCTGCCCAGGGCAGCTGCTCTTCATGGCCACTGCTGCTGCCTTGGGCAGCACAGAGCTGGCAGCAAGGAGTGGCAGGCAGGGTGTGCTTTCCTCCGCCCCAGCAGCAGTTTGTGCCCAGCTGCTTCTGCTGCTGCCGCTGCCACTCAGCCCACCAGGCAAGCCCGGAGCCAGTGCAGTGCCCAGGCTAGCAGCAGTGGCAGGAAACAAACTGCTTCTGAATGGGGGAGAAAAGCAGCCCCTCCCACTCCCCCTCCCAGTGCTCCCTACAGCAGCTGCTTGGAGCCTATGTGGGGCTGCCTGTGCCTGTTCTCCATTGCCATCACCATCCCACAGGGCAACGGTGAAATGGCAGAGAGGCAGGACAGCTGTGTATGGGCTCTGAGCAGCTGCAGCAGGGAGTGCCAGCCCAGGGCATGGAAGGGACTGCTTTTCCCCCATGCTGAGCAGCAGTTTGTTTCCCGCCACCACTGCTGCTCAGCCTGGATGGGTGAGAGTGGGGTCAAGATTGCTTGTGATTGTCCCTGCCTGTACCATGAGGCTGTGGCAGGTGGATCTTGGAGCAACTGAGAGCATGACAGCCAGCAGCAGCCAGATGGGAGCATGGGGCCCATGCCAGTGCCCCAGGCCCAGTATGAGCAGGGCCCAAAGTGGAGCAGCAGGAGTGCAGGGTCCCAGCGGGCTGGGGCGCTATGGAGCTGGGACAGCTCCCCTCTCTCCCTGTTGGTGCAGCCCAGCCCGGCTCCATAGACCCCTGCCAGCCCACGCCCTGAGTTTCTGCCACCCCACTCTGGGCCCTGCTGCCACTGGCATGGGCCCCACTATCCTACATGCCACTCGCTTCCACCCCCCCCCACCCCCGCCACCGCTTTCCCCACTTTCCTGCCTGCCCCTTCCTCCCTTGTTAACTGAATTTCCCACTCTGGCACAGGGAGGCACGAACAGCCCCACAGTCCCAGGCCAGAAGCCTCTGCTAGGCAGGGGCTTCTGGCTAGAGGGTGGGGCTGGGTGGGCCTTGCCATTGCAGCAGCCTGCCGTGGCTTCCCACTGGATCGGCGATTGGCTGCTGGGGGACCCCCCCCCCCCCAGTTGACAAATAGGCCATGGGAGGACTCCCCCAGTAGGCAATCAGCTGCGAGGCAACCCCCACCCAGTCGCCAATCTGGTGCCCCCCAAGACTCAGGAGGCACCAGTCGCCTATGTTTAAAATAGTTTGAAATGGATATGTAAAATCACTAGTCCCTTTTGAAAAATATAGGTTAGGCCTAGGTACTATGATGTGTTGAGCAGAGGCATGTGTCTGTGGAGCTGTGAGGGCAGGAGAAGAGGGAAGAAGGGAAGAAGAGTTTTCTAAATAGCATTTTTCAAAGTTGTGTGGTTAAAGTTAGGCCCTTTAGTCTATATTTAGGTTCCTGATGTAGTGGTTTGATTTTTCAGATGCACCTACGACTTTCACTGACTTCACTGTGGCTCTGATTCACAAAAGCACTTAAGAATGTGTTCAAGTTCATCCCAAGTCAGGATTGCAGTGCTTTAATACTGTCCTAAATAATTCTATTAAATTGGGGCTTGAAAACTAAGCTCTCAGAATAGTTAGTTAATTGTCAACTGCAATTGAAAAAGTTGGCCTAGATATTTAATGATGCTGCCAATAAAGTAATCTGTCTAGAACAGCATTTGATTGCATCAACCATAATTCATTTGTCTCCAGGTATTTAAATAATTTAAAGGCATCAGCACTGATGGAGTTAGGCCCATGCGTGGGAGTTAGATTTGTTCATCTGAGGTAGAGAATTGGTGGGCCAACTGCCTTGCTCATGTCAGGAGTTAAAATATGGGCATGTCTACACATGCATACCCTTACTATGCAGTAAAAATGGCTAATCACAACAAATTTGGGCACGATTAGTTAATGTGTTGTAACGCATGTGTAGACGTGACCTGGTATTAACTTTAGTGCTGGATCTGCCCAGCCCCTAGGGGGCCAGGCTGAGCCCAGCCCCAGGGCTTCTGGCTAGCTACCTCTCCTGCTCCAGGGCTGTGCTGCTCACTAGCAGTCCCTAGCTTCAGGGTATAAAAGCCTGCAGTTATTTTGTGCCTTGGGGCAAATACACCAGGGAGCCTGTTCTGTCTTCAGGAGCCCAGCAGTTGGCCTTTAAGGAGAGAGTAGCAGCAGGGAGATGCTGACTCTCAGGCCTTGGACACCCTCCTGGGCCAGGTGGCTACGTCCATGCCCACCATGGCCCTACAGGACTTCTGGGTCCCACCCACTGCCCCACAGCAGGCCCCTGCCTGGGCTGTGGAGGAGGTCTTGTGGTGCCTCCTTCTCCAGACCCCCCTGACCGGACCCCCACCCTGGACCTGCCACCAGTCACCTGGGCCTGGCTCTAACACTCTACCCTGCACCAGGCCCCTGAAGACCTGGCTGTACATAAGGCTGCCACCTGCTGGGGTCTCCATGGCCCCAGACCTGTGCGGGAACATTCCAAGACTGGGTTGCTGGGCACCTGCCCCGGGGCTCTTCCCCATAGACCCCTCCCCCACAGGCCCCCACTCTGAGCTCAAAGACCCAAAATATTGTATCTAGTTTTCCATTTGTAATCAGGTTTTTTTGTTGGTAGTGGGTGGGGAGGGTGGTGGAGGGGTTCTGTTGGTTGAGGGGGGAGGGATGAGGGTGGGTGTTGTGAGGGTAATAAAGTTTTTTTTGTTTCAACCATGTGTGTGTCTTGAGAGTGGTGCTGGGGGTGGGCAGGGCGTAGGCAGTGTGGGGGCAGTGGGACAGCTGGGCTGGAGAAGGGAGTGCAGAAGGAGGGTTTTGGCCAGGGCCTTCCATAACTGGAGCCCTGGCCCCCTCTGGCAGGTGCACAGTATTCCTCGGGCCTGGGTGGGGGTGGGGGTACTTCTGGGGCCAGCACCATGGCCAGCAGGAGAATGGGGTGCTGGTCTTCACTGGCAGGGGCTGAAGCAGCAGGGTACTGGGCATCCCTGGCAGGGGCAGGGGCAGCCCTGGCATGGGAGGAGAGGGTGGGCAAGGAAGGAGCTGCTGCTTTTCTCTAAACTGGTTTCTTTGAGGAGCTACAAAGACACATTGGAGATATCCCTGTTCTGGAATTTGAGCTTGTAAAAGGTTTCTTTCAGGCAATTCCTTCATGGCCGCCAAAATCTCTTTGGCACAGCCATGTATTCCTAGTTTTAATTATCTTTCATCTTTTAAGCAAAACTGACCTTCTCTCTAAAGTGTAATTTTCTTTTATAAATCCTTTTAGCAAACCTGGCGTATGTTCAGTTTAGCACAATATTGTCTTACTTTTCCATTTCAAATCTAGAAAGAGCACATCAAGTGTATAACACTAATGGCTCCACACTGAATTGCTACAGTATAAATATTTAACAGCAACGAATTACAAAAATGGATTTAACTGCCGAATTCTTTAAATGGAGCTCCTCAATATTAAGATACATAAGAAAATATTAGAGTTGATGTTCCATTTAATATGTCATTTGGAGGATAAATATGCTAATGCTTGCAGCTTTCTAACATGGTAGTACTATCATCTTACATATTACTACTATGTTTTTTCCCCCAGTAATTAAATTTATTTTTGTTTGTTCCTTGCTGAGCCCCATTATCACATCAATATTATGGAATTATCAAAAAGCACATTTAGCTTGACATTAATTAAAGCATGATAGATCAAGAATAAAAAGAAGTGGCCAAAACAAAAGTCACGGGGCTGATAAGAAATATTCAGTTTCTTTGGTTGTTTAGGCTGTGAAGAAAGACCTGCTTACCTTGCCTGCCTTTGAAAAAGTGCCAGAGTTTATTGCTTCCAGGTGCCGTGTCTCCATGTGCACCTGGGACTGCAGCATGTTGAGATGGGTTGGAGCAGCCCTGACTGGCAGGGGACCCCAGGGGCCAGGCTGCCAGCCTGGGGATGCTCTAACCTGGCATACCCTACACGGAAGCAGCCTTGTGCCCCAGTCAGCCCTATCACCATCTACACATGCATTGTTGTGCACTAAAGAACATCACCACAGGATAGTACTTGTATTTCAAAGTACTAACCTGTGGTGGAGTTAGTTAGTTTCCTGCGGCCTAATAGGACTGCATGTGTAGACGCTGAGACTTTCTTGAGGAGCTAATTAGTCAGCTCTGCAGTAAACATCTCATGTAGATGTGCCCTTTATTAAGTGCCATAAAATACCACTAGCAGGCAAATAAGCATTGTTCATTATTAATTATTTTCATGGAGCTGATACCTCTGGGCCCCATTCAAGAGCCAGACTCAAATGCAGTAGGACAGCCTTTATCACAAATGGTGCCTGTACACAAGCGTGGAGACTGCTCTGACGTGTTGTTCAAGTAGTGCAAGAGGAGGAAGATTGTCCTCATAGTAATTGATCCAACTTGCTTATGGAATAGTCAATTCTCTAAGGAATCCCTTGAATGGTGATATGCTTTCTTTTCCTGCTAGAGAAAGGTTCTTTGCTCAGCACGAATGTAATGTCTGTCCATGTCCTTGGCCTCAAACATCCCAGCAGCCCCCCACTACCCCATGCTGCATGGGGGGTGGGTCTGCCATGAGCCCTCAGAGGCCCCAATCGTCACTCCTGCAGCTAGTGAGTGCAGAGCTTTAAAAAAAAACACCCCACTCACTGGATGCAAAAGCAGTGATTGGAGCCTCTGAGGCCTCATGCGAGAGCCACCCCTATGCAGTGCATGGCAGTGGGGGGCAGTGGGAATCACGCCCCCCGGCACCTGTGCAGTAGCTGCTGCATCGCGTGGGTGCAGTGTGGCTTGGCAAGCCACTGCACGCTGCCTGGGAGCTGGACTTGAGCGCTGCCAGACTCCATCTGATAGGTGGAGCCACCCCAGCTCCCAGACAGTGTGCAGTGCCCTGCCGAGCTGCACTGCACCCACGCCATGGGGCAGCTGCTGCGCAGGTGTCAAGTGGGGGAGGTGATCCTCGCTGTCCCCAACTGCCCCGTGCTGCATGGGGGGGGCTCTGCCTTGAGCCCTCAGAGGCCCCCGATTGCTGCTGCCAGAGCTGGTGAGTGTGGGGCTTTTTTTTTTAAGTGCCAGGACTAGGCTGGGGCCAGGTGGGGGCTCTGCCTTGCCTCCGCTTGCTAGCCAGCATAGAAGATGCAGGATGCAGGCATGACAGCACTGGGAGTGGAGGCTTTGCCATGCTGCCACTTGCCCCTTCCACCTGGAGTGAGCTGTGCCCGCATCTCGCCCATCCCCCCGCCCTGGTTGGGCAAGTGGTAGCAGGGCAGAGCCCCTACTCCTAACACTGCCACACCCACATTCCATGCCTTCCCGCCTGCTTCCTGAGTAATGTGCCCCCCGCCCCTGCGGAGCAGCTTGTCCCAGCCCAAATCCCTCCCTCCCCCAACACCAATAGGCTTATCAGCTGAAAGCAGCTGTCAGCTGCTTGAATCTCCTAATTCAAATTGGCCAAATCTTTTCTGAAGCTTTTCTGAATCAATTTGGATGCTTTGAATCGATTCGGAGCTTTTAATTGGTCTCCTGATTCGATTCGGATTTGGAGATTCAGTGCTGCCAAGCAGTGTATCTCAGCAGAAGTTGGTCCTGCTGTTATATCTCATTATCATCCTCCCATCATGGCCAGGGAAATGTTAGACTGCCACCAAACACAGGTCTCCCACATCTCAGTTTAGAGCACGCTCACCATATAACTTTATGGAGCTCCAGAAACCATTTTAGCAGTAGCATATGTTTTGCTCCAACAGTGGAAATAACTCAGCTATCTCAATATTATTTAACTGGGGAGAGTATTAGTTTTAACCAAACAAAACACTTAAAAATCAATTAGCTAACTAATGGTACCAAAAGCATAGTGCAACATCCTCATTTTTTCCTCTGCTGGTATTTCTGGATGTGTCTTCTAATAGAATTGTACACCTATATTTCATTAATGTTCCCAGCCAAAAGGTACATTAAGGGTGCAGACAGAAATACAACCCCCAGCTGTAACTCAGAACATTTCCTGCAAAGCGTTCTGAGTTACAGTGTTACTCCAGACCAAACAGAAGTTCACTATTGGTTCCAGGTGGAGGGGAATCCAGATATGAGCTGGGAGCCTGGAGGCAGGTTCCCATAGCAATGGTCATGGCTCTCTGCCAGTGCTCACTGTTTTCAGAATGGGAGGAGGAAAGGCAGCAGAGGGAGCTTGTTCTTGGTGCTCCCCAGCCAGTGCTGAAGGGTGGAGTGGGAAAACTGGAGCATCCCCCCTCCCCCACTTCAGGGGGTCTCCAATACACCTACCCCACCCTCCAGGGGAAACTGAACCCCCCCACCTGACTGAACTTCATCTGCTCCCTTCCCTCCTTCCATTCTCAAAACAGTGACAGGCTGGGAGCTCCATAGACACAAGTTACAGAAGATACTACATTATGAAACATGTTCACCTGATACCTCATGAAATGAGGGATCAGATTTTCACCCAAGCAGCCATTTTTGAAACTGTCTGCAGCTTGCTGTCTGACCTTCAGCAATACTATGCAGTAATCACACAAGGAAGATTAATTCTTATTTTCACTTGCAGTCCCAGATTAACATGATTTATAATGACTTTTTTTCACTATTTTGTCCTTGTAGAATCACATAATTTCTGGGGTTTGCTGGGATTTTTCTTTTGTTTTCTTTACTTTTGGTTTGGGTTTGTTTTGTTTATTTTAAAACAAAATTGAAAAATATGAATAACTGTCCAATAACTGGATGAGAAAGAATTGGATGTATTTTGCTGATAAATATTCTATGGCAAAAAAAAGATTTGTATCCAAGGATTCCTTCTCTTAACAATAGATATAAAATGCACAGTTCATGAAAGGAGAATACAAAATAAGCAAAAATGTTTTGATTTATAATCTAGACCTTGACCTGTTTACTTGATCATGCTATGATTTAATAGAAAAAAATAAATTTATAAACTAGACAGTATCTCCATATCAAAAGTTGCTGAAAGGGATTTAATATCTTGTCTTTATTTTCTAAAGGTCAACTATAGATGCAAATGCCTTGTGCATCCCTATTATTATGCATCAAATATGGATGTAAATACCTTGTGCATAACACAATCCATTATACTGGGATAGCGGCTTTAATATAGTGCATTGCCTTTCATGTACTGACCTCACCCATCAAACACTGTTGTACTAGAATCATGTACAAGATGGCTTCCTGAGGAAAACTTTGATGTGGTATGTTCAAGATATGATCCCGATCCCGTGATAATACGTTCAGAAAAGCTTGTGATTTCTAGGAGAGTTAGAAGACCACCACATAAAGAACACAATAACATTCACTAAATTATCTGTTCAGGGTCTAGGGCTCAACTGTGTGCTCATTTCCTGAATACCTTTGGGAAATGGTGAATTTTTCTACATCTAGTTGGGATTATTACTTGAAAGTACCCTAGAGACATTCCTCATGGTGTCACAGAACAAACTATCTAAGATTCTCAAAGATGATTGCATTATCTCTGCACTTTACTGTGGGTTGGTGAATGATTGAAATTAATTTTATATAGCAACACACAGCACAAACCTACCAAAACTGAAACTGCATTTAGCCCTCTTAGATATTTTAAACTAAGCCAGTTATGGAGGAGATCTACTGGAAATTTACTTGAACTACAACTGCTGGAACATCATGAGGAAGACCATTTATTAAATTTAAGGCTGTGATAATTGACTTGTTTCACTCTGGTCAATTAAGACTTCATAACACCTTAAAATACAGACTGGAGAGAAAATGACGAGAAATCCTTTTCTGAGAATATGAAAGGCATATGGTAACATGAGTTTGTCGACTCAATTCTAATTCCATTTAGTCGCAATTCTAATTCCATTTAGTCTGGGGTAAATCAGGAGGGACTTCATTAAAGTCACAAGATGGGAATCTGCTCATCACTGTTGGTTAGTGTGGAAAGGGGATGAAGAACCTGGTTGGCAAGAATTATGCAATAATCTCTGGACCAGTCTCTCTATTCCATAATGTCTGAATACTTGTACCACAGTTATGTCATTGCTGGATGCAAGCAATACTTTAAAATAATTTTTAAAAACCCTACAAGTTTTAATTTGGACAAAACCAACTTTTACAGGGCTTCTCTTGTTATTTGTCTAGGACATACAAAGAAGACAATTCACTAGCCATATCACAGAAAATGCATTTCCATCAAAACAGGAATGTTCATTGTATTTGATGTAATAAGTACTAAGTTATGATTCTGTGACATCATATGTTACTTTTATCACTAACTTCTTGATTACTGCTATCCACATTTTCATCTGGAACCATCAACAAAGTCCAAACTTGATTTTAGAAGATGTGGAAGTGAGCTTCCCTACTATTACTATTCTGTCTTGGTTGCAGATGAACTCCTGAAAGTCACACCTTTTCCACTAAATGCCACTGCAGTCATGAATCCATTTTCCTTCCAAGACTGGCTAAATGATCACCGTAAAGAAATCAATCAAAAAAAATCCTTGAGTATCTTTGGAGACAACTTTGAAACACAGGTAGAAGCTTTTGTTTTCTCTGACTGAGATACGGGGATATTTTCAAGGGCCCTTATGATAGAGATACAATTTCATTGACTGTCAATTGGAGTTAGACAACTACTTCTATTTACACTTCTGATAATCTTCCCCATTTTGTGTTAAGTAAAGATAGTAGGTTTAAAAAAATATTTATTAGCCTATTTAACTCCATTCTCCCCTCCCCCCACCCCTTAATTTCAAACAACAGTCTTGATACAAAGACCGATGCTGGTTTGTGAAATAATAAGGCTGTATAATCTGATGGCTGTTCAATATGTAAAGGACCTTACAAAACATACCAAAAGAAACACTGCGATTCTGAATTACTTCAGAATCACATCACTGACCCCGGGAAAGCAATCCAAGAGACAGACAGTATTGAAAACCATCAGCAAACTCTATCCAGAATGGATAAACAATAGTAGGGTTTTGAAGAAAAGAACAAATGGGGCACATCTACATGTGCATATTAATGTGCAGCAATAAACTCTGGCACATATTGTGCCAGAGTTTATTGCTCCCAGGCACCACGTTTACACATGTACCTGGGATCACAGCACATTGAACCAGATCAGAGCAGCCCCAGCTCAGAGGGGACCCCAGCGGTCAGCTTGCCAGCCTGAGGCTGCTCCGACCCAGCTCAACACACCGCAGAGGGGCTGGCTGAGGCACGAGTGTGCTCCAGTACGTGGCTAGCCAGCAGGCAGCCCTCAAACTGAAGTACCCGCATGCCCCAGCCAGCCGGCTCAGTGTCTACACATACAGTGCTGCGGACAAAAAAACCTCTACTGCAGAATAGTATTTGTATGTACAAGTACTAACCTACTGCAGAGTTTATTAGTTTCCTGTGGTGTAATAAGGTTGCATGTGCAGACACTGAGACATTTACTGCAGAGCTAATTAGACAACTCTGCAGTGAATATCTTGAGTAGATGCACCCATGAGGCATGATCAATAGAATTTTGCAATCAATGAAAAAATCGTATCAACTTCAATAGGATTTGGATCAGACCCCATAATAGACAAGAAGAGAATGTCTGTTCCAAGAGCAGGTGGTGGCAAATATAACACTGTGAAGCTGAGAGTGGGAAGAGGCAAAGGGAACAGATATAGTGAGTAGGTGAAGAAGCATAAGGAGTGGCAGGTGTGATCAGTTTTCCTTCTATTGGTGGATATCAGTGAGAGAATAATGACCTGCCATGTGAATTCAAATCAGGTATATACAAATAATGTTACATTGTATAAAGATTTCTTGTGGAAATTGAATATTTTATAAACTTTAGGAAGATTAACATAAGTCTTTGGGATAAAACCCATTTCTTCCCCCTCTCTTACCCCCTACCCCACCCCTTTTCATTTAGGCTGTAGTTCATGCACCAGGAGTAAGTGAAAGAAACCAGAAGAATGCGGATATCTGGATATGGCAATTGGTACGTGACAATTCATACTTACAAAGGGCGGAGTTGTATTTAAGTGTGGAGTGGATATCTCTGCCAAAAAAATTTCCCAGTCACAGGCAGAAAAATTAAAAGATTTTATCCTTTCTCTAAGAAAAATGTCATAGGCAGGCAGTCACTGGTGAGTCAGTTGCAAGCCATTTGTTACTTGTTAATGCTTGAAAAGTAGCCCCTCTTCCTCAGCATGTGGGCAATGGACCACTAGCATCCTATATCATGATGAGGGCTTAGATTCTTAATAGTGTCCATCCCTGAATCCATGGAAGTGCCATTGGTTGAAGGGGTCCTTCCTCCATTTCCCTTCCCTAGAACCCTTACCCCAGCACATGCACTGGAATCTTCATGAAGGAAACAAGTAGGGTGCTAAAGACTTAGTCTAAGAACTTGGCTATTTGAAAACAAAATGCCTGAATACGGTCTGCTCTAGTATTTATCAATTTCTTATTCTGGGAGAAGAACTAGTCTATATGCAGCCCAACAGGAAAAAAAGAACAGAAGAAATGGTTCCCATGTACACAAATCAAGATGCCAGATACTTCTACCTCTTGCCATTCTGTTTAAATTCACAGAAACTAACCATCTAATGCTAATTAAAGACATATCTTGAATTAACCTTGTCTGTACAGCTGGCAGAAGACAACCAGATCCTGTAAGGTTGGCAAGAATTCAGCATCTCTGCCTGAAAGGACAATGATAAATCCATTTAACGGTAAATGGGTTTCTATCAGTAACTTCTACCAGCTCCCCACTGAGTTGTGAACAGCTTTTTCAACTTTAAAAGGCATTTCAAGTGTCTTAAAAGAAAGAGAAAACCTGTGAAAAAAAATACTCAAGGAGTTTAGCCCTGTGATGTTTAGACAGCCATATTAAAAAGCAGGCCACTAGATTAGCTCATTAACAATGTATGCAGGATAAGCTGGTTTCTGCGTAACTTCATTATGGAACTAAAGTCTGAAACTTGTTTTTATTGCTGCTAACTCTGCCAGGTGAAGAAGATCAGCTACAGTTTTAAGATAAGCCATGCAGAACAGAACCGTTTTTGAGCTACGTTTCTGTGGAAATGCCAGATTTCTAACTAAAACGTGCTTCTTTCTTAGTATCAGCCTTTTCTTTCTGCCAGTGACAGCACATGAAGAATTAAAAGCTGTTTGTTTTTGTCGTTTAGGAAAGCACATCTGCTGTTGCTATGGATGGTAAAACCTTGACTCTGACTGCTGGTGATAGCTTGCTGATTCCTGCTCAGTCTACGTGAGTAGAGTGGGTTCCTGGCATGGTTTCCCAGCTTTTGATAACAAAAGCCTCAGTTCTGCATCTTACTCCTTTGGTCTATACAAGGGTGTGTGTCTAGAACAGCAGAGCCCCTGTAAAAAATGATATCTGCTATAACTTATCCTGCTTGGTAAAACAAGAGAAGTGGTGAGAATGAAATGCAGTGGGCATACAGCTCAGTGTAGACCCCCTCAAAGACAGCAAAAGAAAGAAAGCAGCCCTGTAAGCTGGTCTCCTAGCCTGTTGGTTGCTGCATGTGGGTTTTGCTCCCTGAGTAGCCAGTCTTCCCAAACGAAGTACAGTCTTTGAACAGCAAGGCAACAAGCAAATAAACTACTGAACAAAACCAAAGCCTTCTGCCCTGTTCTGGGCACGAGGAGGGGAGACCTATGGCTCTGACCCAGGGGTGGGCAAAATGGCAGATCCATCTGGTGGCCAGACTCCATTTCCCAGCAGCCCCTACCCACATCACTGGAGCCAGTTTCCATGGAGATCCCAGGAGGGGTAGGGCCATAACAGTGCAGGGCCAGGTTTTCCATGGAGACTGACTCAAGCTCTGGGGCTAGGGCCAGGATTTTGCGGTGGTGACAGAGTGGTCTGGAGTTGGGGCAGAGCTGTGATCTGCTGCCCACATGCCCCAAGCAGGTGTATGCAGGCAGATCTCAGCTCTGCCCTGAGCAGGGGCATGAGGGCAGCAGATTGCGGCTCTGCCCTGGCTCCAGACCAACCTGCCACCAGCACAACATCCCAGGCCCAGCCCTGGAGCAGCTCCCTGCCAGTGCTGCTTGGTCAGGTCTCCATGGCAACCCTGGCCCTGCACTGTCACGGTCCCACCCCTTCTAAGGTCTCCATGGAAACTGGCTGCAGTGACGTGGGCAGGGACTTCTGGGAAATGGAGTCCGCTGCATGCTGAATCCAGCCCTCGGGCCAGACTTTGCCTACCCCTGCGCTAACCCCAGTTT